>NC_082692.2:83920612-84246549 GCF_949987515.2 Delphinus delphis | reverse complement strand
ATCGTGGTGGGAATGATCTTGGTTTTCAGAAACACTGATGACTGAGATAGGCTTTAATTTATTCAAAAGCACGCACAGATTCTCAGAGCTGAGAAGTAGTTTGCCTTTCCATGGTTAGAAAGATTATGGAGTTAGCAGCTTAGTAAATAACAGAAAAAAACCCACAGCATATCAGTTCCGCATCCCAAAGATTTTGGAAAACTTTATCTATGAATTCACTTCCACTAGGAAAAATATGAATGAAATACTAGGAACCCAAGCTATGTGTGATTCTAAAAATTCTGGTTGTACATGGTCTCTTGGGACTATGCATTCTGGGCTGCTGGGTCAGGTACTAGCAGTCCATAGTAGACAACTCTACTGTATACAGAGAGAGTCTGGCTCCCTGCTCTTCAGCTGCTGGAACTTGGGGATTCCATCTAGATCTGGCCAACCGGATGCTTTCTCCTGGAACACTGAATCTTGGGTGAGTGATGCAAAAAGGGATGGACGCTTAGAAATTATTCATGGGATCCGGCAGAGCTGTGAGTCCTCCAGGGGCAGCGACAAATATCCAGTACCAGTGGGAGCATCATGGGGTGTGACTTCAGATGTATCCTGAGTAGACCTTCTTAGTCCCTTGACAATTTATTGGCCTCTTTTCTCCCTCGGATTGACTCTATGAGCTATTTGCTATCCTTCCAATGACTTTTTTTTTCTGATCAAGTCACTCCAGAGTTGGTTTCTGGGGTTTTTTTTGTAATCAAGAACTCTGACTGATAAGGTGTCCTCGAGAGACTGTTTCCTGTGAAAGAGTTTTTAAGAGGCCGACTGAAGAAAAGGACCTAAGAACAAGGGTGTACAGACTTGGAGAAAAGGACCCCTACCTGGAGGTTGAAAGGCACAAAAAGACAGTTCTGGGGACACAGATGCCCCTTCTAGAAACCAAGAAGATGGGGTATACTTGAGAGTTGCCAAATGAAATACTTCATGCCTCCTGGTATTTGAAGTTTATTTAAATTACATCTGAAATGACTCAGTACAGTGGTTTGCAGAATCTCTTAGGTGTACCAGAACCTCTCTGAGAGTTTGTTTAAAAAGCTTGCTGCGCTCACCCCCCTCAGAGTTTTGGATTCACAAGGTTACGGAGGTGCCTGAGAATGTGCATTTCTAACAAGTTTCCAGGTGATATACTTTGAGAACCACTGGGTTAGTGGATTCAGAAGCCCAGAGTCAAGGCAACCTAAGGCTCCAATGAGCTAAAAGATGCAGAAGAACCCTGGAACAATCTGGCTAGAGTTGGCCTGGGTTGGAATGCTGGTTCTTTTACTCACTGCTAGTTAGGGGACTTTGGGAAGTTCTTTATGTGCCATAGTTTCCTTATCTATATGACATTAGAAGCACCTAAATATCATTCTGGAGACCAGAACTTGAATTCCCCAACACTCACGTTAAAAAGCATGTTCTTGGGCACACTCACCCCAGACCGACTGAACCAGAATATCACAGGCCAATGTGATATTCAGCCAGGTCTGGGGACTCCTGGTACACTATGCTTCTCTCTTAGGCAGAGCATAAGAGCATGATTTAGTTTTCCCTGAATGACTGAGGCTCATCTTAATGACCATCAAGTACCGTACAGTCGTTTTATTGCTTTGTCTTGTTGCTGTCTCTCACATCTGCAGCTTTGTCCTTGCCTCGGGGCCCCCGCCCCAACCCCCCCACTTCTAATTTGCTCTGACTAATGTGCTATGGGATGATTAATCAGATCGCCGGCGCTGTCAGCATGGGGGGAAAATCTGAATCAGGAAGCTTCGCCTCATGCCTGATGAGAGTCTCTGGAACCCACTAGCGAAAGCACAGGGCCGAGGCTTTCTGGTTCAGAGCTAGGTTTTCGGAAAGGTGATGTTATTGGAAGACTGGTCTCCAAAACACGCACTGATTTTGCCTTTGGGCCAGGCTAGGCACCACCATCAGATCAGCACACGCTTCCAAATCTGGTAGAAAGAACCAAGCCTTTCTTGAGATACACATACAGGGCACTGTCAACATTTCAATCCCAGTACGAATACATAATATTATCACACATCTATGTTTACCTTCTTATTATGGTCTCCGTTAAAGACAAATAAAATTCAAAGATCATTTTTAATATTAATATAATTTGAAATATGAAAGTCTGCTAATGATGGAAGCATATTTGTTTTTCATTTGGGGGCTGATTTCCAGATATTGCGGCTACACTGATGAGGCGGGGCAGGGGAGGGTATCTTAAGTTTTCAGGTGTTTTAAATGCCAGTGTTTCAATTTCCTACCTTTAGAAAGGCCTGCGCTCAAGCTTTCTTCCCACAAAGTGACAACATTTACCTCACCCACAGTCAACGGAGTAAAGGGAATCACCAAGAGAATCCATTTTGAACTCTATTTCCCGTGGTTTTATATAATATTCAAATTTTTAAAAATTTCTTCCTGAAACTCTAAAAGCTGTAACAATATTTACTTTACATATGTTCTTTGTTCCCAGAGTAAAATTATATTCTTGGTAATTTTACAAGAGCGACTACAGACCCCATGAAGCCATGACGACGCTGTTTTGTCTTTTACAATGTGCTGCTAATTATTACTCTCAGACAAAATGGTTCAGAAATAGACTGAGGTTCCTAGGCTGGGGGAAAAAAAAGAAATGCATTATGAAAATTATGTATTTGCCCTCTGGGGACCCCACCCCCTTTAGGAAAACTCTTGCCAATCAATCCACAGAACAGAATCTGACTCAATTCTGGGGCAAACATTTGCCTGCTGTTGAAGCTCAAGAAAAGAAAGATGCTTCATGTTTTGGTGCCAAGAAGGAAAGTGGGAGAAAATGGAAGTTAAATCTAGGGGGCAAATAATGAAGTATGTACATGTGTATTTATGCATTCTGTATTTTGGCTCTAATTGCTTCAAAGATTATTTATTTTTCTTTTTTCCTTTCATTAAAAAAAAAATACCTTCCAGCTTCTTAACATGTTTTTCAAAGTAGGAGCTGGAAGGCGTAATAAAAAGCAAGCAGGGATATGCTTTTTGAATAGAGTGAAATAATTAATGGAAGAATGCTTCCGTTTGGGCATTTTTTTTTTATGAAGTGAAATATATTATTTTTGCTTTTAAAATGGAGGTAATTGGTTACACAAAAGTGGTGTTTTCTTTAATCTGAAAATAATACTAATTATAACACTATTTGGGAGCTGGAGTTTTGAAGCCTAAAATTCCTTTTGTAGTTTGAAATTACTTAGCTGCCATAACGAAACTGGCCCTGCTCCCTGAATATTGTCATTTCTTTAGGCATTGTCCCTTCTCCGTCACCTGGCCACTCTCCTCCCTAGCTGTTCTATGGAATGCCTCTGAGCTCCCCAGGCTTTGGCCTACTGGTATTTATTTTCTTTAATTTAATTTATTCCCTTTGCAGTTAGGTACTGTTCCTTAAGCGATCCACAATGTCTCATTGTTCAGCAGGAGACGGGTGGTGTGGCGGGACTTCTGCTGCTTACAGAGAAGGGAGCAGTTTCCTCTTCACTCTGGAGGGTTCTAAGGCCCTCCAGTTTGACACCTGTCCCTACTTCTCAGAAACAAAAAAAGGGGCATCTGATTAACCTCCTGGGGCATCCCCTGGGGGCAGAATGGTGGTCCCTAATTTGTAAGTAAATTGCTGTCTGACATCTCTTTCAGAATCACAAAAAGACAGGGGGGTTGATACTCAATAAGTTACTGCTTCCAGAACTTGGAATTTACCCAAATGTCAGAAAAATCTTAAATTAGGCTTTGCTTCCGCATGGACATGGGGTGTACTCTGAGAAGAACTGGGCCTAAACTGTACACAGATTTCTACTCTGCAAATACAGACTTCTGATGATTAGTTATCATTCTTTACTTTCTTATTGTGAAATAATAAGAAATGTATACTGGTCTCTGCCCTCAGTTCCTCACACAGAGCTCCTAAAACCCCTTGTAAATAGGGGTGTAGAGGAATCTTTTGTTCTAGCAGTTAGACTTTGACCCCATTGCTGACACAGAGCTCCTAAGACTTCTGTAACTTCCTCAGGGATAGGAGTGTCTGACACTGAGCTCCCAAATCTCTTGGAATTTTCTGGGTGATAGGAATGTCTTTTGTTCAAATAAGGCCACTCTCGGGCTCTTTGATAGGTTCAGGAAGAGGGATGGTCACTAGAAAAACCAAGCCATGATTAAAAGCTTGGAACTTTCAGCCCCGTCTCCCATCCTTTGGGGAGGGAAGAGGGACTGTAGATCAAGTTAATGACTGAACATGCCGAGGTGATGAAGCGTCCATGAATATCTCAAAATTACAGGCTTCAGATGGCTTCTGCATTGGTGAGCACATCCACTTGCCAGGAGGGTGGTACATCCCAACCCTATAGGCACAGAACGCTCCTATGCTCAGAACCCTTCTAGACGCTGCCCTATGTATCTCTTCATCTGGCTGTTCATCTGTATCCTTTATCAGATCCTTTATTATATAAAAAATTGTAAATGTAACTGCTTCCCTGAGTTCTGTGAGCTATTCTAGCAAATGACTGAATCCAAGGAGGTGGTCATGGCAAACTCCGACTTGTAGCCAAGTCAGACAGCAGTTGTAGGTAACCTGGGGACCTAGTGTTTGTGATGGGCATCTGATGTGGGGGGCAGGCTTGTGGGACTGAACCCTTAACCAGGGGGATCTGCTTTAATTCCAGTTAGTGTCAGAATTGAGTTGAATTATAGGATACCCAGCTGGTGTCACAGAGAACTGCTTGATGTATGGAAAAACCACACATCTCATGTCAGAAGTATTGTGAGTGAGGCAAGAATATACAATGGAGAAAAGACAGCCTCTTCAATAAGTGGTGCTGGGAAAACTGGATAGCTACATGTAAAAGAATGAAATTAGAACACTCCCTAACACCACACACAAAAATAAACTCAAAATGGATTAAAGACCTCAATGTAAGGCCAGACACTATAAAACTCTTAGAGGAAAACATAGGCAAAACACTCTATGACATAAATCACAGCAAGATCCTTTTTGACCCACCTCCTAGAGAAATGGAAATAAAAGCAAAAATAAACACATGGGACCTAATGAAACTTCAAAGCTTTTGCACAGCAAAGGAAACCATAAACAAGACCAAAAGGCAACCCTCAGAATGGGAGAAAATATTTGCAAATGAAGCAACTGACAAATGATTAATCTCCAGAATTTATAAGCAGCTCATGCAACCCAATATCAAAAAAACAAACAACTCAATCCAAAAACAGGCAGAAGACCTAAACAGATATTTCTCCAAAGAAGATATACAGATTGCCAACAAACACATGGAAGGATGCTCAACATCACTAATCATTAGAGAAATGCAAATCAAAATTGCAGTGAGATATCACCTCACACCAGTCAGAATGGCCATCATCAAAAAATCTACAAACAATAAATGCTGGAGAGGGTGTGGAGAAAAGGGAACCCTCTTGCACTGTTGGTGGGAATGTAAACTGATACAGCCACTATGGAGAACAGTATGGAGGTTGCTTAAAAAACTAAAAATAGAACTACCATACAACCCAGCAGTCCCACTACTGGGCATATACCTTGAAAAAACCATAATTCAAAAAGAGTCATGTACCACAATGTTCATTCTACCTCTATTTACAATAGCCAAAACATGGAAGCAACCTAAGTGTCCGTTGACAGATGAATGGATAAAGAAGATGTGGCACATATATACAATGGAATATTACTCAGCCATAAAAAGAAACGAAATTGAGTTATTTGTAGTGAGGTGGATGGACCTAGAGTCTGTCATACAGAATGAAGTCAGAAAGAGAAAAACAAATACCGTATGCTAACACATATATATGGAATCTAAAAAAAAAGGTTCTGAAGAACCTAGGGGCAAGACAGGAATAAAGACACAGACATGGTGAATGGACTTGAGGACACGGGGAGGGGGAAGGGTAAGCTGGGATGAAGTGAGAGAGTGGCATGGACTTATATATACTAACAAATGTAAAATACCTAGTGGGAAGCAGCCACATAGCACAGGGAGATCAGCTCAGTGCTTTGTGATCACCTAGAGGGGTGGATAGCGAGGGTGGGAGGGAGACACAAGAGGGAGGAGGTACGGGGATATACGTATATGTATAGCTGATTCACTTTGTTATAAAGCAGAAACTAACACACCATTTGAAAACAATTATACTCCAATAAAGATGTTAAAAATTAAAATAAACTAAGAAGTATTGTGGGTAAGTAAAAAGGATACATGGGAGGAGTGTGTTTTTTCTAAACAAGGGTCATTTTTGAGGATCGGATGAAAAAGGTACACACATAGACATATGCATAAAAGTTGGTGAAATTTTTAAAAGGATTCACAGATATTTCCACCACCCAGGATCAAAGTCCCTCCAAAGGTTTCTTGGTTAAAAAGAACTGTTTACTGGAATACCCATAAGACCTATTGCATTCCTGTGGCATTCATCTCTGTCCTCACTTTGTGCCATGCTCCCACCACTCACAATACCTCTTAATTTTCCTGCAGTGTTCCATGTTTGTTCCTGCCCACAGCCTCTGCATTAGCTCTTCTTACTTCCTAGAATGCCCTTTCCCCAGAATGGCTCCATATTATCCTCTGGATGTCAGCACACTCACCCCTTCTTCCGAGAGGCCTTCCTTGACCATCCTAACACAAAGCAAGGACACCCTTTCTTTTTATAACATTCCTTTGTTTTAACTGTCTTTTGAGCACTATTATTTCAGAAAATACTTGCTGATGATTTGTTTACTTGTTTATTATCTATATCCCTCCCCCTCTGCTGTGTAAACTCCAGAAGTGCTGTATCTCAGCCCTGATAACGGTGCCTGACACTTAGTGAGAAAACGGATTTTTCAACCTCAACAGTACCGACCCTTTGGGCTGGACGATGCTTGGTTGTGGGCTGTGAGGGGCTATTGTGTGCATTACGAGAGGCTGAGCAGCCTCCCTGGCCTCTACTCACGAGATGCTAGGAGCATCTCCTCTCCAGCTGTGACAACTAAAAATGCCTCCCGCAGGGCAAAATTAACTCTGGTCATGAACCACGATATCAGAACAATGAAGGGAAACTTCCGTCCTGCAGATCTTCTGATTCCCTGGATGGCAAGGAAGACTGATGTATGAAACAACTTGAGAAACCTAAAAATTAAGAGTCTGGGAGAAAGATCCCATGGTATTAGAATAGAGCCATAGAGCCCATGGCTTGAGAAGTAACTATTCTCCTAAATGTCATTAGAGCAAAGGAGGAATGATTGTTTCCTGGGGACCTGACAGAGGCCGTATGCATAAAGGAGCTTCCTTGGGCCCCCAAAAGGGCAAAGGCGACTCAGTAGAAGGGGGACCTCTAAATGTCTAGGAGCTACAGAAGGTGTCAAAAGCAATCAACTGGAATTGAAGTGGATTCACCATGTCAAATGAGCTTTAGGAGAGAGATGCCTACGGATTGGGTATCTGTTAAGAACTCACAGAAACACCCGAAAGAGAAAGGGTCAACTTGAAACCCCTGCCCAGAGAACATTCATGCTGGATCACCATGACAGGTGAGAACATTCCTGCATCCTTTTCCTCCCCTTCTGTGCCCTGCTCCAAGTCTGCTGTGCTGAATCTGAGGTTAACAAACACAGTTAGGAGGGATAAAGTTCAAGACAGGGAAAGAAAGCAGGCCACAATGTCTTCCCCACCTGCAGCCTTTCTTTCTGCAGCAAGAACAAACTGGAGAAGAAGCAGCTTCAGATGTAAAGCAACTGTTAGGTGACTAACACATGAGCATGGACATTTAAATTATTAGATTGTTTGCATGGCCTAATAATCATCAGAAAAGGCTTGAGAGTATCTGAGCTTTCATCTAGGAAAGCTTCTGCCCACTGATTAAACTGAAGGAGACAGTAGGACACAAAAATAAATTTCGTTTATGAATAAATCCCGTAAGTTGTGCTTGTTTGACCGTATTCACCTCTAGGTTCCCCATGCCTGGCACATAACAGACAACACATATTCACGTAATTATGTGCTTTAAAACGAACCTGTCCAAACTTCTGTATATTTGCGGGCATTCTCTGCCATGCGTCCAAAAAGAGATGAATTTTCTGTTTCATGCAAGTCACCAAAGGACGGAATGGTCTGTGGCCTCAAAATTCTTTGAAACTCTTATTAAGCATTTTCCTTTGGTTTGATTGGATTCTAAGCTTTTCTATTCAAGATCAGGGCACAATCCTCTTCACTTTCTTTTCCTCCTTATGGCTGGTCGTCTCCTCTATCAATCACTTGCCATTGGCAACTCTGACACTATGCAGTAATTTACACAGCTAAACTCAGCTTTGGTTTCCCATCAGGGCTTATAAGGTAAAACACTGTAATCATTAGGTCCTGCCTCTAAACTGGCAGGATGTGACAGACAATCTATGACCCGGGATAAGGCCAGTGTCAACTAACTGTGACATTCTATCAAATAGAGCATCCTTAATGTCATGGAGAGTTACTCGCTGCATGGGTGATAAAGTATGGGGACGCTGACAGGCTCTTCCTTAACTGTACTCATTGGCCTTGGTACGTTCATGCCAATTCATTGTTTTATAACAGATTGGCTCACATTGAAAATGAGGATTCAATTTGAGATTTTATTGTTAACCTTTAAGGTCCTTGGAGGCTCTGTTGGGCTCTTCTGCCGACAGGAGCTAACTGAAGTTTATGCTCCCATTCGTCGGTGTCTTTCAACCATGATTTTACATTGACACATCCACATCTTTCTCCCGTGGCTTTCCAACAATGCGTAACATAAAAATTACTTATTTTCAGATTTGAATAAAAATTGGCGACTGGCATCCCATACTTGCTGTACTTTCTAGTGGAGTTCATTTTTGGATATCAACCTATCTGACTTTCTTTTTGTGCTGGATGACACTTTTCCCCATTTAGTACTGTGACTTGAATCTGAACAGAACTAGAGCAAAGTCTTATGAAGGGTGACTTTGAATACTGCTCCCAAGCCAATCATGGAAATAGTTTCCAGATTTCTTTTTTAGCATCAAACCTACCAGTTCTGAGGCCCTTTGACTTTATTAAAATAAATGATGACGACAAGTCTGAAATGAGTCTCAGGAAAGAAGCACAAGAAAAAAAGAAGGATATACTTGATCTGAAGGAACATCAGGAACTACCGAGCACTGAGCTTGACCAAAGTGCACCTAGAATTGCAGTATTCATTTTAGGCCTACAAGTGCTTACAACTGACTAGGCAACAATGGCATCAAGGCACCTCAGGAATGATGACGACAAGTATTCCAGCCAAATCTCAGAAACTCTGTAAAAGTAAGTTGGATGAGAAAGGCCAAGTAATCTCAGCTTTCTTGATGGAATGTTTCTTCTTCTTTTTAAAGTACTGTAATGGGTACATGAGGTTCATTGGATTATTTCAGTTTGCTTTACTTATGCTCTTTTAAGGCAAATGGATGGGCAAGAAAAGAGTACCTTTTCCTGTAAATGAGTGAACTTATAAATAAGGATCTTGGTTGTGTAAAAAAACCTCCTCTATTCAGAAGGATGTGTTTTAATAAATGCAAATATTTCTAGTTTTTTTACGTCTTCAGCCTAGGTTTCTTAAGCCTTGGGCTGTTATCCAGCAGAGCATCAGGTATGCAACGAGGTCTATTGTACCCCATATTGGCAAAAAACTTACTAAAGCAAGCTAAAAGAGAGATGGCACGGAGCCAGTTCTACTGTCAATTCCCCAGCTTGTTTCTCTGTTCCTCCCTTGGAACCCAACCACAACTCCCCTTTCATTTGTATAAAAACAAAGCAACCTGCCTCTGTTAGGAGTTTTCATTTTTTAGGACTGTTTGTTATAATAGGCAGTATCAATGCCTGTGGCAGTCTACCATGCTCAGACTCTAAAATGCCACTTTTCACCAGAAGGCTAAATTTCATTATGGGACACCCAAGAAGCTTAAGTATGTGAAATGTCAGAGACATCATAACAATGTACATGTGAGCTCTGAATTATGATTACTTTTGGCAAGTTTTTCTATATGACTAGACTTCTAATAGGTGGGGGAAGAAATCAAGTGTTGCTTAGCGGGAAGCAAACAGCGTATCACTCTTTGAGTGCTGCAACTGGTTGAATGATTCTCATCACCTCAGAGCACAGCAGAAGATTTCTCTTTGGTGGATACCTATAATAATGTTATGGAATATGTCAAATATCTTCCATTTCTTCCTTTAGGTCCTTCTTTCCACCCTTCGGCATCTGCTCTTTGCTCTGAGAGACTGGTCTTTTGGCTTCTCGTTGGGTTCAGTCAACGGTGGACCCCCTTCAGAAGCTTGGTGTAAGTGAAAAGAGCAAGGTCATGTATTAGTTTGCGAATTCTCAGTTCCTTCCCTGTGAGTTGCCTTGACTGGGCAGCGTACCTTTGCAGAAGATAATTGCTTCTTTAAAGGTAGTTCATTCTATACAATTCTCTCCTTCCCCATTCTGATAACCAGTGTCTCTGCCTGTTTCCTCAGGCCTAGGGTGGTACTAGCTAGGATACTACCAGCCTCAGTTACAGTTATTCGACACACACACCTTTGAAAATTCCCTCTGTCAACAAACCTTCCTTAAATCATCCTGAGTGTCCCATCAGTTTCCTAATTTTACATTTTTGCAGATACGTGGGGCAGTAGAAAATTGGAAAGATGTTAAATATAACCTGAAAAATCAGGAATAATGTATTTGGAAGTGAACCTCATCCAAAAGGTGACTACTAGATGGGGTGAAGAATGAGGTCCAAGTACAATTCTATCATTCGATCAAAGAAAACAGAATTTGCAGAAAAGATAATGAATATGTTTAAATGTCTGAGGAACTATTATATGAAGAATGGATTAGATCAAGCTGCCTTTGCAGAGAAGAGGATTTGTAGCATATTTGTGGAAGTAAGAGAGGTAGATTTTGATTGAATATAATAAACCATTTACTTTTGTTTAGAATTGAAATGATCTGCCTCATCAGGAAACAAATATTTTACTATAAAACCCACTGAAATGGTGGTAGGGAGATTTTTCTTTTTTTTTTTTTGAGATGAAAAGATACATTCTTGTATTGGGAGAGGTACTGGACTGCATATCTTTAAGATTCCTTCCAACTCTAAGATTTGGTGTTGCCATGGTCTCATTGTAACCCAAATAAAACACAGGGCCTCTTCTGATTCATTTTATGGCCACGACGAAAGAAAGAGACGATAAATTGCAAGGCACGTTAAAAGTAACTCCAACCTTTTTTTGACTTGCTTGGACACCATTAAAAGGGATTCAATCAATTTTTTACAATAAAGACTTCTGAAGTTTTCATTTCTTCCTTCTCTCTGAAAGCTGCTTCTATCAACTCTCTTATTTTCTATTGTCAAATCTTTCCATCAGGGCTTCCCTGGTGGCACAGTGGTTAAGAATCCGCTTGCCAATGCAGGGGACAAGGGTTCAAGCCCTGGTCCGGGAAGATCCCACATGCCGCGGAGCAACAACTGAGCCTGTGCTCTACAGCCCGCGAGCCACAACTACTGAAGCCCGTGTGCCTAGAGCCCATGCTCCACAACGAGAAGCTACTGCAAAAGAGGCCCGCGCACCGCAATGAAGAGTAGCCCCTGCTCACCGCAACTAGAGAACGACCGTGCACAGCAACAAAGACCCAACACAGGCAAAAATAAATAAATAAATAAACTTACTAAAAAAAAATCTTTCCATCAATATTCTCCTAGTTACCACATCTACTAAGGCATTGTCTTCTTACTCACCCACCCAACTTTTGTACTTTTTTTCTTTCCCTCTGTACTAAGAGGTAATTCTCTATATCTTCTACTTGATTTTTCTTTCCATTGACTACACCTAGGTACACAATAGGATGAACATAGTAATGTAAAGTGCTGTGTTGTGTTTTAAATGTCTAGGTGAGGAAGAGAGTGGTAGTATTGGATAGAGAGGAAAGATAGGAAGTTTTGATTCATTAAACAGTTTTGTCCCCATCACATTAGTTTCTCAAATAAGTAAGGTAACTGGAATGGCAACATATTACTTCTAATATATGATGCTTATATGAGAATTTATTTAGGAAGATTGTTGAATACAAGAAAAAATATTGATATGAATAAAATTTGAGGCTAATAATCACAAAGTTTTAGATGAAGCTTTTTTTTGGTTGAACTGCAACGACAACTTTCCATGCATTTAAGTCCCACCATTTTATTTACTGTCTGCATCATCCACCACTTTGGGCAAGTTAGCTGAGTTCTCTCTTACCTCAATTTCCCCACCTAAGTAACAGTGAAAATAATAATAGTATCTATCTCACGGGGGAAACTATGAAGTTTAAGTAATATATTTCCATAGAGCACTTAGAACTATGACTCAACAAAGGTCACCATAAGTATTGCTATCACTGTTATAATTTTTATTATAATAAGTATTATTATAGCTACAAAGCTCTATATGATATACATATTAAGCTTTAGCTTGAAAGTTTTTAGAGAAATAAAGTTAATCTAAAAGTTCTGATTATATTTATGGTAAAGATTGGCTAGGTTCAACTAGTAAACTAGATTCAACTATGGTAAAGATTGGCTAGATTCAACTAGTTTTCTCTTTTTCTTAGACTAAATTTTCCAGTCTCTTCTGAGGTTAGGTGTGGTCATACATCAGAGATCTATCCAATGAAATGGTATTGGAAATAATATGTATCACTCCCAGGACTGGCCCATAAAACTCCTCTCATGCCCAAGGCTTCATGATCGACACCCTTCTGCGACATGATCAACCTGAGATGGCAATGTTGGCAGCCACATCTTGAAGATGACAGAACCACAAGTTGGAAGGAGCCTTGGGTCCTTGAATTGCTGCTTGGAAGAAAGTCACTTGTCAATTTGAGACACTTGTTTTAGACTTTATCTGAGGGTGAAATAGACTTCTATTGTCTTCAAGCCCATTCATTTCTTACTTTTTTTGCTATAATACCTAGGGTTACCTCCCAGAGAAAACTATAATTCAAAAAGATACATGCACCCCTATGTTCATAACAGCACTATTTACAATAGCCAAGACATGGAAACAGCCTAAATGTCTCCTGACAGATGAATGGATAAAGAAGATGTGGTACATATATACAATGGAATATCACTCAGCCATCAAAAAGAATAAAATAATGCCATTTGCAGCAACATGGACAGACCTAGAGATTATCCTACTAAGCGAAATAAGTCAGAAAGAGAAAGACAGATACCATATGATATCACTTATATGTGGGATCTAAAATATGACACAAATGACCACATCTACAAAACAGAAACAGACTCACAGATATAGAGAACAGACTTGTGGTTGCTAAGACGGGGAGGGGGTAGGGGAGGAAAGGATTGCAAGTTTGGGATTAGCAGAGGCAAACTTTTATATACAGGGTGGATAAACAAGGAGCACAGCGAACTATGTTCAATATCCTGTAACAAACCATGATGGAGAAGAATATATATGTATATATATACATATATATATATATATATATATGTAACTGAGTCACTTTGCTGTACAGCAGAAATTAACACAACATTGTAAATCAACTATACTTCAATAAAATTTTAAAAAATACCTAGGTTTACCTAACTAGTACAACAATATGTTGAGCATACTGATTATTCTCTCTGATTTAAGCACCTTGCAAAACCTCTCACCAAAATAATCTTGTTGGAGTAAAAAGTCTTTGACATGATTTAAGTTAAAACAACAAACTTAAAAATTTTCATTCGTGTATCTTCCCTGTACCCTAAATATTTCTCTCACTGTATTTTGCAAGGCTTCTCCTCTTAGTTGCAAAGTGCTTTAACTCTTTGCTTGAATATTAGGTCAATATTTTACTTCTACCAGACCTACAGTTAATTTTTTTCTTCTTGTAATTTTGATCATGAATATATACAGATGGTAGCTGTGGTTGGTGCTCAATACAATGTCCTAGAAGTAGGTATCAAATAGCTTTGTTACTAACAGGAAGTAGGATGTAAGTGGAAAACAATGACAGAAATTTGGCGCCGAAGTCCATGACACAGTGGGAAGCGCTAGTGGAAACTCTTTTGGCATTAGATAGATGGAGAAAACACGCCTTGATAAAAGTATTTCTTTTTAAATTTAGTTTTAATGGTATTTTATATATTCAGTTTCTTTGTTCCAAGTGGTATAAAGTGAGTCACAATCCCAGGAAGAGTACATAACCGAATTAGCATGACTATGACGTAACTATCTATGAACGCAAATTTGCTACACATTAATAGAAATTATGGCGATAATAACAACTCTCTAGGCTGCCTCGGAAACATGGAAGACACACCGCTAACATGGATAAAGTGCCCTTAATTGTTGAATAGGTGGGTGGTATAGTATTGTGATTTATAATAAGAAATATGTATTTGGTCTTCAACCCCATTCCTGGCACAGAGCTTCTAAAACCCTTGTAATTTCCCAAGTGATGAGAGCTATTAAGGTATCTTTTGTTGTGTTAATGAGGTGACTTTTGGACCACCCCTAAGGATGGGAGCTGGTAACCAGAAGAACCAACCAGGTGATTAGACACTTTCACCCCACCCTCCCCCCACCTCTTCTGGGAAGGGAGAGGGGCTGGTGGTCGGATTTCCAATGGCCAATGAGTTAATCAATCATGCCTCTGTTTTCACGCCTCCATAAAAACCTGAGAGGACAGGATTTGGAGAGCTTATGGGCTTATGAACACGTGGAGGTGCTAGGAGACTGGCGCACCCAGAGAGAGCACGCACGCTCCATATTCTTGCCCCATACACTGCCTTATGCATATCTTTCACCTGGCTGTTCCTGAGTTATACCCTTTTATAATAAAAAAGGAATCTAGTACGTAAAATGTTTCTCTGAGGTCTGTGAGGCACTCTAGCAAATCAACTGAACCCAAGAAAGGGGCTGTGGGAACCTTCAATCTATAGCTGGTCAGCTGGTCAGAATCATAGGTGACAACCTGGACTTGGGATTGGTGTTGACAGTTGTATGGGGTGGGGGCAGTCTTGTAGGACTGAGCCCTTAACCTGTGGATCTGATGCTATCTTTCGGTAGATAGTGTCTAATTGAATTGAATTATAGGACACCCAGCTGGTGTCTGAGAATTGCTTGCTGCTGTGGGAACCCTCTCCCTCCTTCCCCTTCCCCCCACCACATAACAAACACATTGGAACTGGGCCCTTAATTCAAGCCAAGTCTCACGCATTAAAATGTAGTAATCCTGCCTTCATAAACATATAAATTATCGATGGTAGGGAGAATACTTTTATTCTTTTACTCCTCATCCACAGATGTGAATTTAATGCTGAGCCTTTGATTATTTAACTTACATCTATTAAATAAATGAAATTCTCATCCTTATTCTAAAGAGACTATATTGAAGAAGGGCAAATAATTAATATATTTTCCTAAGGACAAGACATCCTTTACTTAAAAAGTTATTTGTGTCAGTAGAATTTTATTTTCATATACTTAGCACTTTTTTCCCTATTAAGTTAAACAGGTTTAATGTTTTCTGTGTTTTTTAAGGTGTTTTCTTTTTTTTTTTTTTTTTTCGGTATGCGGGTCTCTCACTGCTGTGGCCTCTCCCGTTGCGGAGCACAGGCTCCGGACGCGCAGGCTCAGCGGCCATGGCTCACGGGCCCAGCCGCTCCGCGGCATGTGGGATCTTCCCAGACCGGGGCACGAACCCGTGTCGCCTGCATCGGCAGGCGGACTCTCAACCACTGCGCCACCAGGGAAGCCCAGGTGTTTTCCTTTATAATGCTCTTTCAATGGATATGCTCCAAGTCCTAAGAATCCTTCATGAATTCACATTAATTAGAAAAGTTTGCTGATGATCAAATCTGCTACACTGTGAATAAGATACTACAGTAGAAGTTATTTGTCTTAAATCTGATAATTTCATTCTAAACAAAGATAATTTTATTTCCTGTGTGATGTTTTACAGTAAAAGTCTCATGATTTCAATTTACTGTAACTCAGAACATTTCTCAGATTTTAATACGTTTCACAGTGTCTGCCAGAGTGGAAAGAATAAGAGAACTTTGGGCTGGGAAAAGAAGAGGACTTGTTTCTACCTTATAGTCGGAGAAAGTGAGGCAGACAATGACTCACGTACATGGAGAAAATCACAAGGCAAAGCTCTGAAGAAACGGTGCCACGCTTTTCCACTAAATGCCCAAACTGTAAAGGTGCCACAGAAATACACGTATTTTCAGAGAAAAGAGGTACTCCCGTTATTTTAAATGTCTTTTAAAATAACCATTAGCTTTCATAGGAAGTCATTAATATTTTCAAAGATGCAACAGTCTAGATCAATGTCAATGAATGGAACTTCATACACATATATGATAGATATTTTAAATTTTATTGTAGTTTTCTAGTTAAATCATATTGCTTATTGTTGCTGCAGCTCCAAGTAATATACTCTGATTTCTTGTGCCCCACCTCCAGCATAAATAAATAAGCATTATTTTCACTTACACTGTTTTCTAGAAAGTTATTCTTAATTTATTTTTCAATTTCCCTTCAGATCTGTCATGTCTATCAGATTCTCTTAAATATAAGAATTCCTAATAAACTTTGCTTTCCATCATCCTCCCCTGTCCTCCAAAGGAATCCTCACTTCCACAGTGCCCTGCCCTTTCGTGTGTAACAGGATTCTGACTTTCTGGGCCTGCAGCATCAACTGTATAATTTGAGAAAAAAAATCATCCTGTAAAAGAAGACTATTTCTATGACGCGTAAAGAAGAAAAAAAAGGGTGTCACCCTAACAGCTGTAAAACTTAGCACTTTGTCTTTCCTTGTGGCTACACAATGCTAAACATCCAGATGCAGTGTCATCATTTCAGACAAGCAGCTGGGCGCCTCACAACAGGAGGAGTTTGGTAGCTGATAAACAAAGCCGCCTGACTGACTGGCTTTGCTCATTTGCATCTGGCTATTTTGACACTCTCCAGACATAATCTTTATCATAACATGCCCCAAGATGAATGTGAGGTCTGGGTCCAGTGATTGGAGGTGAGCAGGATGTGTAAAATTACTCTCATTTACTGTGAGGCCTTAACGCTGCTCATTCTAAATTCTTAGAAATTTTATACCACGTTAAAAAAAATTTCAGAGGGCTCACATCCTCGAAACAAAATTTTAACTTAATAAAATCATTCACTCTAGGATGCTCTTGCAAGGAGCATGTCTCTCAAAACTTTTCCTAACACCCATCTTGCCTTAAAAAAAAAATCAGGTGTCATATTTTGTTGGGAGAATCCAGTTAGACTGTTAGGAAACAGAAAGAATTCCTTTATTCTTATTTATTTCTACTCCAAGTTTTATTTCTCAGCATTTAGACACAGGCTGAATGAAGTAAATCATATTTACAATCATAATGGATTTTAAACACACTCTTCGCCAGAGTTTTCAACAGTAGAAGGTACAATTTAAAAAAGAATCAGGGCTTCCCTGGTGGTGCAGTGGTTGAGAGTCCGCCTGCTGATGCAGGGGACGCGGGTTCGTGCCCTGGTCCGGGAGGATCCCACATGCCGCGGAGCGGCTGGGCCTGTGAGCCATGGCTGCTAAGCCTGCGCGTCCGGAGCCTGTGCTCCGCAACCGGAGAGGCCGCAACAGTGAGAGGCCCGCATACCGCAAAAAAAATAAATAAATAAAAAAAAAAAAAAAAAAAAAGAATCAGTCTTGTCAAAAAACTGTTCTCTTTCCCTGACGCAACCTCAGCAAGGGTGGTACCCTGGCCTCCTGCTTAGTCTTGTAGTAGGAAAAGGAGGTCTGAGATTTAGGTTACAGAGAGGAGGAGACGGGGCACGAGGATTAATGAAGCACATCTTCAAACAATATTTTCTGGTGTTAAAATTCTAGTTTGACAATATGTGATGGGATTGTATTCTGTTCCCACTTTGGCGGGGCAGTCTTCCTTTGAGGAACTATTTTGATCCACTTTTGTTTCACCAGTTGGACAGTCAGGAGAGCCAGAGTTTATTGTCTCTCTAGCCAGCAATGTACCTAGATAACCGACAATGAGGACAGTAACTTCCAGTAATCTTAACCCTTTTATGAGTGCAAATTGATAGCTTAACATTTTTTAAAAAGTCCATTTGGTATCTGACCTGTTAACCTTCACATGACGCCATGACATCTTAAAATCAGAGAAACTATTAGAAAATTATGTCTGAAATATGGGCCTTTGTATCTTTCACACATCCTCTTCTTCAGGGGTTATTACCTAATAATTTTTGACACTGGTGATTAAACATAAAGTTTTACATTTTATGATTCTCTTTCAAACACACAATTGCTAACATATATATCAAGGCAAAAATTAAGCATTCTTAAAGAGTCTGTAATTATATTTGTACATTAAAATATCAACTGGGTAAAAATGAGAAACTTCAAACAAGATTTTAATCTAATTGTTTTAAAACAAAACAATTAATCAGTATTTTATCATCACTCCTAAATAACCTCATGTTTTAAAAAATAGAAAGGGACACTGATATCCTTCTTCTTATTAATTTGAGAGGTGATCATCATTAGGAAAATTCAGTTAATTATTTGATATTTTCATAACCACCTCATATCTTTCTGATTAAAGAGTAGTCCCTAATCGTTTACAACATGATTACTACAACATTTATTATGCTATCATTTATGCCTGAGTCTTCAGAATTTGAGGCCCCTTCTCAGGGTTAAGTCAGTGTTAAACCCTTCATGTCTCAAAAGAAAAATTTCAGTGCAGATTGTTCCATATGCTGGTAGTCTGTACTCAGTGCTGAAACTTAGGGTAAGGACCTTCTGAGGTAGAAGCTTTGTTTTGGACAGAGTAGGAATTCTTTGGGCAAAGTTAATCTTCCAGAACCCCCAGCCTTCACTTTCTGCACTTCCTTCCCTTCTTGAGAATAAATAACATCCCCGGGTTCTGAGAGTCTTCAAGATTGCTTTCTACTCCACACGTTGATTGCTTTCTACTCCACACGTGGTTTGTTATGTGTATCTGCCTACTCCAAGGAAGATATTTAACGAACTCATTCATACCGAGATGTAAATGGCTCATATTAAAAAGTCACCATTTGCCCTTTGGACTAACCAAAGAACTCACTGGTAGTTAGGGATGTTCCAGCATCAGCAAGTCAGAGTAAATTCCTTTATTCAACAAAGCAAACGTATGAGCCTAACATTCTTAGCAGAGCAGAAGATAAAAAAAAAAAAAAAGATGAACAAGACATTTCTCCAGACTTCAACGAACTTACAATCTAGTCAGACTAATGAAACACACAAATAAATGAGATTAGATGTGTCATCTTTCTTTGAAAGGTTTTTTGCCCCACGGGTAGCTCACAAACTCCTTCTACAGGATCAGTCTTGCGTGCTAGCCTGTGTTTATCAGAGCCCTTAAAATACTTCATGTGTCTGCTGACTGCCAAACTGTGAAATCCTTGAGGCCAGTGACTTTTATTTCTGAGTATCTAGCATGTCACAGTAGGTTTTAAGTAAGTGTGTGTGTTTAAATGAATGGATATATAAATATACTCATTAGCTATTCAATCACTTTGTGTTTCTGGATGCTATCTGTAGCAGGCAGTAATTGAAGCTGTCTATGGCAGAAAGAAAAGAAGAGGCTGAAGAAAAGAAAAGGGGACAGCTTGCCTATAAGGCACAGGAAGAAGTGGAGAAACCTAGACAATTGCTGAGGAAGGTCGAGGGGCCCACATTCCCCTCAGAGACACAGAACTAGTGTTACACAGCTTGAAATACCTGCTCACAATTTTGATTGTGAAAGAGACGTTTACCCTATTACCAAGGGATTGAAAACACTTCTTTGGAAAAAGTAAATGCCCAAATATGTGATATAATGAGTGGCAATAAAGAGAGTATCATTCTTCAAGCCAGGCAAATAAAAAAAAAAATGAAGATCTCTGAGCTCAGAATTATAAGAGCTAATTCATTAAAAGTATTCGCAGAAAAAGACAAATACTATATAATATCACTAACGTGGTCGGAAAAACAGAACTAGTAAGGACAGAGGGTAGAATGGTGGTTACCAGGGGCTGGTGGGGGTAGGTGGCAGGCAGGGAACTGGGGAGATGTTATTCAAGGGTACAAACTTGCAATTAGTACATAAATAACTCCTGGAGATCTGAGATACAGCACGGTGACTACAGGCAACAGGACTGCATTACAGACTTCAAAGTTGCGAGGAGAATAGATCTTACTTGTTCTCATGGCTAAACAGAAATAATATGACAAGATAGAGGTGCTAAACACTATAGAGCTAACACTATGATGGTAGTTGTATTGTAATACACAAATGTATCGAATCAAGACATTGTACACCTTAAACCTACACAATCTTATATGTCAATTACATCTCAATAGAAAAAAGGATTTTCTCTTATACTGTATTTGGGAAATGATCAACGAAAATGTACCATGAAAGCCCAGACTCTTAAGTTTCTCTGCTACTTAGTTCTGATGCTACTAATAGAGAAATTGGGTTTCCGAGTAATAAAACTTGCTAGCATTATTTAATTATACCATATTCAGAAATTAAAAGGAACTCCTTGATATTTTGGAACCATTCTTAGTTTAGATAATTAATTTTCTGGTGTTTTAAAAACCATTCATTATTACCAGCTGTAGGGAACAAATATTCTTATTTTTTGCTCAGTGCTATTATCCGAGGAGGCATCTTTTGCCAAACTACACGTATGTATCTTTATGTTTCTTTGTACACCCTATGTATACTGCCAAAGTGCTCAGGGACATCTTGCCCTTGGAATTATTCTGTTTAAAAAAAATAATCTCTGATTACTCCTTAGTACTTGGTTGAGAAGATCTTGAAAAAAGTTTTTTGTTATGAACATTTTTTGAACCCTATGTATTTTATGTATTATTTAATCCTCATCACAGCCCTTCAAGTTAAATATTTTTGCTTTCTGTTATCTCTGTGTTGTAATTTAGGAAACTAAGGCTTAGACGATAAATCTTTGAAGGGGAAGGTCACATATAGTTCTTCGGTGGTACAGCCTAGGTTTAACCCTGACGTCAAATTTCATCTTCTTAGCCACAAGCTATACTGACTCCTTTGGCCTTTGGGAAGCTGCTTCAACCGAGTTACTCAGAGTACAAATATAGATCAGTTTATCTGAAGTATAGTGAATTATAAATACCTATTGGAAAAGTCAGAAAAGCATATAGAATAAAAGTATATGTTTATTCAAATAGAAGTTTAGTTTCATTATCCTTTCTAATGGATATATATTTATATATCCGGGAATATATATTGAGTACCTGAAGAAGTAGCATTATTACAACTACTGCTTTTAATACTACTCCTACTACTGCTACTACTACTTCCAAAAGCCAATCATCAATGTTCAGTTGTGCTACATTGTTCTCAGATAGTTTTATAAGTGACCAGTGAGTTGAATTTTCAACTCTTATTCACGGAAGACTTAACGGCTGGTAGAAATTAACCCCTGGGGTAGTGAGGAATTTGAGCTGGCAGCTGTCTTTTCTGCTCTGCTTCTTGCCTGCCTCCATGCTTCTCTCCCTCCCTGCTAGAGACTGCTGGCTGCCTAACCCACCTCTGCTCCTCCCTTTCACCTTTGTAGGTTCATTTCCATCCAGCTAAAATACCACATTTCCATGCCTCTCTTGCAACCAGGGCGGCCATGTATTTAGGATTTGGTCACTGAAATGCATGTAGAAATGTTGTATGAGGTATTCTCGAAATCTCCTCAGACACGAGAGGGCTTGCTTGTCTTCTCTTCCTTCCTTCTACCGCTTGGAGCTCTGATATGATGACTGGGGATCAAGCAGCCACATTTTGCAATGAGGATGAAGGCTGTGCATAAGGATAGTGAATCAGGCGTTCTAAATGATTTGGAGGAGTTGCTGTTTTAGTCTAAGGCTGCTGAGGGAAATAAACTTACATCTTTTTTATGTCATGATTATTCTAGATTTTGTTTTTGCTTGTTATAAGCAGCCTGACACTAATCTTACCTGATAGTTACTAATTATCTCTATATTTTGACTTAAAAATTAGCACATATTAAATATATATGTATATATGAAAATAGTGCCCTCCTTCCTTAAGATCTAGGTAAAATTTTGGTAACAGTGCCTAACTGCTTTATGTTCTAATTTGGGTTTCTTCCCAACAGTTTCCTTTCACCACACTTTTATAAAAAGGTGGACCATTCTTGATACTTTCTTTGAAATGAGATATGAGATAATGCACGTGAAATTACTGATAAATTATGCAGTGTTACATGGAGTTTCTGGACTGTTACTTATAAGTCCCATCCTCACACACTGAAGTTTGAGAACATCTGACTGCATCCCAAAGTATGACCAGATCCTAGAGGGTAGTGAGTTAGATGTACAGGTTTGGGGACAAATTTCTCATTAGTACCTCATGAAAAGTTGTGTCAAAAGGCAAAAGAATTCTAAGTCAAATTATATTCAGGCTCTAACGGGAACCAGAAATCTTTTATTCCTATTTTTTTATGATTTTGCTTATTTATGGTCTGTGTGACCCAGGGCTCTACAAGAGAGATATTTTATTAATCTACAAAATAAGCAAGTTCAATGGAGTTTAGTTATTATTTTTAATGTATCAAACAATAATACAAACAAAATTTTGGCTACCTCAAAGCCTATAAATAGGAAAAATATATACACAGGGAGTGAGTGCTGGAATCTATGAACATGTGGCTCTCCAATGTTAGGTCATGAATAGAAAAGCAATAGCCTGGGACTTCCCTATAGCGGTCCAGTGCTTAAGACTTCATCTTCCAATGCAGGGGGTGTGGGTTTCAGCCCCAGTTGGGAAGCTAAGATCCCACATGCCTCATGACCAAAAAAACCAAAAACATAAAACAGAAGCAATATTGTAACAAAATTCAATAAAGACTTAAAAAAAAAAAAAAAAGCAATAGCCAGGTATCACCAAGAAGAAAACAAATAAGTAACTCATGTCAAAATGACAATTACTGTGACCAAATTATCAAGGACTCATTCACTGAGATGCTTCTGAATATTTAGATTTAAATTTGGAAATATGTAACTAAAAGATGCACTGTATAATGTCTACATCAGGGTCTAACTGCCAAAGAGAGAATAAAATACATCTCAGTACCTTGTTTTATCTTGGCAAAATGTAAAATGTATTTGCAAATCGTACAGGTAATTCTATTTTAAAATTTTCTTCATTAAGCTCTTTGGATTTTCATAGGAAATCCTGAATTATATTAGAAAATAAGACAGGCAGAGGGAAAATAAGAAAGGGAAGAAAGAGACCCAGGTAGCAAGAGGAAAAGAAAGAAAAGAATGTAGGATTTCTAAGAAGACATAAAATGAATGAAATTACAAAAAGTGAGCAGAGAATAAAGAATCATATGGCATATATTCTACACAAGAATATGTAACTAGTTTCGTTATTTCTAACATTACCATTTGATTCACATATTTGAGGGTTTATTTCTCTCCCTTTAGAACCAAAAACACAGATGGCAAGGGCGTTTTTACATGTTATTTTCATCACCCAGCAAGGGCTTAAAGGTTTAATGTTAAAGGAAAAAGAACAAAAGACAGGCTAATTAAATGTAAGTGGAAAAGAAGAAGAAAGAATGGGAGAAAATGTCTGCAAGAACAAACATAAGATTTTTCTCTATGACTTATCATTACTGGCCCCATATTCTTTATGGCGCTAATGCTTTCAGTACTTATTGATTTACTATACTGGTAATTATCCTAAGATCGACCTGCATTTTCCTTCCCTGTATAAATGCTGAATTTGTTTAAAAGCTGGTGTGATCAGGTAACTGTAATGCCAAAATATGACACAGTGGACATAGTGAAGTTCTACTGTGTGCAAGGCTCAGTGTTGGCACTGGGGTTACAAAGAGCCCATTTAGCCTGAAGTTTTAATTTGAAGAAGCAATCACACTACTGTAGAGATTAATTATATTTTCAACAAAATTATCATGCAATGTAAAGAGAATCATAAAAATATGAACATTTGCTGTTGGGAGCTTTCAAAGAAGAGAGAGCACTTCTTATTTACCAGAATTTTTTAAAAGCACAACTTGTAAAATAGGTGGCGTGAAAATTGTGTGACCTTCACCAAATTACCCGTGCTCAGTAAACCTCAGTTTCCTTCCTTGTAATATTTACATAATAATAACACCTATTTCATGAGACTGTTTTTAAAGGACTAGGTAAGATATAAAGTACCCAGAACAGTGCCTACACATAGTAAGCACTCGATAATAAATGTTAGCTCTTAACAATTTACAATTATTATAGTTACTGTTATTATTAAGCTTGAACAGGTACTCTCAGGATTCTAATGGGACCCAAGGTACTTTCATTTTTTTGTCGCACCTAATAAATTAATAAAGAAATGACAAATAGGGTTGTTAGAGAATGGAGGTGTATTTGAAACATTCACATATAAGAAATTAAGGCTTTCACCACCAAGAAATATAACAACTCTCTCTATTTGACCATCATTGGAGGTAAATTTGAGGGGCTTTTGTGCATGTAAAGCTCTAAGGCAAATGGCCCTCCTCCCATCCCATCAAAGGCCCTGATACTGAAAAAACGAACATAAATAAGAAGGTAGGGATGGACAGGAGGCATGTCTGGTAGAAGAAATAAAAGGAGCAGAGGTACGGAAGTAAGAAGACAGGGTGAGTTTGGGGAATATGGATTGTTTATTTTAGTTGGGGCATAGGCTGTATCTAGGAAAGAAGATAGATATTTTGGGAACACAAGGTGGTAGATCTTAAAGTATTCAATCTAGTAGGGAATGCAATCAGTTTCTTAAGTCTCTGTGTGTATGTATATGGGTGTGAGTGTGTGTGCTTGCCTGTGTATGTGTGGTCATGGTCATATAATTGAAATTATATTTTAAAGGGATTAATTTGCAATAGTATAGAGTGTGTATCTTATAGAGATGAGTGGCAGATAAACTCTCGGTCAGAGAGTTGCAGTGAGGACTTGGATATGACACTGGGAAGAAAAAGGGAGAAGTTATGAAAGAATGGTCTTGGGGATGTAGATCTACAACATTAATTTCTGCCTCACAATGGTTTACTAAGACAGTCTACTTATCTCCTATCAGTATAAAGGGCAGCCATTAGAGAGGAAAAGAAAACCAAAGAGAAAACAACAGAACCCTCAGCAAATATCCTTTCTCATTGACAGTCATTTTCACTCACAACTATCTTCCCCATTTTCCTCCTGCCCCAAAGGAAGGAGAATGGCTTTCTCTTCCATAGTTGAGTCCTTTTTCCCAGATAAACTCATTCCGCCACCCAGGAATGCAAAAATATCTTTCTATAGAAATGTCTCCACTCTAGGCCGAATCCCTTTTGCTTCTAACCTACACAGAACTTCTCAAATCCATTATCTTCTACTGCTTCTGCAACCACTCCCCTCTCCGGGTTCCTCTCCCCTAGACTTTACAGCCGCTCAAAACGTTCTCATTTTTGGTTTCTAGCTTTCTGGCCCATTCCCATCCTCTTCTGTTGAATTTTTGTTGTTTGCTTTCATCTGCTCCACCAAGGGTCCATTCTTAGGTCTTATTCTTTATTCATCCTACACACCTCATCTATGTCTATGGGTTCAGTTACCACCACTGTGTTTATGATTCTCCAATATCTATCATAAGTACCATGAAATATATCCAATGGATTGCTGGGATGACTGGTGTATCCCAAATGAAACAGATTATCTTCTGTTTCCAGACTCTGTGAGACTCCATTTGAGATTCAAGACTCAGAGAAAGCAATTATATGATTTCCCAACTTGGGTAACTTTCCCAAGTCTCAACCAGGGGCTGGTGGGACATCTGGATAGACAGTCCCACCAAGACTGCATGCATGACAAGGGGTGATGGTTCCATGTGTCCTCTCACATTTCTAAGCCTCCCTGAAGTTAAATAAGAACATGGAGCTCATTCATGTCTTATGAGCCAATGAGACATGAGAGGAAGTGACATGTCTAAGCTATCATGCCTAAGGGAAGGCAAAGAAGGGCCGCTTCAAGGCCCTCTAGCTATATCTGCCATGTGT
Source organism: Delphinus delphis (assembly GCF_949987515.2). Classification (NCBI taxonomy): domain Eukaryota; kingdom Metazoa; phylum Chordata; class Mammalia; order Artiodactyla; family Delphinidae; genus Delphinus; species Delphinus delphis. The sequence goes on along the minus strand of NC_082692.2, from coordinate 84,220,384 downwards.
TCCTGATGGTGTAGCTGAAAGAGGTGGAACCTTGGTTCCTGAGTGCTTGTGGGACAGTGAAGCCCTCTTTATCTGGTACAGAACATGTAGCATGAACAAGAGGTAAAATTTTGAGGTTGCTTTTATTTTAACTTATCCAGACTAATATATTTCTCAAACTAAAATTGAAGCAATGTCATAAATAAAAAGAGGAATGGAAGATGAGCCAGCAAAACCGGCAAGTGCCCACTCAATCCACTGAGGCTTCCTGACCTCTCTGGAGAGAGTTAACACTTGCCTACTATGAGAACATGCAGTACTTTGGTATATACCTTAACTAGCACATGTTAAGTAGCTGTAATTTTTTGATTTTATGATATTTTTCTTTCACCAGCTGCTGACCTTGACACCTAAGAGAGAATGAGCAAATATTGGAGAGATGAAAAAAAAGAATAACTGAGTGAAAAGGGAAGAAGTGAAAGAAAGACAAATCTGATAATCGGCTAGTCACCTCTGTTACACAGAGCACCAGTTTTCTCTTAATGGTTTTTCCTTTTGTGCACATTCATGTTGTGATTCAATCTTTGGTAAATAACAGACACCCCAGTACACAATGGATAAGGTGCAGCCTGCTGGTCTACCTAGCCTGTAAATGTGATTTTTTTCTGCTCAGCATTTTAAAAGATCATTTTTTAAATTGAAGTATATTTGATTTAACAATATTATATTAGTTTCAGGTATAAAACATAGCAACTTGATATTTCTGTAGATTATGCTCCATAAAAAGTTATTATAAAATATAGGCTATATTCCCTGTGCTGTACGTTACATCCTTGTAACTTATATATTTTATACCTAGTAGTCTGTACCTCTTAATCCCCTTTATGCATTTTGGACTCCCAGCACCACCCCTCTCTCCTCTCTGGTAACCACTCATTCGTTCTATCTTTGAGTCTGTATTAGTTAATTTGTTCACTTGTTTTATTTTTTACATTCCACATATAAGTTAAAACATACTCAAATCAAAAACAGTATGATACTGGCACAAAAACAGAAATATAGATCAATGGAACAGGATAGAAAGTCCACAGATAAACCCACATACCTATGGTCACCTAATCTGTGGCAGAGGAGGAAAGAATATAGAAGGGAGAAAAGACAGTCTCTTCAATAAGTGGTGCTGGGAAAACTGGACAGCTACATGTTAAGAATGAAATGAGAACACTCTCTAACACCATACACAAAAATAAACTCAAAATGGATTAAAGACCTCAGTTTAAGGCCGGATACTATAAAACTCTTAGAGGAAAACATAGGCAGAACACTCTGACATAAATCACAGCAAGATCCTTTTGGATCCACCTCCTAGAGAAATGGAAATAAAAACAAAAATAAACAAACGGAACCTAATTAAACTTAAAAGCTTTTGCACAGCACAGGAAACCATAAACAAAACGAAAAGACAACCCTCAGAATGGGAGAAAATATTTGCAAACGAAGCAACTGACAAGGGATTAATCTCCAAAATATACAAACAGCTCATGCAGCTCAATATAAAAAAAATAAAAATTAAAAAATGGGGAGAGGACCTAAATAGACATTTCTCCAAAGAAGACATACAGATGGTCAAAAACCACATTAAAAAATGCTCAACATCACTAATTATTAGAGAAATGCAAATCAAAAAACTACAGTGAGGTATCACCTCACAGCAGTCAGAATAGCCATCATCAAGAAAATCTACAAACAATAAATGCTGGAGAGGATGTGGAGAAAAAGGAACCCTCCTACACTGTTGCTGGGAATGTAAATTGGTACAACCATTGTGGAGAACAGTATGGAGGTTCTTTAAGAAAACTAAATATAGAACTACCATATGATCCAGCAATCCCACTCCTGGGCATATTTCCAGGGAAAACCATAATGCGAAAAGATACAATGCATCCCAATGTTCACTGGAGCACTATGTACAGTAGCCAAGACACGGATGCAACCTTCATGCCCATTGACAGAAGAGTAGATAAAAAAGATGTGGTACATATACACAATGGAATGTTACTCAGCCATCAAAAGAATGAAATAACGCCATTTGCAGCAAGATGGTTGGACCTAGAGATTGTCATACTGAGTGAGGTAAGTCAGACAAAGACAAATATCATATGATATCATGTATATGTGGAATCTAAAAAAACGCTACAAATGAACTTATTTTCGAAACAGAAATTGAGTCACGGATGTAGAAAACAAACTTATGGTTACCAGTGGGGAAAGGGGGGGGTCAGGATAAATTGGGAGATTAGGATTAACAGATACACACTACTATATGTAAAAGAGGTAACTAACAAGGACCTACTGTATAACACAGGGAACTCTGCTCAATACTCTGTAATGTCCTATGTGGGAAAAGAATCTAAAAAAGAGTGGATATATGTATATGTATAACTGATTCACTTTGCTGTACACCTGAAACTAACACAAAATTGCAAATCAACTATAGTCCAATAAAGATTTTTTAAAAATACAGTATTTGTCTTTCTCTGTCTGACTTATTTTACTAATGGATAAAGAAGATGTGGTATGTATAGACAATGGAATGTTACTTGGCCATAAAAAAGAAAGAAATTTTGCCATTTGTGACAACATGGATGGACCTGGAGAGTGCTATGCTTAGCATCTTAAAAATTTGGATTAAATTACCATTTTTTAAATACAGGACAGTTTACCCAAGTATCTGGAATTCTAGCTCCTTTTGAAAAATTGGAACAGCTTACAACAATGAGGCCTTCCTTACTTCCTTATGGAAACAATTAGCTGGATCTGAGGAGCTTCCCACACAAAGAGAAAGTTCTTCCACTTTTAATAGTGTCCATGCAGCCTGCTTCTCCCATTCCAGATGCCTGACAGGCTTTGGTGTGCATTTTTCTCTAGGATTCCTGTAGATTCTTTAGGAAACTAAACTGTGTTTAAAAAGGCTGTCCTGGGACACCAGCACTGTTGAGGGCTGTGTTGCTGTGAGAGTTTCCCTTCCCAGATAAGAACTGATCTCTGCCTTCACATATCATGAATAAAGTGCTAAAGTTTTTTTTTTTTTAAACCATCTGAGTAAAGCATTTGTTATCTATTATGCTGTAATGGTCACTGTCTACTAAGGGTGCAGGCAACTAACTTTCACTTGGTGATTTCTTCAATTTTAGGGAAACATTTTTGATTTGGTCTGGATGTCGTTTAAATGCATTGTATGAACTTCCTTTTTCTCTGAAAGAGTATAATTTGGTTCATAAATTGCAGATAGTGGAATCATGCTAAATGAATATCCTCATTGCTCAGAAAATTAATTCTTTTGACAGAATCATTCACTTAAACTGGAGTGAATATTTAACTTTATGTATTAAGAGGTTGGCATGAAGTATCAATGCCTTCATTTGCATATACTGCCTCCCTCAATAATTTCATAGTTCATTTCTCTTTTATTGAAGTTAGGGTATTTAAGCCATATTTGTAAGTTCTCATTGCCAAACATTTTCCTTTCATTCATTCTCTATTTTTTTTTTCCTTTTGGTGTGGTGTTTCTGGTTCCCCTGCATTTGCTACGTGATGGAAATGGTCATAATCAATGTACTTTTAAAAACTGACCTTAGGCTGTACAGGACAGACTAAGACAAGGGACCCAGAGTCAGACTGGCTGGGATTTAAATCCAAGAGTGTCCATCATCTGCTGTGTGACCTTGGGCAATCAGCTAAACCTCTCTGAATAAATCTCAGTTTCCTCATGTATATGGAGAAGATAATGGGTTGTTCAAAAGAAGGAAATAGGTAATATATAGTCATAGATGCATGTCTCTATCCATCTATATAATACTTGGCCACTGGTATTAATATAATACTCACTGCAAATTCTATATGCTACTGCCAATTTCAACGTGCTGAGGAAAATGACCTTGCATGTATTCAAATTTTCCAGGTCAAAGCCCCTCCACCACCAGTGCCCACAAAATGGAATCCAGGTATTTTTCTACTTAAGGTCTTCCACATCCTAAACTGCTCTTTTAAATTCTCTTCCACTTACTCCAGGCCCCCTGAGTTTTGCTTTATTTTGGTTTTGCTTCTGATTATCCTATGTGCCGTCCTTCCTTTATCCCTCTGCTTTTGCCATTCTCCTTGACTACAATAATTTTCCTAATCCTCATACTTATCAGAATTCCTCTTATCCCTGAAGGTCTGGTTCAAATAACACCCTTTCTCTTAGACTCCCTCTCTCGAATGTAGGAGCCTTCATTTTGGAACTGTAAATTTTGCACTTCTATGTCATTTATCTTTTTTATAGTTTCTGTTAATGAAAGCAAATGGGGGGGGGGAAGATTGTGGAGATAGAGATAGATGCCCTAAATTAGGATAAAAGAAAATACATGGATTTGAACTGTACAGGATCAGATTAAACACGGTTTAGCAGGTGCCTGGGAGTTAGTTGCCTCCAAGCAGGTCTTGGCAGTAATAGCAGGAGTCAAGGCTTAAGGCAGAGCTACCCTGGAGTGACAGTGAGGTGGATACAGGGGAAGATGGAGGAAGCAGCAAATTAGGATGAATTTTCAGGAGAGAAGCAAGAGGAAATGAGGACAAACCTAGGCTCTTGCCAACCCTTACCCTTGGTTTATTGTGTAATCAACCCCAGAATGACAGAGGGATCTGCAAACATTTTCTGTAAAGGCCCAGAAAGGAAATATTTTCAACCATATCTTCTATATTGTAACTACTCAACTCTATAGTTTTAGCACAAAAGCAGCCATAGATGATATGTAAAGAAATAGGCATGGCTATGTTCCAATAAAACTTTATTTACATAACAGGAGGCAGGCGTGATTGGGGCTGCAGTTTGTTGACCCCTATATTTACAAACAAAATATAGACCCGTGAGGGCAGGGCTGTGTCTCTCTTCTGCACCTCTGTCAGTATAATTCTGATATATTTTATACATTCAATAAAGATGTATTATTCATTAAGGGTGAAGATTATTTGTGGCATAACGCATCTCATTTATAATCTATGTATGTTAATCCACTCTGATACCTGGAACGTCTTCCTCCATTGCCATATTTGTGTTGACATTTACTATTTTGGGGGTGACAGTTTTACTTCCTAAATGTGTTCTCCTCCTACATTTTCCGAATGTTTCATTAGTTAAAAATAATATAATTCTCTTTATTTGAGTTTTATAAAAGTGCTTCTTCTGATGATTTTAATTTCCAAAGACTGAAATATAAATGAACATTATTTATTAACTTTAAAAGAGGAACAAAAGACCATCAACTTATGTACCAACTAACTCCAACCGACTAATAACTGTTGCCCATAATTTTCTGATGATATGACATAAAGTTATAAATCCCAGGGATTGGAAAGCAGTAACTGATTGATGTTGTCTGTCATGGGTGGGTGAAGAGGTAGTGGTGATAACATTCAAATTGCATATCTGGCAACCGTGATCCAAATAGCATAAGAAATTCTATTGAACTACAAAAAATATATTTATATTTATATTCTGTGAGTATGTGCTTATGTTTGAAAGAGAGTCATCAAATTATTAACTAGGGTTATCTGGATGACACATGACACCATTTTTGATTTTGACTTTTAGAGATTTTCTAAATGTTCTACAGTGGAAAATGTTACTTTGGGGATTTCTGCTTCTGATAGTATTGTGGACTAGAAACCCAGAAGGGCCTAAGATAATGTACATCTAGTATATTTTTAATGCATTGCTTGACTCTCAGGAATGTTAGGGAAATAAGCTAATTAACTAAGCTATTTGATCTCATTAGGGCGAGAGAAGTCCTGGAAGTAAATGTCACACCAATTCTGGGGCCAGGAGGCTTAACTGTGGGCTGCTACTGTCGATGAGGCTAAACCTCTGATTCCTGCATTAAGCTAAAAAACTGAAAAATGCTAAAGTGGTCCTAGGTTAAAACTGAAAACTCCCTCTAGAATAATGAATCCCAAGTGTAAGCCATTAGTAATTCTATAGGCCAAATTCAACAAAATTTTAGCACATAATAAAAGGAATATCACCAAGCAAAAAAAGAAATATGGCATAAGTGACAGCACAAACAATGAGGTTTAAGTCCCCAGCTGGAGAGTATAGCTAATGGAATTATCAAACATAGAATATACAGTAGTGATCTAGTATAAGTTTAAATAAATAAGAAGTAGAGTAAAATATGAGCAAGCAACAAAAGGTTATCAATAACGACCAACCAAACTGAATTTTAGAAATAAGAAAGGTAACTGTCGGGACTTCCCTGGTGGCACAGTGGTTAAGACTCCGTGCTCCCAATGCAGGGAGCTTGGGTTCGATCCCTGGTCAGGGAACTAGATCCCACACGCATGCCACAACTAAGAGTTCGCATGCCACAACTAAGGGGCCTGCCTGCCATAACTAAGACCCTGCGCAACCAAATAAATAAATATTTTTAAAAAAGAAAAAAAGAAAGGTAACTGTTGAAAATTAAATTCAATAGATGGATTATATAATAGATTAGACACTGTCAAAGTGAGAACCAGGGAAATGAAAGACAGATCCAAATAAACTACTCAAACATATTACAGTGAGACACAGATGCAAAATGTGAGAGGTTAAGATATATGGACAATAGAATTAGAAGGTTGAGTATAGTTTCAGTACAGACTAGTGATAATGGTGGAGAAGAGAAAATGTCTGAGACCTTACTACAACTTATGAAAGATATGAGCTCACAGATACAAAAAGCACAATACATAAAGTGCAGAGATTAAAAAAGAAATACTAGACAACTGTGGTGAAACTATAGAACACAAAGTCAAAAGAAAACATCTTAAAAGAAGCTCAAGAGAAAGAACAGGTCAAATGAATGCAAATTAGACTGAGGTCTCAGCAGGAACAACAGAAGCAAGAAGGTGAATTATATTCAGTTCTGAGAGAAAATCACTGTGAAACTAGAATTGTGAACCCAGCAAAACTATCTTTTAAGAAAAAAAAAAGTGAAATGAGAGCAGACTGATTCCATGGAGGAGTTTATTTGAAATTGTATTTCTTCTTTAAATAAAACTGGTGGCTTCATTTTAGCCTGGAATTTTCTTTGATGGAAGTTTTATTTACATATTCAACCTTTAAAATAGATAGAATTTCTCCTTGTATAACAACACAATAGTTGTGTTTTTCTGAGAATTTAAAAATTTAATCTAAAGTTTCAAATTTATAAGCATATGATTTTTCAAAATATTCTGTTATTGTCTTTTGAGATACACAGTGATATTTATCTTTTAATTTCTGACATTGATTATTTGTTCCTTCTCATTTTTTTGTTGTTCTGATTTGTTGAGGCTTTATCAACTATGTTTTTTTTACTTTTAATCTTTGGGCCAGTTGAGACTATTTTATTTTTTTTTCTTTTTAAGTTCATTTCTGCTCTTAGCTTTATTCTTTCTCTGACTTTCTTTTGTTTTAAGTTGTAATTACTTTTCTCATTCCTTGAGATGGGTACTCAGAATGGACGACACATCTTTATGATGTTCTAACATATATGATCTAACTTGGTACTTTACAAAATCAGTCCTTGGACCAGCAGCATTAACATTACCGAGGAACTTGTTAGAAATGCAATTTCTTGGGCCTAACCACAAATCTATTAAAATCAGAATCCTGATGGATAGGACTCAGCAATCTGTATTCTAGTAAGTTTGCATTTAAAAACAGAACATTGTTCATAACAGTTAATTACTGTATAAGTAGACAATTAGATTAAAACTAGGCTAAAAACAGTACATGCACATGAAATAGTTCTTTTTCTATCAGAGAAAATTATTACAGAAATACATCCTGAACTAAATTTGGCTAAGAAAACCACACCAACATCAACAACAAAAACAAAGCAAAAACAAACCACACCCAACACAAAATTCCTACTGAAGTTGAATGGCTGATCACTCTAATATGACATGAGAAGATTCATAATTCACAATCATAATTTAATCCAATCCTGCTTTCTCATACCAAATGATCTTCCTCCTAAACAATGGAAAAGAAACGTTCTTAACCATTGTGCTGTACTTCAAGTTACATAAAAGAAACTTCCTCATTACAATCAGGCACTACGTTCCTTAAGGGTAATACTCAAGAAGCAAAATTTTAAGCTATTTCATCAAATTATTAAAAAAATAATTTTGACTAAACACTAACAAAAGAAAAAAAAAGCCACCAGTAACATTATCTCAAACAGATGGTTTCAAATAGTTGCAATGTTATTCTCTGCATGTTTCACTAGCTCCTGAAGTAATATATAAATTCATAAATATAAAGAAAAAAGCAAGCAGGCAAATTAGATATAGTACTGAACTTCACTTACAGTTGGTGTGGAGATTGCTGTGTTTTCAAAAGAAATGTCCACAACCAACAGCACATTATGCATTGCTAGGTTTAACTTTCAATCATCATGAAGAAGAAAATATGCCAGAACAGCAATACCAGTAGATAAAGATGAAACATTCTGGTCACTTGAACTTCAGACAAGAGGATACCAGTGAGAGAAAATTATATATGGAATCCTGAAATCCTATTCAAATCTACAGCAAAAAAACTGTAATTCACCTATGACCACTGTGTAATTCAGGCCGAAAACTACTTGTTTCATTATTAAACCGTACTTGATTATCGATAATTCCTATCAAGGTATTTTGTCAGTATGCCTAAATTCACAACTTTTTAACTTTTCACCAGGAAACCCAATGAGTTTATACTTCCATATGGAAAAAAAATCTGATCAAGACTTGAAATATAACAAATACTATTTTACTTTTTAAGCTCAAATAAAGCAAAAGAAATTCCCAAATCTGTAAATTGTTCCTACTGTAACTACAACTGTTGAAATTTTGTCAATCAGTTCAGAAATAGATATTTTCTCTTTTCTTAATCAAATCACTGAAGACTGAGTCATATTTCCCTTTTTCACTTCTTCCTTTAAAAAGTCTTCCCTTAAAATAGTTCTGAGACATTGAAAGGGGATAAATAATGGAGGAAAAGTAAGAAAGCAAAATTATCAGGATGACCTACAAAATGTAAACAAGTTTTGAACTTATGGAGAAAAGTCTAAACCCCATAAGTGCCATATGTCACCAATTACTAAGGAGATTATTACAATCAAACTTCTATGCACAGGAATTATATAATATTTTATACTTAAATCAGTAAGTCATTATAATTTCTACATACTTGACTTTATGGCGGGGATGACAATATTTTTATTTGAGATTCTACGGATGTCTTTTTCCATTATGTACATAGTAAAATATGAATATTTTACACATTGTACAAGTCCTATTAATATTGTCGTAGAGTCAGTGCATATTTTGAAGTAAAATAAAGGAATTTATCAAGTGTCTTTGTTCATTTGTGCCTTAGTTATTAAGTGAATATGCCCTAAGTAGATCTAAGTAATAACTTTTCTTATTCTTTTTATTCATATAAGTTTTATGACAAATAAGTTTCTACTATACATATTGATTTTTATTTGCCAAGTTTCTGCAGAATGAAGAAACTCCTAGAAAGATAACAACTTATACAAGTGACCTTTACTACTGTATAAATCCATTCTATCTAAAGAACTCACTATATATGGGAATACAGTATGGAGACTGGTTTAAAATTCACCAATAATAGTTTCACTGATAGAATATTTTGGTTGTGAAGAATACCAGCTGACATAGTGAGTGTAAACCATGTTAAATGTTCAAGTGTTAGCTTTGAGAAGGGATAATAATCTGCGTCCTAAATTCTATGTCAAGAGTAACAATGGCAGGGAGGGAATGAAATAGAAAGTAAACCAAGTGTTTAAAACAGAACAGAAACCAAGGAAAACAATGTGAGATATCAAGGCAAATAAGTAAGTGTAAATAGTGACTATGGTGGAGGGAAGTGTCTTACTGATGGTCTCTTCCTCGTTCTTTGTCTACGTCATCAGGTGGAGGAAACTGTAGTTGCAAGCTGTTCATGCATTGCAGAGGTGTGTGTACACAGCGGTAAATGTATTTTATGGCAATGATGACCAGTCAGAGCCTCAGGGCTAAGTATTTTATGCTCAAGTGGAGATATTTCTGCCAGCTACATGTTCTTGATGATATCATACCCTAAATGTTACTTGAAAGCCTATCACAGTCTGTGGACTTTATTTTCTTCCAAGATGGACAATTGTGTGAGTTGTTATCAATGTTATAATAAAGACACTGAGACTTGAGATTTTTAAAAAAATTCTTAAAATAGGGCTTCCCTGGTGGCGCAGTGGTTGAGAGTCCGCCTGCCGATGCAGGGGACATGGGTTCGTGCCCCGGTCCGGGAAGATCCCACACGCCGCGGAGCGGCTGGGCCCGTGAGCCATGGCCGCTGAGCCTGCGCGTCCGGAGCCTGTGCTCCGCAACGGGAGAGGCCACAACAGTGAGAGGCCCGCGTACAGCAAAAAAAAAAAACAAAAAAACTTAAAATATAAAACAGAAGTATGCTACTAAACCTGCAAGCCTTACTTCTCTTCAGTCGTGACATGTCGTTTGTAAAGAAACAGAGATAGGAAATAAAAAAAAAAATTCACTGTTGATAAAAGAAAGAGGACTAGATTTGGAGTCGGAATAACTTTCTTCTGTTTTTGAGCAAGTTCTTTAAATTTTCTGCCCCTTAGATTTCTTATTTGTAAAATTAGAATAAGGATATGAGTCAGTATATGTGAAAAACATCTTAGGAACTATAAACTGATACAAACAAAAGTTATCATTGATATACTATGTTAAGCCTCTCTTGGTATTCATACATTATTTAAAAAATAGTAATTAATGCTTAAAAAGTCCTAATATACAACATTATTTTAAAACTTTCTAGTTACCTCTCAATACTTTCTTTTTCTTATTTTCAAGGATTTATTTTTGATACCAGAGATCATTTTTATTTGATTAATTGAATATGTTTGAGTTAAAGAAAATTTGAGAGAAAAAAATTAAGAATGCCATACATTTTTAACTTCCATTAATAAATTTTTAAAAAGCAGCTTAACTTATATTCACTCAAATATTTTTGAGGGCTGAGCATTGTTCAAAATGTTCAACACACAGTGGTGAACATGATATGGCTCCCTCCCTTGTGGATCTCACGGTCTCCTAGAGGAGACTAACTTTTAATCATAATAACCACAAAAATTACAATAGAAACACAGTCTAATGGAGAAAGATCTACTTTACATTTAGTCTAGTGGGTGATCCGTTAAGAAAGGCTGGTTCATTTATCTGCTTACTCTGTACAAAGCACTATCTTACTATGTGCCTATTCCATAAAGCCTCACCTTCTACAGTGCATTTGTGGAGTAGCAGATGGAAAATCTAGGATGTCAGTGGACTTCTAGGAGGAATTTGGTTTTGGGTGTTAATTAGGATGAAAGCACCCTTACCTATCCATTCATCAATAGATACATTTTACATCAACAAACCATATGTAATTTATGCATACTTCCCCAAATGCTCAGAATTTATAAGGAGTTAAAGTAATTGAATCATTCTTTACCATAGGACATATAGTAAGGCTTTCTATATTGGATGGATTGGGGCATGAAAGTCATGGGTTTCCTCATCAAAATGTGTTTGGGGATAACAAAATTCATTCTAGGGGAAAGAAAATAAATAACTTGGCATTTTATCCTAATTCTGTTGTACTAAAAATTGCTAAAATAATATAGATTTCATGGGCATTACCTTGTATAGTTCTTTGCATATTAAATGAAAATGTTGATCCCCTATTTTGGTATGTGTGTGAACAAGAAGAGGTACTGATAAAAACATCTCAGTTCATTGCAAATATAAACAGTAAAAAACAGCATGTGCAAAGATTAAACAATATCCTATGTAAGCAAAAATCACTCTTTATTTCTTATCATGTTATGACATAAGGAGAGAAAAAATGTTTTGATTTAAAAATCTGTCAGCTATCATGTAATTTAATATGTAGTGACATATACTGCTAAAAGGTATATATTAACATTAAAGACCTAAACTCCAATGATTAATATTATAGTGATGACAGAATGAGAGTGCCTAATTTTAATCCACTGTTTATCTATGTGGGGTAATTTATAGATCACTCGACATGTTTTAATAGTAGACATAAAAAGATATCCTCTAATACCCACTTGCTTTCAAGATCTGACATTTGCAATTACAAATAACAAAGAAATACCAGGGGTTGCCTTCATTGGATATGTATACAAATAGCTAGTCATCCCATACACAGTTTATAAAAAGTGATCTATTAATAACAAAACTGCTCCAAAGACCCAGAGTCTCTTAATATTCTAGTTGAATATCAAAAGGTTGACTTAAAATGAGGCCAGAAACACAAAGAGTGGACAACACATTGATCTGCCTGCCAAATATAGTTTTACCATCATAAATCTCAGGCTGACAACTGCACAAAGCTTTCTTCACCCAAACACTGCCAAGTAAGGGAGTTTATTCACTGATTGGCTGATAGTCACCATGACAACTGATGCCACAATTAGACAAGTACAATCCCACTTTCAAACATGCACACAATTCATTAATTCAGCAGGACTTTGTTGACGATACATTATGAGGGAAATATTTAATACTATTCAGAGACTGATATATTTGCCTCTTATCTAAGGTAAAATAAATTATAAGAAGTGATGAAAACAGCCATTTAATTAGACCAAAGTAAGTTTGACAAGCAATTCGATGAATTTAAATGTTTTTTTAATAATTTTTTAATAATTGCAGGTGTCTCATTCTGTAAACTGAATGACTACTGAATTAACCTTCAAGTTATTTTCCTATGGGCCCTTTTAAAAAAGAGGTTGGAAAGAATATGATTCCAATTTTCTACATACTAAATAAGATAACAACAAATATTTCTTTGGCACTTGAGAGGAAATAATTTTACTCAATGTTGAGTGATTATTGAATTTAACAGATATCCATCTGTAGGAACTCAAATGAAAACTGCAAAAGGAATAATTTCCTCATCCTTTGTCTACACAGGAACCATATTTGCCAGAGATGGGTCCTAAGACAGACTGACCATGTAGATTCAGAATTTAAATTCTAATAAGAGTAGCCTAATGAGGAGTCTAATGTAAGGGAAAATTGTGTTTATCAACTTTTACTTAATTTTATCTCCGCCAGTCTTATCAACCAAACTCCTGGAAGGGAAATGCTGACATTTCAAAATTCATTTCCTCATACTGTGATCCAATGGGTGTGTGAAAATGCAGTTAATGAATTAAAATCTTTTATACATGTGTTTAAGGTTTGTGTTTCTCTTTATTTATGTCTGAAAGAATACACAGTGAAAGGTGTGGAAGGCTAGATACCAAATTGTTAATAAGGCTTATAATTCAGAGATGTGGGTTAGGGGATGGTGGGGAAATACTTTTTCTTTATATATATTTTTAGTAATTGATTTCATGACAGTGAGGTTTAATTTTTAACTTTAGTACAAAATCCAATAAATTACTGAAAAAGTGATCATGATATCATTAAAAATCAGGACACCAAAGTACTGGTTAATATAATCTCATTTTATTATATATGCACTGTATATATCAATGCACATCTGTGTGTGTGTGGTGTGTGTATATGTGTGTAAAATGGAAAAAAGGACTGTAAGAATGTACTCTAATTATCTGCCACTGATTATCCCTGGATAGTGGGATTATTTCTTATTTTCTTCTTTTTACTTATTTGTATGGTTTACAATGAGAATGATTTAATTCTTTTATTAAGAAGGGTTATTATGCTATAATCAATAAAAATGAGTAAATGAAACATCTGCTTTTTACCTTCTATGTATAACACTCACTGTTAGGAACTAAAGGAGATGCAAAGAAGAGTGTCTGTCTTCAAGATCATAACAATTTAATGGAGAAACAAGGTGTAAGTATGAAAAATTATAATACACTGTATGAAAAATACAGATAATGATTGTATAGCAGTTCAGAGGAATCATCGTATACCTTTGTAAGGATATACATTTGCCATATTTATACTATCATTTTTGGTAAAGTGTAAAGACTAAATTATTTGATTCATGTATAATCTGAATATACATTTAAAAAATAACCACCAAAATTGAATTTGTTTAGGCAATAGAGGAAGAAATGTAATTTCAAAACCACTTAGAAGCAGGACAACAATTTTTCAGAAAAGAATTCAAGCCATTCCTTAAGAAAAAAAGACGGTCTAAATGGGCCAAGTTTAGAAATACTGAAATACAAAATACTTCACCTTATTCTTTGACTCTGGATGAAGCTATTTTTAAAAGAATGGCTCAGCCTTTAATGAGGTTGTATAAATTAACACCCATATTTGCTATCAGTCTGCATGCTTTTATCCAACCAGAGGTTCTCCTCCAGGACTTTGAGTTCTGAACTAATGACACAGAATATGGCGATACGTGAAGTTATATTTGTGAATGGTGTTGGAGAGCTCTAATTGGTTTTGGTGTGAATGTTCTTTGCTGTTGGACCACTTAGAGGGTTGCAGATTTATGCCTGCATTTCAAGAATTGTCCTCCTGGCTGCCATTAATTTTTGTGAGCCCTTTAGAGCCTGCCAATAAATTCTATTTTTGCCCAAGATTTACCAGAATCAGTTTCTGTTGCTTGCAGCTAAGAATCCTAACTGACACAACTGCTACGTCTCAAGTTGTATGGTGCCCAAATGACAGCATATAGAACACCTAAGTTCCACATGCTTGTAAGTTCCATATGGCTTATATGTGGTCAGATTTCACGAGAATACATGTACCATTGGTTTAAAATTTATACTGTGCCTAAAAAAATTTCAGAATGCATAAAATTGATGATATTAATTAAAAATAAAATCCCAGAGGTTTCTTTTTCAGAAAGCTGTGTGATTTTTCTTCAATGGGAAGATCTATATAAAGGGTTTCAATTCTTAAATTTCTTGTAAGTTCATTTTTATAACATTTTCCCCTTAGATCAGCAACTCAGAAGACAGAGTTAGCTTTTTGCAATTGGCAAATATTTTGATGTAATAATGAAGGAGAAACAAAACCTTTACTTTGAATGTAGAGACACTCTAACTTGCTTGGCTTGTGGTGTCCTGAAAAATACTGCCTCGAAAATATTGCCCATCCTCTGCACACCTTCCAGATACTTCCTTTTGTCATCTTATGTTTAAACTCACGAGTGTTTAAGGTTAATACTTTATGAGTCAACAGTCGGAAAAATAGCCCTCCAGCTCATCCTTTTTTTCTCTTGCTAACCACTTATTCTGGTTCAAAACTGGAGTGTCTCAGACACCATGTAAGAAAATGATACCTGTCTTTTTCTTGATGTCCTGTACTTTGTTTTAGGAAGCCAGTGAAGGGCATTAAACAGTAATCCTTGTTTACTTTCTTGTATTTTGCCTTAACTGGACCTTACTTCATGTAAAGTAGTTTATAGAGTGAAACTGATTCAATAGCAAAAAATGAGAACAAAATAAAAACACCTCTTCTGCTTGCTAATGGGATTCACTTGGGCTAGTCACTGACTTTCTCTGAGCCTCACTTGTCTCAGTTTTAAATAGAGAATTAATACCTGACCTTTCCTACATTAAAAAGTTGTTGTAAGACTCAGATGAGGTAATTATGTATGTGATAGCACTTTATAAATTAAAAAGTATTTAAAAAAATAAGGAGCTTCCCTGATGACGCAGTGGTTGAGAATCTGCCTGCCAATGCCGGGGACACGAGCCCAGGGTTCGAGCCCTGGTCTGGGAAGATCCCACATGCCATGGAGCAACTAGGCCCTTGAGCCACAGCTACCGAGCCTGCGCGTCTGCAGCTTGTGCTCTGCAACAAGAGAGGCCGCGACAGTGAGAGGCCCGCGCACCGCGATGAAGAGTGGCCCCCGCTTGCTGCAACTAGAGAAAGCCCTCGCACAGAAACGAAGACCCAATACAGGCATAAATAAATAAATAAATAGATAGATAGATAGATAGATAAGGCTGATGTTCAAATAGGCATAGACAACACTGTGCAAGGCCACCCTTGTCTGAGCAATTTAACAATTCCCACAAAAGAGAATGCTTAAATGAAAAAATATTTACCTTTACCGGGAATAAAAGGAATGTACTTTCAAACAACAAAGAGATTACCACTTTTACTTAAAAAGAGAAATGTTTACAAGATAAGTTTACCCAGTGCCAGTAAGACTAGGCTGAAATTGGGACTCATTTAATGCACGTAAGTTGGTAACAAACAATTTGGTAACATGTTTGTTGAGTCTTAAACATTTTGTACCATTTACCCACTTATTTTGTTCACCCAGAATCACTACAAATGCTTTGCAATGTGGTTATTTATAACAGCAAAAAGTGAAAACAAACTAAATGACCAACAATAGAAGAACAGTTCAGCAAATTTTATTATGTTGGCACAATGGACAGCCACACAATGATGCCATTAAATTATGCTTTCAGAAATTTTCAATAAGCTAGGGGAAATAGCTCTGAAATATTTTATTGGCTGTATTATACATTATGTACCTGTGTATGTGTGAGCATGTTATAAATTAAATAAAAAGGGAAGGATGTAATATTGATATATGGTATAATTTCAAAAACTTTAAATGTGTCAAAAAAAATCACACTTCAACTAGAACTAACACATAAAAATATTAACAGTTTGTCTCTGAGTGTTGGCATTATGGGAGCTTTATTGTTCTATTCCTCTTGATTTTTTAGATTTTCTATATTAAGCTTTTTTTTTTTTTTTTTTTTGCAATCAGAAATTTAGAATTTGTCATCAGGATCATGACATATAATCAGGGTAAGACAAGATGGCTTCATGTCTTAAATCTTTGGCTTACTTAAAAAGAACAATGATACTTTAAGGACTTTTTGAAATGTAACTGTATCCACTCAGCTTCCACACAGCTGGCTCTCTTCTTGACTGTCCCTTACTCAACACACCCAGAGAGCATACAGAATTGCCATGATTGGCACTGAGCTTTCTGACAGTCCAAAGACTCCTGCTTTCATGGAAGTCTTGGGAATTGCTGTACTTCTTTAAAAATAAGTCTGGAAAAGTTCCTAGTTTATACATCTTTGCATCTAATTTATATTTCAGAGGAGACAATCTAACTGCAAGCTACCCAGGAGGCTCTCTGCTTTCATGCCTCCCCATGGGAAGAGGTCTACCTAAGAGACATGGGTGTTGTGAAGAGATAACACCATTATAGTTCAGCCCCTGGATGCAAGGTGTCCAATTCAGTCCTACCATATCATTCCTCAGGGGGAAAACATTCACTGGCTATCATAACTGGCATGACATCACAGGCACAGAGGAGAGGGGGAGAGGGAGAGAGGGAGGGAGGGAGGGGGGGAGAGAGGGGGAGAGAGAGAGAGAGATGGCACAAAAAAGACTCTTTTATCTACTTGTGACATATGTAAACTAGTAGTCCAGAATAAATTCTTCATAATATTCATTGTCTGGTAGTCACACAATTTCACTGAATTCAATTCTGCGTAGTTTATTTTTCTATTTCTGGCTTGAAACAGAATAGTAATGTCTGTGTGTCTTCCAGAAATTCAGAGATTATTTTCAAATTATGTTATTGTCTATTTTGTAGAACATACACATTCAAAAAATAGCGCTACATTAGTCATACCAAGAATCTCGCCAAGAAATCTGTTTAAGTGGTAAAATTATTATAAGAAGAAATCTATTAAGAAAATTTGCATTTCCTGCTTAGGGTTACTAATCAATATCAAATCAATATCCAGGACCATCAAACCATGGCACTGGAAAGTGGGCCACATCAACAAATGGAACACTCAATCTCTTCCTGTTCTTAAGGCTCACTTGCAGAGACATTTCCACAATGTTCTTTGCCAACTAAGTAAACGGTGGAGACAAAAAGGTGGGTTCAACTCCTAAATTCTAGCGGAATAACAATTAAAGAAGTGATCAGGTTGGACGGCAGGGACAAAGCTGGGATAACTAACGGTACAAAGGAAACATTTTCATTTTGGGTGGACAATGGCAGATCATTAGAGAAGTTTAACAATGACTTTCCAACGTGAAAGAGTTGTTGGGTCTATGATAATCAAATGAGATGCATATAATAGGAAAGAGTAATGCAAATAACTGGGGCCAATTAAATGGAGCCAGTAACTCCTTTATTGTAGCTTTTAGGACATGGGAGAATTGAAAAGTTTTGCAGTCAGATACCTAAATGTTGGCAGGAGAAAATAAAAAATGGTGGAGGTGGCAGACAGTGAGAAATTCTGTAATTTTCTAAGTGAATTTGGAATGCAACAAAAAGGCCTTTCTGTGCTGGCATAGTAAGTTTTGTTCCAAATGTTTAAACTTGAGGTTGCAAACCTAAAATCCAGGGCGGGGTGGGGGGGGCAAGGTGGGGATGTAAACAAGAGATAGAGGCTATACGTGCGAGAATAAGGAACTGTGGGGAACATGGTGCACCAGAAGAAGGATGCATCCTCCAGATAGAGGGCCAGTCCCTACTTGGCTGGAAATTGTCGCCATGCAAAAGCATCACCCTGACGTGATTTTTAAGAGAAGCTGAAAAGCAGGAATATACATGAATTTTAATGGTATTTAAAACAGTGGACTGTGGGCCACAGTTTTTAACTTCCAGCTTAAAGATAGAAAAGACATTTCTGAATAACATTTTAGTCATTTAAAAAAATGAGGTAACTGGTATGGAAGAGTGACCATAATATATTGTTTCATGCAAAAACAGTTGCAATTCAAAATATATCGAGTGGTTCCACCTTGTAAAAAACTGTGTATGCAATTATGGGAGATGCAGAACAAACTATTAGCACAGGTTAGGGAATGGAGAATACCTACATAGATGTATGCAGTTCGCTTTTTCCCAACATGCATCACGTGTGATTACCAAATTTCACTGATTCTAAAATATATTTTTTACATATCACAAAAATACATTTTTTCACATTTCTCAAAATTGAGATGAGTCTTATCATTACAGCTCTCAACCGTACATAAAATAATGGTGTGTTCTACCTTCAATGCATCTTACATTCAGTAAAACATGACTGAATAAGTTAAAAGCACAAAATTTAAAAAGATAATTCATTTAACTCTATTTCTTTTGACATCTGATGCCTGAGGAAAATAATCTGGTACTTATGTTTCTCGGAATTTAACTGATTATTGAAAAAACAATAATAATCAGATAGAAACTGGAAAGTCAGTTACCCTCTTGGTTGACTACACATGATGCCACATTTCTGTATATTGGAATGTATATCTGACATATTTCACTTTTAATTTTAATGGCTGAGGTGTCAAGAATCAAAACCCAAACTCTTCCAGTGACCCACACAATCTCAGGAACAGATTTTGGTACATATACAAATTCTTGCTTCTGAAGAAGTTATGGCCCAAACTGTTAAAGACTCTAATTGTCAGAACCTCTCATCACCCCAGTAAGCAAAAAGATCTTTATTGCAGGTTTAAGATCAGAGGTGTTATGTGCTCCACGTGGCTAACGGCATCACGGAGCTGGGCAGTTGCACTCAGCGCCAGCCGAAGCATCCACGGGGTCTAGGGTCTGTCATACTGTGAGAAGAAATTATGAATAATTCCTAGGAAATGCTTAATGAATAATTTCTTCCCCCTCATATGTGCCATTATAGCCTAGACCCTAAAGAGATTTCTAATAAAAGTGTATTACATTCTCTTTTCTTCATTAGGAACTACAATATATATGCCATTGATGTCAGGGGAGTTCAGCATAAATTCGCAATGAGGTACATTGTGCAAGGTATCACAACAGCCAATATGAAAGTACAACACACCCAGATCTAGTGAGGTGATATATTTTTTTTATGCTGTAGACCATGAAATTATAGAATCTCCCATAGTTCTGACATATTATTTCTCCTCTTAAATCATTATAATCACCAGCCCCATCTCATGCCTCAATCTCTAAATGATAATGGAAGCAGAATCACAGTATAATCAAGGAAGCTCTCAAGTTCCATTTTCAGAAAAATATGATACTCACCCTCACTAAGTAGAATTCTTCATTAATTAATTGTGTCATTGATGGCATTATGTTACCCTCCACCAAGTTTCTGAAAATCTTACTTTATGGAACCATAAAGATCAGAATCTGTGGAAAGTACTATATGAATAAATAGTCATATTATAGTCAAACAGGAACAATGGTCTGAAGAGACTCTTTAAAAATGCCTCAGTCCTCCCTGTTTTCAGGAAATGGTTCATTCTCCTGTGTCCTGAACGCATGGACTGAATTTTGGCCCCTAGACTTTTAATGAATGATGCCATGGAGAGGCTCATGGGAGGGACACGTACTGGAGACTATACAAGAGGCGGATTGTATGAACTTCACCCTCCCCATCCCCTGCATTCTCAACATGACTACCTTAGTCTAGGCTATTATCAGCTCACTCCTCAACTGTGGCTTAGGTATCAATGGAGCAAACTCATATACTGCTTCTAGATTAATTACAGAGCAATGGGATACAAAAGTGTAGAAGAGTGGTTCCTGGCCACAGCAGGTATATAATAAATATCTGTTAAATCAGTGATTTTTAGACATTGTAAATATAATACATGCTCATTTGAAAAAAAGAGAAAAAGAAGGAAGTGTAACCCTGTTGAATGTCACTCCATCCCATAATCTCTTCCTCCTTTATAGGCACTACTTCCAGTCATGTGTACAGTTGTGATTCTGTCCAGTGTACACACATACATATGAATATATGCACACCTCATTCTATAACCCGTTTTCATCTTCATAACGAAGGTGACATCTTTCTAAGTATAGAGGTCTGCTTCATCAACTGCAGTGGTTGTATATACTATTCTACATTCCTCATCTGATCCCCTACTGATGTTCGTAACAATTGATTCCAGTGATGCACTATTGTAAACAATGAACAACTTGTACGTTACGAAATACTTGAGCTTTTGTTGGAAGATGAGTTTACCCCCACTTCTGTCCCATCTTCATCGGACCTCCTTTCCCTCCTAAGTATATAAATTCGATCCATCTTGGATGAAATTTTCTCCTGACTGCTCAAAGACACAGTCTTTCATAGCAGATAAGAGCTTTGGTTTTGGAGTTAGACACCTGTGTGGTTGAATCCCAGATGTGCAGTTTACTACCTGGCTGGCCAAAGCTCCTTGAGTCTTGGTACCCCAAAGCTCATCACGTTATGGGAGGATTAGAAAATGAGACGCGTGAGAAGCATTTACTGCAGTTCCTGGCACGTAGAAATTCTCTCTATTGAAGAGGTTGCTATTGCAGAAGCAGCTTCTACTACAAAATGGCTTGTTAGGGGACCGGATAATAGCATAGTAGAGCAATACCTTAGAAAAAAGTAATTTTTTCACCAAGTAGGAATTAACCCTGTCTGCCAACCACCTGTACCAAAGGACAGTACACCACCAGGTGAATTTGAGGACAGTATCCCATGCTAGGAGACTGTAATCATTATTAATACACAATGAGTACTATATATATAATTTCCCCCTATTTCTTTACTTTTATCCTAATTTACAGTCCAGGAAACTGAGGGTCAATGAGAATTTTTAAATCATATTTGTCTGACTTCTAAGCCACTGCTTTCAGTTAAAATGCTAACCTGTTTTCTATGTTATCAACTTGTAAAAAAGAACACCTTACAGGAAAATGTGAAAAAAGTGCAAATTTTATATTTATAAAAAGTAAAATGAGGGCTTCCCTGGTGGCGCAGTGGTTGAGAGTCCGCCTGCCGATGCAGGGGACACGGGTTCGTGCCCCGGTCCGGGAAGATCCCACATGCCACGGAGCGGCTAGGCCCGTGAGCCATGGCCGCTGGGCCTGCGCGTCCGGAGCCTGTGCTCCGCAACGGGAGAGGCCACAGCAGTGAGAGGCCCGCGTACCGCAAAAAAAAAAAAAAAAAAAAAAAAAAAAGTAAAATGATTACTGTGCTTTGTAAGAACTTTTTCAGAGGTATAATTCACGCATTTGCGTACTGTGTTTTAGAATTTCCTGTTGAATAGGTTAGTAACTTCATAGTAATGCTCATCCCTTAATACATATCTGTTGATAGCCTACCATGTGCCAGGTCTTGTTCTGAGCCCTGGGGATAGGGCGTAATGCTATAAATCAGGGATTATCAACCTCTGCACTATTGGCATTTAGGGCCAGAGAGTTCTTTGTTGTAAGGACTGCACTGTGCACTGTAGGATATTGAGCCGCATCCCTGGTTTCCACCTGCTAGATGCCAGCAGTCCCTTCTGCTTTTGTTGTGAGAATCAACGATGTCTCCAGACATTTACAAATGTCCCCTCAGGAGTAAAATCATCCCTGCTAAGAACCACCACTCTAAACCATATGGTCAAGCTCCACACAGGCTCAAGGAGGCTT
Organism: Delphinus delphis; assembly: GCF_949987515.2. NCBI lineage: Eukaryota > Metazoa > Chordata > Mammalia > Artiodactyla > Delphinidae > Delphinus > Delphinus delphis. Next base: position 84,197,952 of record NC_082692.2, on the reverse strand, counting down.
GGTTATGATCACACTTTCCATACCTTGCTTTGATTTAAACTTCTGTATACAAATTACACACACGTTTACTTATATATATATATATCCTTGCATCCACCATAGCACCAAATGCAGCCTTGGCCCCTCACTGACCACGTAAATATTTGTTGACTCAAAGGGCACTGTGGTTTTGTAGTCAGTTCTCTATCAAGTGGTTCAAATCACTACTTTATTGCACAACCTGTGGTATATACATTAGACAAGATATTTACAGCCTACGATAATCTCAGAAATGAAAAACAAATTAAATTTCTTACTTTGTAAAGTTTGTGCTATATCCCACACCAGTGAATTTATTTATCGTTACACTTTAAATATTTGTATTAGAATGTGTCTGTAGAGCTCCCCTACTCAGCATTCATGCAGAAGAAACAATGAACCGTTCAATAATTCAAAAAATAAAAGCTACTTTCTCAGGATAAATTTTCTTGTCCAGATGCTGGATGGCACTGATTGATGCCCGCCTGCTGTCCCTGTTTAGACAGCTCAAAATTTAAGGCCATTCTGTGGCCTCTGCCACGTCATTCCTAGTTCTAAATTCCTGAACAGACGCCATTTCACTTACATGGTTGTGCCGTCTGTCTTCAGAAACCTCCGCTTCCCTTACTGCCCACAATTCATGGCCATCTTTCTCTTCTGACTCTGCGTAGTCAAAGGAGTAGAATGTGGCCAGGAATGGTTGCTACATCCCTGTTTAACTTAAGGCCGAATGATAAAAGCCAAGAAGGAAAAACTCCTGTTAAAGTGTGGCAAAGGAAAAGTACATTATTCATTATTGGCTAGTCGGAAAGGTCCCTTGTGGTATTTTACACAACTCCTGAGTACCCAGATTATCGCACACCCAGTGCACAGGATTCCCATTTGACATACTTGATAATAATTCCTATCTGGAAATTACACAAGAACTATAATGAGACACCATTACCCAACAGCTACTTGCCTAACTGATTGCATTAGTGAGGTGTAAATCAATAAATGGTGATTAATGAGGTTACATTTCATTTGTGTTAATTCAGTGGTGCTCAATAAAATAAACCTTGTTGCTTATCCTAGTTACAATAGAAACGCAGCCGTAAAAATGTTTCTTTTTCTTGTTTTACTAACGTTCTCTTTTATGATTTGTCTAGTTGTCTGGGTTTTGCTTGTTTGTTTGTTGTTTTGTTTTGTTTTTGCCTTAGCAACCCAGAAAGGAAAAGAACAGTGATTATTAGAAGGTAGGAAAATGTGCCATACTGAGGTCACACCATGGTCCTTCACTACAGTCAAATAGGTAAAGGTATACTAACAAGAATGCCTGGGAAAAAAAAAAAAAAAAGAATGCCTGGCTTCCCTGAGCACCTGCTACGCGTAAGACACTGCTCAAAGAGCTTGGCGTGCATTGTATCCTTCAATTCTCACAACAGCCATCTGAGATCATGTGAAAGGCACTCCACTGCATCAAGTCATTATAGAAAAGAAAATGAAAACCACAAGATGACACTCCAACCTGTCAGAACGGCTAAAACTTTTTTTAAAAAGGCAATGCTAACCATCATTGGTGATATGGTGAATGACTAGAAGTCTCCTATGCTGTTAGTGGGAGAATCATTTGGTATAACCACAGTGCAAAGTTGTTTAGCAGATTTACTAAAGTGAAATCCGGAGAAAACCATAATTCGAAAAGATACACGCATGCCAATGTTCATTGCAGCACTACTGACAATAGCCAAGACATGGAAGCAACCTAAATGTCCATCGACAGAGGAATGGATAAAGAAGATATGGTGTATATATACCATGGAATATTACTCAGCCATCAAAAAGAATGAAACAATGCCATTTGCAGCAACATGGATGGACCTAGAGATGATCATGCTAAGTGCAGTAAGTCAGACAAACATCATATGGTATCACTTATATGTGGAATCTAACAACATGATACAAATGAACTTATTTACAAAACAAAAACAGACTCACATACTTAGAAAACAAACTTATGGTTACCAAAGGGGAAAGGTGCAGGAGGGAGGGATAAATAGGAGTTTCGAATTAACATATACACACTACTCTATATAAAACAGATAAACAAGGACCTACTGTATAGCACAGGGAACTTTATTCAATATTCTGCAATGACCTATATGGGAAAGAATCCAAGAAAGAGTGGATATATGTATATATAAAATTGATTCACTTTACTGTACACCTGAAACGAATACAACATTAGAAATCAACTATACTCCAATAAAAATTTTAAAAAAGAAAGAAAACAAAAGAAAAAATGGAATGGCAGAGACAGTTCATTCATTTCTCAAGCAACCCTCTTACAGGTTAAATTTTAATCTAGATTTGAATTGCTTTACAAATATAACATTGATTAAACATGAGAAAATCAAGAACAAAAGAAAGAATAAAATAAATCCCCAGCAATCCAAGGTATGCAAACCAAATTCATTTCTTAAGTACACTTTTACACACACATACACACAATTTCTTAAGCCCTCTAGGCTTTCTAAAAATTTTAGCATGATGGATATCTCGGAGTTAATTGAAGAAATAGTTTAAAATGCATGTTGATATAGGCTGGGAGCTGAAACAAATGATAGTGACACAAGTGGCTTAGAATTTCAAAGCATGTTATAAGACAATACTTCCTATGTTCTATACATACACCAGTGGAAAATACCATTCTTTTCACCCAAGGTACTACTTATGATTATTGCATGACAGCCTAGAAAGTTAGCATCTAATTTAAAATTTTATTTAACTTTATCCTACACGATTATTCTTATAAAAACTTGTTTTACAGAATTCTGCTTTGCCAGAGTGAAGTTACTAGGTAGTGTTGTATATGTACAAGAAATTTTAGCCTCAGTTATTAGTATATTTATTAATTGCATCTTACATTAAATGACCAGAGACTATCCTATACTTTGACAAACCATTTAGAGGAAAGCCTTGAAACAGCTGTTCATACATGATAACATAAATAGTATGTCATATACTAAAATTTAAAACATTTGTCTCATGTTGCCTAGATTTTAAGGTTCCTGAAAATCTGGATCGTGAGAGTATGTTTCTGAGTAGGATGTAGTAGGTTACTGCAGATGGGTATTTGCACTGACAGTGAGACAAAGCTGCATAAATTGCAATAGTCATGTTTTCACAGGCATCAGAAAGCAACAAAGACCAGATTGACTACAGTGTAAGTGAGAGGAGAACCAGTAGGTGGTGAGTTGATGAGTGAGATGAGTGTTGGTGTTTTTCCTGGGGGTATTTGTCATACTGGGCACAGGATGAGATCTTGGTGCAAGCAGATGGTCATTACAGAAAGAAGGAGCAAAGTTTTTAGTGGTATAGTGAAGCCAGAATAATACAGTTTGGAGACTTGAGGGCTTTCAACCAGACAGTCCAATTCTATCAATATATGAACTGATCAATCTAAGGTTGTGTGAAAGGCTAAAGAAATAGACTAAAAGATTCCAGAAGGCAGAATGAAAAATTCCACAATCTTGCAGACTTAGGAAACAAAGACCTTCTGGGGGAGAAGGCCTGAAAACAAATTGAGCAACACATGAGAAACCTTAAAGGAGGGATGCATCAGCTCCAAAGATTTGCAGTTAATGTTACTTGGGTCCGTTTACTGATTCTAGATTCATCTGAAGCTGAGGGACAAGGGGGATGAGAAACTATGATTTTTTGATATTTGTGTGGGACTGACACCTAGGGTTGGACACTTAGAGGCCTCCACTATGTGGCCTTAATACATTTACTCAATTTTGAAGCTGCATGAGGTAAATGATCAAAGAGCTAAACTGAAACTGAGGTTGGAAAAGTTACAGCTCAGTCCCAATACAGCACAATCCCTGATTTCATTTAGCCAATCAGCCCTTCACACTATCAGCTCAAGCAGAGGAAAGAGGAGAATTCCTTCGTGGAAGCTAACAATGCTTGAAGTCTCTACAGTATTTTATACACAATGTCTTACATACAGTCAAAAATGCTTCAACACAAGAAGTGGAACGGCCATAATCAACAACCAAGCGCAAAACTAGACAACAGAAACAAACCCATGGATAATCCAGATGCTGACATTAGCCAACCAAGTCTTTAAAATAGCTATGATTAATGTGCTCAAAGAAATAGAGAAAAAGACGAACAAAATAAAGGATGGAGAAACACAAAATACATATTTGATTTTATAAAAACCGACTCAAACGAACAGTTTAGCATTAAAAATATAACATCTCGGGCTTCCCTGGTGGCGCAGTGCTTGAGAGTCCGCCTGCCGATGCTGGGGACGCGGGTTCGTGCCCCGGTCCGGGAAGATCCCACATGCCGCTGAGCGGCTAGGCCCGTGAGCCATGGCCGCTGAGCCTGCGCGTCCGGAGCCTGTGCTCCGCAACGGGAGAGGCCACAACAGTGAGAGGCCCGCGTACCGCAAAAAAAAACCAAAAAAAAAACAACATCTGAATTTAGTAACTTGGAGGAGGGGTTTAACAAAGCAGAAGATAGGATCGGTAAACTAATGACAGGTCAGTAAAAGACATTCCATCTGAAACTCAGCAAGAATAAAGGATGGAAAGAAGAAAAAAGAGCAAAAGAGACATGTAAGACACTCAAGAGTACTATCATATGTGGAACTGGTCCCAGAAGGGGAGGAAAAAGACAATGGAAAAGTTCCCAAACAAATAAAAGACTTCAACATACGTATGCAAGAAGCTTAGAGAACCCTAAACACATTTTAAAAATCCAAAAGATTGCAAGAATCAGGGAGGGCAGGATCATACTCCAGCCAGCCTTGTATCTTGTGAGATGGGGGGGTCCAAGCACAGAAAAGATGCTTAAAAAACCTTTGTTGAAGTAATTACTTCCCGCACAGCTTCACACTACTGTCATTATTTTTTCAAATATTTCTGTAGAAACTTCACAACATGATTAAAGCTATGAATCAATTACCTTCTAGAATTGTGAATGTTCTTATGAAAAGGGACCTTAGGAATCCTCTAGTAAATAGTTTCAAATTGAACTTTGCTGATTCCCAAGGCTTTGATTTAGCTCCATTAAAGAGGGCCATAATGGGAAAGAAAGATATTGTACAGAAGAGCTCTGAGCCACCCATCCCTGCTTTATACAAAGTTTCCCTGCTTTTATCTGTTTTACTGGTTTGCACTCACATTTCATTTGAAAAAAAAATTCTTCATATAAAAAATGATTGTAGAATCATGAATCTATTGCACGCCCCCACCCCTTTATATAACAGACAATAAAATTGAAGGCTGGAGAGACAATGTGACCTTCTCAAGGTTACATTGCTAATTAATGGCAGAACAGGGACCAGACGAAATGTCTCCTGAATTCTGTGTTCATGGCCTTTTCTAATACATCACACCTCTTCTCCTCATCCAAGAATTTATGCAAAAAAGGGTACTTTTATGACCATCGTACTTTCTACCTCGCTATTTGAATATTTGTTCTGAGCTATAAACCCATTATTTTGCTTTCATTGCAAAACAGACAATTTCATCTCATTGTTCCTTCCACTCTTTTTCTCTATTTCCATAATCTCTTTCTCTTTTTATCCTCCACGTTATCTTATACTTGCTTGAATGATGTGGCCATACCTTGTACCATATGGATATGGTTATGGCCATCTTAATTCATGGTAATACTATACTTCCTGATCTCCTTTTTAGTTTCAAGTCTAGCTCAAGACCTACTTATTCTAAACCTTTTCTGAAAGCATTATAGGGTGGTCATTTGTCACTTAAAATTTCCCCAGCATTAAACATTTATTTTTGTACTTGCCCTTATAATTGTCTTAAAAATAACAACTATTTTCAGAAACTAATTACATAGGCACAATAAATAACTGGACAAAATTCAAAATTTACAGAAGGATACAGAGTGATAAAAAAGTTGTCATCCCATCTCTGTTCTCTACACAACAAATTCATCTCTTCAGGGATAACAAGTATTCTTGTGTGCACCTGTAGTGATAGTCTATGCTTATGGAAGCATATATGTATTTTACTGGTTTTGTTTTTACAGAAATGGGAGTACACTACAACACTGATCTGCACCTTGCTGTTTTCACTTAACAATATTCTTAGACGTAACTCCATATTTGTACTCAAAGAGATGCTTCGGTTTTCTAATGGCTGCATAGTACTCCACTATATGAATGTACTGAAATACATTTACTGCATCCTCTACACTTAGGTTGTTTCCACGATTTTCCATGATTTTTATATAGCAAGCAGTGCTGCAGTAAGTAAACTGCATTTTGCCCATATGTGAGAATGCCCTAGAAATGAAATAATGTGCATTTCTGGGATAGATATTGCTAAATTGTTTTCCAAGCAGATCATAAATTATCTTCTACTCTTACAATGCTTATAACAAGTCATACTTAAACCTTTGCTAACAAGTTCGTCATAAAACTTTAAAAAATTTTTACCAGTATGCTAAATGGTATCTCATTAACTTGCCTTTATCTCATAAAAGCTCATCTACGAGCATTTCTCAAACATTTTAGTGTCAACTGTATTCCCTGTTCTTTTGTCCATTTTCCTATTATGTTGTACATTTTAAATTAATTTGTAATAATAGTATACCTATTAAAATTTAGTCCTTTACTGTGATATGAGTAAGAAAAGTATTTGTCTTTTGACATTTTTATGATATTCTTCTGCTGTGTGGATTTTTTTCAAGTTTATGCAACAGATTTTATCATTTTTAAATGTGGATTCTGAGGTTTTGATCACACATAGAAAGGCCTTCCTCTCACTCATACTAAGATGCTATAAATATTTTTAAAAGACCTTGTTTTCTTTAGTATGTTAATGATTTCATTTTGCAATTTTTTTTTTTTTTTCCCCTGCGGTACGCGGGCCTCTCACTGCTGTGGCTTCTCCTGTTGCGGAGCACAGGCTCCGGACGCGCAGGCTCCACGGCATATGGGATCCTCCTGGACCGGGGCACAAACCCGCGTCCCCTGCATCGGCAGGCAGACTCTCAACCACTGCGCCACCAGGGAAGCCCTCATTTTGCAAATTTTAATCTGATCAATCTAGAATTTATTTTGCTGTAAGCTATGAGGTAGGGATACATCTTAATTTTTTTCCAGACACTATACTGAATTTTAAGCGATTTCCTCTATTTTACCATAACTTTTCTAACAGGATGTAACTTAAGGTCAGAGACCTTTTCTTCTTATTTTTAATAACTGGCACAATACCGAGCATGAATTTATCTCCCAGTAAATTCTTATAAAACTGAAATGATAAAGGCTGCATAGTACTATAATAATAATATACATATTATACACAGTACCATAATAATCACCTTCAATAAAATATGTGGATGTTAGATCAATTTCATCTTTTATTTCTTTTTAAGCTCAAATGAATAATCTAATTGATTCAATTTCTTTTTTTCTTTCTAGCTTATACTGTTGGAATACCTATTTTCATATACAAATTGCCTTCTCAAATGTGAATAATGCACTTCTATTTGTATTTGTTATTTTCTCATCAGTGTTATATATTTTAAACACAGAACGTAAGTCACTGTCAATAGCTTGTAAAAATTAGTCAAAAACTGGAAAGTCAATATAGGACAAAGCAAATCACATAAATTCTCTTAGAAAATGTAGAAAACATTTTTTGTTTTATTTCCATGCTCTTGTTACATCCTCGGTATTCTCTCTGATATGTATACTATAAGGTGGGGTTTGGAAACCACACTAAAAAGCAAACTTTATGCGTCAGATGAATAATAAAGAAATTGTAGTAAAAAAAAAAATAGGCTGTAATTAGAAAAATGGCTACAGGAGTTAAAAAAGAAATGGTAGTGACCATAAGTTACTAAAGCCCCAGACAGCAGACCCAACACCCATCAATATTTTATGTATGTTTTATTTGCCTATTTATTCCACAGTTCAATAAAAATTACACGTTACTATGGTAACATGAAAAATCACAGATACCTGCTCCACTTAGAGGTATGACTTTACACTTGCTTAATGAAACACACATATCATAGGGGCTTAAGCCTTGTATTTGGTCATAATTTTTGGAAAGTGAAATTTGTTATAGAATGATCAATTAGTTATTTTTGGTATTTGTACTGATTTAGCCAAAGTGCTAGAAATATTCCATAAAAAATAAAACATCAAAAAGCATACATCTACAACAAGGTAAGTAGAATCTCTGTCTTTCTCAAAAGTCTGAAGATTTTTCTTTTTTCACACTTTTAAACACCGTCTCTGGGGCAAGGCCCACCTGTGGGTCACAAAAGATTCTTTTTAAAAGGGAAAGAGACTGATAGATTGTTTTTATTCTTACAAGGGATCAGAAGGGCAACTGTAAAAAACACAAAGCCCCACCCTTCTTGAGCAGACATATTTAAACTCTGCGGTATTTTCAGAATCCATTCCAAGGGGACTAAAAACTCCACACCAAGATTTCCTGGTACCTGCCACTGGTGCAACCAGTACCTAGTGATGTCTGCACAAGTGTCAGAGAGGTGGAGAAATCCTTCAAATCTCTTAAATGTGGAATAAAGAGGAGAATAACTTGAATTAAATTCCTGTCCCCCCTTGAAATAGACTCTGACTGTGCCTCTGTACCTGGCCCTGATTTTTGCATGAAAATATTCCTTTTGTCCCCATCTGGTGCTAGCCTTCAAAAAGGAACAGGGTTTAAAAAGCAGGAAATAATGTGAGATTTTAAGCAAACAGTTCAATATTCTTTTAGAATGCTCTCTGTATTCAAAAGCACTTTGATTTATATCTTTAGGAGTCTTTGAAACTGTACCTCTTTTAAAAGACCATCCCTGATTTTGGGTCTTTGTTCCTTTATGAGCTTTGTCCCTGATTTCTAATACAGAGACCCGAGAGGCATGTTGCTAAAGGAAGGAAAAATAATTTTTAAAAAGCCTGGCAAACTGTGTTAAATATGCTTTTGAAAATTAAGTTTAATATAAAGTTCAGTATAACCATCGCCATTGAACGTATTGTCTGTGCCAAATAACTCTTCCAATAAAAATATCCTTTGTTTTCCTGTAATATAATTAAAAGTGAGCCCAAAAGGGCAGCAATAAATCAAGGTGCACAAAAGCAGAAAAATATTATAATTAATATTTAACATAAGTTTTGATTGCTTTTAGAGTAAGTATTAAAAATATCAATTAGAATATATATTCAAAGTTTTCTTCCTTTCCCATTACACAGTGGAAGGGGCTACAAACCAAATAATACACAGTCCCTAATTAAATAAAAGACTGCAATTGAATTGAGAGTTTCTGCTGATGTCATACATAATGAGAGCACAGCTCGAGGTATGAATGAATGGCAGCCGAACCCTGAGAATGAATTACAATGTTAGCATTCAATCAGGGATTAGGTATTGTTATTTGTAATAGATGTAAAATGATTATTATTATTTTTAAATACAGACAAAGGGAAGGAAATTTGAATTCAAAAATCTGAGACTAGGAGGCAAAAAGATTAGAAAGTATGTGGTTAAAGTGAATACACTGTACTGGAAAATGAAATGTACAAATTTACCAGTGAATAATTGCTTTATATATTACATATGGATAAATAGCTAGGTATAACCATATCCATATCTATGTGGGGATAGATGTGTGTCAAAAGCCTCTAAATAGAATAAGACTTTCAGTTTGCAGGTACCTATTTTAAAATATTAAAAAGAAACATGATATAATGAAAGGGTAAAATGGTATATATTTAACTTATCTAAGATTGGGCATAAAATGCTAGGATTTACAGCCTCCACCAGAACATATCAAAGACTCTCTTTTAGAGTCTTATTTTCAGAGGCACATTTTAATCTCTACGTATGGGGAATTAAGCATGTAAAGCCAATATGGCCAATTATTTATTGTTGAGTATCGACAACATGCTTGACTCGGCATAAGGCAGAGAAAATAACCCTAAGGGGTTTCAAACTAAAGCAGACAATGAGTTCTACCTCTTCTCTCTTTTCCCTCCTCCTACTTCTTAACTCAGATCACTGAGTTATCATACAAGTGTTCAAGAACATCATTCCCAGGGCTTCCCTGGTGGTGCAGTGGTTGAGAGTCCGCCTGCTGATGCAGGGGACACGGGTTCGTGCCCCGGTCCGGGAGGATCCCACATGCCGCGGAGCGACTGGGCCCGTGAGCCGTGGCTGCTGAGCCTGCGCGTCCGGAGCCTGTGCTCTGCAACGGGAGAGGCCACAACAGTGAGAGGCCCGCGTACCGCAAAAAAAAAAAAAAAAAAAAAAAGAATGTCATTCCCAGTCTTTCTACCTTTTCCTTCCCTCCAGTTTTTCTGGCCACTCCTTCTGTCTTATTGCCATGTGAATAAAATTAGACTATATACTTATACTTATGTCAGTATAAGATGCATTCCACTCTAGAATGAAAGTGTGGAAATTGTACTTAATGCACCAAGACAGACAGAAAGGCTGAACGTTTTGAGGGAAACAAGTAGGACCAGGGAGTTTTGAAAACATTTCAGAAAATTAATATGTCAAGACACAGATTGATAAAAATGAGGAAAAGTAATACAACAAAGGGATAATTCTATAGAAAAACTCCATTAGTTCTGTAGAACCAGTGTTCCCTTGTTGTAATATACATCAGTTGAAAATATTACTAGTGTAACAACTTCGCTAGCTGTGTTCGGTTATTTGTCAACGTCACCAATATGGAAAAGAGCCAGTAATAAGGAAGTAAGCAAAGGTTCCTGAGTAATCAAATGCTCTACTGTAACTGAGTAGTGAAATTCACGCCGTATGTTCTCAAACTTTAATGTGCAAGACAATCACCTTGAATAGCTGTTGAGAACAGACTCTAGACTTTAACAGTTCTCGTAACTATGTGCCCTTGGATATGTTTCCTACCCTCTCCACACTTCCGTGTCTATAAAACGAGATCATAAGAGTCCCCTTCTAGCCTAAGGTTTATATTAATATATGTGGAGCTTTAGAGCAGTGTCTAGTCCGTAGTGATCATTAAATAAATGTTAATTATTTATTATTATTACATGATGAAGGAAATGAAGTGGACTCCCTTTGGTTTATCTTTACTGGTTTACAAAAAAATTTATTTTGAAATAATTTCAGATTTACACAATAGCTGCAAAAAAAGCCCAAGAACTTCCCCCTCTCCTTTATGCTGCTTCTCTTAGTGGTGTCAGCTCACATAACCATAGTACAATGATCAAAATCAGGAAATTAACATAACACAATACTATTCACTAATCTAGAAATTTTATTCAAATCTTGCCAATTGTCCCACTGATGCTTTTTTTTCTCATCCAGGATCTCACACTGTATTTAGTTGTCATGTCTCCTTAATCTCTCCCAATCTGGGATAGTTCTCTAGTCTTCTCTATCTTTCATGACTTAGACATTTTGAAGAGTCTAGTGAGATTTTCTCTTTTGTTTACTTGTTTTTGAAGTATAGATGAGTGACAGTATTGCGTTAGTTTCAAGCGTACAACATAGTGATTCAGTTATTTTTTAGATTATATTCCATTATAGGTTATTATAAGATATTGAATATAATTCCCTGTGCTATACAGTAAATCTTTGCTGTTCATCTATTTTATGCATAGTAGTTTCTATCTGCTAATCTCATAATCTTAATTTGCCCCTCTCCTCCCCTTTGGTAACCATGACTTTGTTTTCTATGTCTGTGAGTCTGCTACTGTTTTGTATACAGATTCACTTGTTATTATTTTTTAGATTCCACATATAAATATAACATACAGTATTTGTCTTTCTGTTTGACTTACTTCATTAAGCATAATATTCTCTAGGTCCACCCATGTTGCTGCAAATGGTAATATATAATTCTTTTTTATGGCTGAGTAATATTCCTGTGTGTGTGTGTGTGTGTGATATATTCAGTATATATCACATCTTCTTAACTCAATCATCTGCTGATGGGTACTTGGGTAGTTTCCATGTCTTGACTATTATAAATAATGCTGCTATGAATATTGCAGCACATGTATCTTTTCAAATTAGAATTTCCATTTTTTCCAGATATATACCCAGGAGAGAGATTGCTAGATCATATGGTAGTTCTATTTTTAGTTTTTTAAGGAACCTCCATACTGTTCTCCATAGTGGCTGCACCAATTTACATTCCCACCAACAGTGCAAGAGGGTTCCCTTTCCTCCACACCCTCTCCAGCGTTTATTATGTAGACTTTTTGATAATAGACATCCTGACGGGTGCAACGTGATACCTCACTGTGGTTTTGATTTGCATTTCTCTAATAAGTAGCAATGTTCAGTACCTTTCTGTGGGCCTGTTGGCCGTCTGTATGCCTTTTTTGGAAAAATATCTATTTAGGTCTTCGCCCATTTTTTGATTGGGTTGTTTTTTCAAAATTGAGTTGTATAAGCTGTTTGTGTATTTTGGATATTAACCCTTTGTCAGTCACATTGTTTGCAAATATTTTCTCCCATTCCATAGGTTGTCTTTTCATTTTGTTGATGGCTTCCTTTGCTGTGCAAAAGCTTTTAAGTTTGATTAGGTCCCATTTGTTTATTAATGCTTTTATTTCTTTTGCCTTGGGAGACTGATCTAAGAAAATATCACTACAATTTATGTCAGAGAACGCTCTGCCTATGTTCTCTTCTTTGAGTTTTATGGTGCCATGTCTTACATTTAGGTCTTTAAACCGTGGTGAGTTTGTTTCTGTATATGGTATGAGGGAGTGTCCTAATTTTGTTGATTTACACGGAGCTGTCCGGCTTTCCCAACACCACTTGCTGAAGAGACTGTCTTTTCTCCATTGTATATCTTACATCCTTTGTCATAGATTACTTGACTGTAGGTGCGTGGGATTAGGATTTCTTTACACGAGTTTCCGATTGCTGCTGTGACAAATTACCACAAATTTAGTGGCTTAAAACAACATGAATTTACTACCTTACAGTTCTACGGGTCAAAAGCCCCAGATGAGTCCTAGAGGGCCAAATCGAGGTGTCAGCAGGGCTGTACTCCTACTGGAGGCTCTAGAAGAGAATCTATTCCTCGTCTTTTCCAGCCTCTAGAGGCTGCCCATGTTGCTTGGCACGTGGCTGTGCATCACTCTAACTCTGCCTCTGGGATCACGTCTCCGTCTCTGACTCTGACCTCCTGCCTACCTCTTATAAGACTGTGATTAAGTCAGCCCACCTGGGTGATCCAGAACACTCTTCCCATATCAAGATTCTTAACGTAAGCATATGGGCGACATCCCTTTGCCATGTAAGGTGACATATTCACTGGTTCCAGGGATACGGATGGGGGCATTTTGGGGCACCATTATTCCATCTACCTCAGTCGCTATTCAATTCTTCTGATATCTGTTCATGTTTAAAATCAAGGTATGCATTTTTTGGCGTGACAACAGAATGGGGTGGTGTCCTCTCAGTACATTTTGCTGCTTTGCTTTTCTAAAAAAAAGAGACAACTAAGAAAGACCTACAATCCCTTCATCCACCATTCTAAAACTGAAAAAGCTTTGCAAATCCATTTTTTTTCTCCTGCAAGTTTTGCATAAACTCATTTGGCAGCAAAATGTGACCCAAGTCAACAGAAGCCTATTTATAGGTTTTATTTATTCCACTTAGTGAAAGAATATTCATATATATATTTTTTGCAGAATCATTAATGTGTTTGATGGTGAGATGCTGCCCCCAGCCCTGCTTGGGGGTGGGAGTGTTATATAATGTAGAGTTTTGCACTAAATTACTTTTGTAAAATCTGAAGAATTCTAAAACATATATTGCCTCAAGGGTTTCATATATAGATAATGAACCTGTATATTTTACCACAATTTAAATAAGAAGATCTTTGTTGGAAAGAAACTATATCACATACCCCTATGACTTAGAATGTTGACTTTTGTCTGCTTGAAAAAATGCAACAAAAAGAATATACCTATGATGTTCAAATGGTAAGAACTAAGTGAACTGCTAAAACAGCTTTTGTAATTGGTATCCTCTTCACATTGAGAAACTGATTACTACCTCAAAAAAAAGGTACCAAATTCTAAGAGTTATCTTATGTTGGTCATGTTTTATTCCAAATGAAACTACCAAGTCACAAATACCTCTGCACATCTTCTCAGCTTCAGATACTATACACAAGGATATATCATATAAACCACTGTTTTAGTGACGTGATGGTTTCATTTGGAAAAACAATTATGACCGCCATAATATATATTGTAGATATATGTCATAATTCAGTTTTGACAGAATTTCCAATAATTTTAAAAGTTGAATTTCTGTCCCCATTCCTCTGAATCAGCAAAGGCCAATTTACATGAAAAGTTAAAATTAAATACTTAATATTTTTCTAAGCTTTAAAAAAAATTTGTGGAGTCAATAATTTCAATTCTGTTAATCCTAAAATGCAACTTTGAAGAAGATTAAAGGTAATTTCATAGAAATATTAAAAATCATAAGACCGTATTGAAAAAAAATTTTTTTCAGAAAATATCACTTCTATTGTATTTTACTTTCCTTCCTCGGGCCTTGAATCAGCCATATTTCCCTAAGAAGACCTACTTTCTTTTAATAGGAAATAGTATTTCAGGACCATAATGCTACTCATTGTTTCTAGACCTTTCCAGTAGAGCCAGGAAATACTATATATATATTTATATACACGCACACACATAGAGATAATGGCTAAAATAGAATGCCTTATGATTTCATACTGATATTTTCAATTCAAATTCAGGGTCACAGATTTTTCTGAACCACTGGTATATTATATCTTACATGCTGAGCATCCTGGTTTTCAAGGACACAGGGAATGACAGAATTAGAACGATCTCACAATTACTCATTGTCTTTATCTTATATTACAAACACAACTATCTTAGAATAATTATTCACTACCATCACAAATTGCATTCCTGAAAACAGTTATGTAATTTTTTTGTAATCGCTCTCCTGCTCATCATTTCTTTTAGAACTGTACCATGCCTACATGGAAAGAGCATGTAAGCTTAGCTATATATACATCCACAAAAGTCCTCTGTTGATGTCTGGTCATTTCGGTTGTCAGAAACTCCCTCAACTCTGCACAGATTCCACCAACAGGAAGATATGGTGGCTTCTGTTGTTCTGTCCTCATCCTATTGCACTTTGGGACTCGTGGTGCTATCTTGTCACTTTACGTTATTGCCAACACTGTCTACAGGGTTCTCATGTGGCTCTCGAGTGGCTCTGTTGATTCTATGCAGGGACTGAGGGGCATCTAAAATGTTCCACACGACAGTTGCCATCTTTCCAAAATTCTGTCCTAAATGTTTTTGATGCATTATTTCACTTAAGTTTCACAAGCCTAGAAATCAGTCTTTCTTTAAAAAAAGAAATCAGTTTTAATGCCTCCATTTTACAATAATAAAAACAGAAGTATCAAGAATGATAAATACTTGTCTAAGATCAAATAGCTAGTTGCTGATGGAAATTCATTTGAACTCAGGTCTATCTGACTCATGAGTCCATACTCTTTGCCCAATGCCACACAGCAATAATTTCATAGGTAGCATAAACATTTCCTTAATATCAGATAAACTAGAGCCTTGTGACTTCTAAATAAAATAAACTATCAAAGGAAAATTTCAATGCACTTCAAGTTGTAACAATCTTACCTTATACCAAAAAACACTGCATGTAGAGTCATACATGCACACCATTTTCTTTTAGTAATTTTGTATAATCACCAAAGAAATTTCGATTGGCTTATTTTTTAAAAACTCCTTCATGAATGTTCTATGTTACCAGTCAATGGACTGCTTTCAGCAAGTCTTTACTAAAGACTAAGAATACGCAACATCATTTGTGGACAGAGCACAAGACAAATGGTTGGAATTCCTAAGTTTCATTCTTGATTCTGTCATCAGCGTACTGTGTGGCCTCCTGAAAGCCCCTTCAGTCATATGATTATAGACTCCTTCAACACTGACATTAATTCACTCCTGCAAAGTTAGTCTCTGGTATCTAATGTCCTTCGACATCATCTTGAGAAAATAGTTGTAGCAAATACGATAAGAGGCACATAATGGCTTATGTATCGATGACACGAAGGAGGCATGCATAATAAGGAATGGAAAATAAATTCGAAGCAAGTAGGACAATAAGGGGATTGTTTCATGCTTTTCAAGAAGGAAAAAAGGCATTTTTATTTTCAAAAAGCCATTCATGGACAAGAGTTTCATCAATAAACTAATTTCTCTGATTGCATTGGTTGGAATCTGAGATGGATTTTTATACATGAGAAACTTCTGTGGAAAATAGCCTGTTTTCAGCTTCAAACCTGTGGCTTGGCAATAAAAGTGCCAAAGAAAACCCCAGGTTACTGAGGAGGAATCAATTTGAGACATACATATATTTGGATATTTTGCTTACCATGAGCTGGACACTGGATTACACGTTGAGGTGCTCAAAGTAAAACCGTAGGGACAGCAGAGAGTGGCGGGAATTCTCGGGCACTTTGGCTTCAAAGTCTTGAATTTTCATGCAGCTGCTCTGTGTATATGTAATGAGAATGAAAAGGTAAGTCCACGCTCTGAAATCTTTTCCTTCTCCCTCTCACTCTCAGAGACATATTCCTTGAAGTCTGTTTAGAAACAAATTTAGAATTATTGTGTAATGCTTTTATTACTAACATCTGTCTGCGCCAAGTTCTATAGATTATGGAAACAAATAAATCTCTCTGGTTCAGATTCTTTCAAAATGACTCAAAACCTTTATCACACTTGGGGATTTCCTATGTATTCACAGGGAGGAGACATGGAGAAGGAGACAGCCTTCTTAAGAGACACCTAAAGACAGGTGCAATGCTTTAGAGAAAGCAAAGGAGCCAGGAATCATTTGAACTGTGCCCTGTAACTCAGACGATCTGGTTACCTAGCCATCCTTAACTATCCTTCATTGTGAGCTGACATTTTAGAGGGAATTTCACCTAATAGAATGGAAGTTTCAAAGTGTTTTTATTTTAAATATGGGAGAGGGAAAAAAACAGTAATAGAATCACTTCACTTCATGAACAGGGCAAACCATGTTAATTCATTATAATCTGAGGCTAATTATGTGTGGATGACACTGAAGAGTAGTAATTATTTTAGATCCCAATCACAGTGTCTTGAAGCTATAAGACAAGCAGGGAGGAATATAACGTATACTAAGACTTCTAAATGATTCACTCACACAGTTTAGAGCCTCTATGAGGCCACTTTTCAGGATCTGAAAGTATAGATGCTCTTGGGTTGAAGTGTGGTGGGGACGCATGGGGGGATAAGACATTCTCCTAACCCCTCCCCACCCCTCAAAATCTGTTCCATCCTTTTGCACCCTGGCATTTCTTCTGTTCATTTCACTCCTTAATCTCACTTTGAAAACACTTACATCTTAACCATTTAATGGTGGAAGTTTAACATTTTCAGGGCAATGTCACAAATAAATTCCAACTTCAGCCATGTAACTGCATTAAACCCAGAACCAACAAGTTATATGGAAGAGAACAAGCAGAACCCAAGAGTATAAGATCTAAGTGTTGATGCAAATGGGAGCTTGGGTAGAGTTCTGAACATGGAATCTTTGAGCCTCTGAATCCAGCACCTCCTGAAGCCAGCTCAACATTTAACTCCTCAGTTGCATGAGGCAATCAATTTCTTCTCCAATTACTTTAGGTTTTTTTAAGATGGCTAGTTTGAGATTGCCTTTTTTATATAAAACTAGAAGAGTTTTAACTAATAAGACATGGAAGGGCAAAACTATTTTTTTTTTCCAATTGCATAGTTAAAAACCCCAAAGATAATAAAAATAATCAATGACAGTGGGTAAATTAATTTCGTATCTACTTGACTCATGTGACTATTTACCAATAACTGAAACATAAGTAGCAAATTTGCTTAATGAAACTATACGGACTGGAAAGTAATTCAACAATAACAAAAATATATATCACTAAAATATTTACATGTATTCATTAACCTGGAGTTTAGGTGACAGATTGCTAAACTTTTTCCTTAATAGGCCTGATAGCAAATATTTTTGGCTTTGCAGGTCACACAGCCTCTGTCACAACGAATCAAATCTGCCATTAGAGCATGAAAACAGCCATAGACAATATGTTAAAAAGTAGCATGGCTGTATTCCAATAAAACTTTATTTACAAATACAAGTGGTGAGCTAGATTTGGCCCAAGAGCTGTAGTTTGCCAACCTCTATTTACAAGATCGACTTTGGACTCTTCTCAATTCACTTCACCGTGATTTCCTGGAACAGCTACATTATACTAGGCAACATATTTGGCCCTAGAAAAGATTCAGAGCTGTGTATGGAAAAGTTCTGACCCTTAAGGAGTTTGCAACATCATAGGAAAAGGCGGCAAGTTTACCCCTAAATTATCACTCAAACCAAATATCAAGTGTTAAAAGATAAAACAAAATTATATGAAACCCCAGAGGTTATGATTAAGTCTGATGAGAGCATTTCCCCCCCAATGGCCCATAAAGATATTATTTACTCAGAGCGACACTTAATCCCATGTTATTCTTTGTTGCTATGTGACAAGGAGAGAAAAACATAATAATCGCACCCCTTTTCTCTTTCCTTGTCCTGAAAGGTAGATCCTCTGTCCTGCTCAGCAAGAGAGAATTTTGTGTGTGTGTTGATCTGAAATTAATGGTGAAAATGCAGAATTAAAGATGAAGGTCAGTGGCTGGTGGCAATACAGCTCGACAAAAGAAAGGGCATGAAGATGCATAAGGAAAGTTTTCTTAGGTGGTAAACATTTTAGTCTGCTCTGTACACCCTGGAACTTCCCATTTCCTGTTCCAGATTTGGAACAAGACCATTGGGAACAGATTATTAGTCTAAAAAACATCTCTATTGCTTCCGAATGTTTGGAGTCAGATTTCTGCTGCTTTTGAGTGAGAACATGTGACGGAGGGCATTTTGATGGGAGGGAGAAGGCCTAGATGAAATGGATGTGAAATATATAAATGACACTGGATGTTCAGAGTCAGAAGTGTCTTTGGAAGAACAAGCAGCGGGTCCTTTTTCAAACTGTTTTCTGCAGAATCCTCATGCTTAAGAGGCTCAGGTCATGAGCAAGTGGGTGAAGACAAAAGGAAGAGTTTCTGTAGGTTGGATTCTGGGACCCTAGCCCTCAGTTGAACCGGAGCTAATAGGTTTGTTTTAATCTGTCTTATGTACTAGGGTTTCAGGGAAGATAGTTGAAAAGAAAAGGGCTAAGGCTAGAAAAAGAAATGCTTCAACACTGTCAAGTTAAACCAGAGGTGTCACACAGGTTGAGTCAGAGCTGGGACTAGATCTCACAGTTAGTTCCCTTTTGACTACCCAGGATGGCTCTTTCATGTGTATTCTCAAATAAGAAGGTGAGCTGCCCGAAGACATAAAGGGAATTAAACTGGGTTCAAATGATCAGCTCTGGACTCACTTGTTATGTTTAATATTAGAATCCCTGTTATGGCAAAGTGCTCTTTCCTGCCTTTTTGCTTAGACCAAAGGGCTACACACATATTTAATGAATCAAATTGACAATGTCTGTGCCTCCTTATCTGATAAATTAAATGTCAAATTCCATCATCCTTTGGGATCCATCTCCTTGGAACTGGACATCACCTTTGCCTCTTGAATACTGCTTCTACCTTTTCAGCAAAAGGTCTCTGAAGGCTTTCCCTTTAAGAAGGGAACCAGATTGTCCTTCTTTACTGTAGTACTGAGTTTTGGGACAAATGGCTCCCAATCAATCTGGTTAGTCTCTGGGACCATATATAACTTTACTCTTTCACAGTATGGTTTGCTTTTCTCTCCTACCACATTTTCGTTCTGGCTTGTAGAATCAATTCAAGATTGATTCTTATCAATTTGTGTTTGTGTTTCTATTTGCTTCTGCATTTACTGTATAAAACTGTTCCATCTTACAGTGAACTCTGGACTACCTTGCATTGATCATTTCCACCTGAAAAATTCTCTCTGAATGTTTTTGGGTAACATTCTCTGACTCAGAGGAAGTGAAAGATGTCTACTCAATGAAATGATCTTGTTTATTTCTCTGGGCAACTACTCTGATAACACATTATTCCCTGTTAGAGAGAAATAAAGCAAGATCCCTGACCTCATCAACAAAAATGCTGCAAGAGCCATTCAAGAAGAAGATGGGTAAGAGAAGAATGGCATTGGTAAAAAAAAAAAAAAAAAAGACTGGAAGTGGGACGAGACATTAGATTTGGCTGTCCACAAGTTCTTACCCCTAAGATACATACCAGAGATAAAGCCTTAATGTTCAGTTCTTACTTATGTATTTTATCTACTGTTTCATTTAACAGCTGTCTTCAGCTAGGCTCACCAAGAACACTAATCCAAAATCCCTTGGTAATCTCTTTAGGGTTAATGAGCAATGGCCCCCACAACTATAACAGCAACAGCATCAACAGCCAATAATTTGAGAGGCTGACTGGGTTCCAGGCACTATTCTAAGCACTTTACGTTCAACATCTACTGAGGGTCAAAGGAAAAGTATCAGATCCAATCCAGCTCTCTTCAAGCTTGTCCTTTAGGCAAAGAACACAAAAAGGACAACACGGTAGTTCTACAACCTAAGATTCCATAGATCTTAGGAAAAACACAACCTATAGAAATTGAAGAGCACTGAGTTAGCCTCCAGGAAATTAACAAGCTTGAAGGAAAGTCTGCCACATTGAAGAACAGAACGGACAATGACGTACCCTTCCCTCTATTCTCTTTAAAGTATCAGGATTTTGATTAATCAACAAATTTATCAAGCATTTATTGCACTTTAAGTTTCCCATATTTTATAAAATTTTCAGAAAGCTCTGTGTGACGTGTTAACCACAAACCATTTTCTGAATTAAGGGCAGATTAGGAACGTCACAAATTAGATGACATGGACCTTTAAGCAAAAGAGTTAAGTATGCACACAACTTCTGATGACTTTCATAGATGATCTTTCTTATCCAAAAACAGGATAACATATTTTAAGAATAAAATGCTTTCACCAACAGTCATTTGCAGTTATAACATGAAAACATTCAGATTGTAGTAGGAAATCGGAAAGTTTTAAGATTTCACTGAAAGACAAATGACTTTAAATGTTTTTTTTTTTCTTTACATAAATATTTAGTTGCTGGCATAAAGGCTGAAGTATCAGAAGCCAGGGGGAAGGAAACTGTAACAGTTAGAAAGGTAACAATAGGCTCAAAATATAAAAAGGGCCAATTCAGCTGGTTTAAACAAAGAAAAGAAAGCACAAGAGCACACCAGTAAGTTCACCTATTATATAATTACAGGTTTTGTATACAAGTGCAGACAAGCAGACAGAATAAAAACCTCCTCTAGGAAATCCAAAATACTTGGCAGGTCTGGCCAGGTGGGATGTGATGCCGGTACCAACAACAAAAAGACACAGACTGCGACGAGGGTTTGGCCTAAGTCTGAATTTGGCTTCTCTTTGCTAAACAGCAGTTTGCTGCAGAACTCTGGGAAACAAAGGGAACATGGAAAGTGCTAGAGAATTAAGGCATAGAGATCAGGTAACGAAAAAAAGATGTTGTCAGTCACAGGCTTTGCCAGGCAATGCTTTTGCCTTCATTTATGAGAGCAACTCACTGGAAATCTTTCAAGAACTTCGGAAGACAGGCATTTCATAAACAAAGCTCTTCATCAGAAGGCAAAGGAGGAGACAGATAGAACTGTTTGTAGAACGTGAAGCTACGGTGACTATGTACAATCCACAGATGTGTTTTGGACTCAGAGCAGCTCTGGTTTGACTGAGGGTCATGGCAAGTGATGAATCCAGATTTTGGAAATTTATGGGCAATTTATTTCCTTCCCTAGAATGCTCATCTTTCTGACCAGTTGTTTTCCATACACTGCGTTTAGTTGTTATGTAGGGCACTCAAAAGGCAATCAATCCAGTGTCTCTACATCTGGGTATATCCCCAAAGGACTGAAAGCAGGGACTGCCAGAAATATTTGTATGCCCATGTTTGCAGCAATACTATTCGCAGTAGCCAAAAAGCAGAGGCAACCCAAGTGTCCCGTGATGGACGGATAGATAAGCACAACGGGGTTTACATACAACGGAATATTATTCAGCCTTAAGAAGGAAGGAAGTCCTGACACATGCTACAACGTGGACGAACCCCGAGGACATTATGCTAAGTGAAATAAGCCAGTCACCAAGGGACAAAGACTGTATGATTCCTCTCAAATGAGGTTCCTACAAGAGTCAAGTTCCCGGAGACAGAAGAGAAGTCGCCAGGGGCTGGGGAGAGGGAAGAGGGGAAAGTTAGTGTTTAACGGGTAGAGTTTCAGTGTTGTGAGACAAAAACGTCTGTGGATGGATGGTGGTGATGGTAACACAACAATGTGAATGTATTTAAGGCCACTGAACTATGTACTTTAAAATGCTTAAGATGCAAACTGTTACATTACGTGTCTTTTACTACAATTTTTAAACGTTCAAATATTTGGGGCATGGAGAAAAGAGGCCAATAAACGATGACAGCAGTGCCACTGAAGAAGATCCTAACACCAGCCAGAGTGCGGGACCAATTATCGACGGACTGCTCTCAAAGTGCAGCAGATGCTCTCAGTGCATTACCCATAGGCCTTCACTGACCACTTTCTTCCATGTCGGTCAGAATTCCGGTTGCCAACAGCACTAGCACCTCTCGGCCTTCTGGGTTTAGCTGCCAGAGCCTACTTTTCCTGGGTATGCAGCAAACCAGAAGCGCCCGGGAATGAAAGCTCCTTGGGAACAGACCTCAATCCATGACTGATGGGAACTGGTGTACAAATACCCCGGTTCCCTCACCCCACCTTGAATGGGTTGGATAATTGTGCGACAGGTGTTTTATACCATTTCTCAAATTTCCCCAGCAGAACTGCACTCCCATTTCCAAGAGAACTTGCTGAATAACATACCTTTATTGGCTTTCTCCCTTTACTTTCTGTTGATGGTGAATTCTAAATGTCAATGTGATTAGGCCACAGATATTTGGTCAAACATTCTAGACGCTTCTGTGAAAGTGTTGTTTAAATGAGTAACTTTTTAGTAGATCAGCAGATTGAGTCAAGATTACCCTCCACAATGGGAGTGGGCCTGAACCGATCAGTTGCAGCCTTTAATAGAAAAAGACTCCTCCCCCCTGCAGAGGGAATTCTGCCAGCAGACAGCCTTCAGACTTGAAATTCAACATCAGCTCTTCCCTGGGTCTCCTGTCTGCCAGCCTATCTCACAGATTTTGGATGTGTAAGTCCACAGTTGTGTGACCCAGGTCCTTAAAATAAATCTCTGTCTTCCTGTCTCTGTCTACACACACGCGCACACACACGCGCACACGCACACACGCACACACACATTCTGTTAGTTCTGTTTCTCTGGCGAACCCTAACTAACATGCTTTTCCACTCCTGTACCAGTGTTTCCTGGGATCGATTTCCAACTCAACTATGTTTGTACTTAGTTAGTCAAGGGTTTGCTTGAACCCTTGACTTGGAGAAGTGGTTTCTGCCCCAGAACACTCTTGGTCATATATGAAGACATCTGTGGTTGTCATAACTGAGGGTGCACCCAGAGGCTGGGGACGCTTCTCAACATCCTACAACGCTCAGGGTAGCTCCCGAGAACAAAGACTTAGCCAGCCCCCAACGTCCACAGTGCCAAGGTTGAACAACCTTGACTTAGAGTTGGCTTCTGGGGACACCCAAACTAAGGCAGGGACTAAAACGAGAAAGGTGGATGTTGCTGAACTCGGAAGAAATACTAGATCAGGATTATTAAAAATCTGCACACCAAACACACAATCTTAACATTCTTGCAGATGAGAGGTCCAAGGCTATTAGAGGGCCAGGCTTAGAACGGCAACTGAGGGTGCCTCTTCCCTTTGCAATGGCTGTGTCACAAAACGGGAACAAAACCACTGGGATTGACCTCTGTGGTCAATCCTCACACACGGAAATCAGCACTCAAGAAAGGCCTAGCGATATGGCTGGTTGGTGGTGAACAGATTCTTCCTGGGTGTTTCTGTGCTACACTAATGTGCTAAGTGACTTGTGTCCTGGTCCCAGCCCCACCTAGCATGGAATTCAAACTCATATCTCAGCAAAAAGACCAATTATTTAACATTACTGAGCTTTGGGAACGTCCGCAAAAGGTCACCCTTGCCAAGGTTGCCCCCGTGAATTCCCTGGGCCTCACGTAATGGGTTTCTAGCTCTGTGAAAAACATGACTGGTTGTCATCTGCGTTCACTCAGTTTCCTTCACTGGAACTAAGTTCTTTCTTGGCCACATTAAGAACTGACCCTGTCAACACTTCCTTATGTTCTCCAGGAAGAACGGTCACTCCCTCTCAGCCTGCCTTGCCAGAAAATCTCTTTTCGGTGTTATCTGTCCAGTTCCTTGTTTTTCCTGAGAGATTCCCTTTTCTTCAGTCATCTGGACTGTTTGAGTTCTCTGGGAGTGTGACTTTAACAGGCCCGGTGAGGCGTTACAATATCTGTTCCTCTCTATCTGTGTGTTGTTCATTTTCAGACAATCCAATTGCAGAGCTTGCCTTGGCGTCTTTGATAATGGGGCTGGTTCCAGGGCAAAAAAAGTGGGGCTAGCAGTTGGTGAGAAAATAAGTGAGAATCAAAGAGAAGACTCCAAGAAAACGTTTCTGGCTGCTTCACTAATGTTTGGATTAATTTGATGGAGAGATATTCTTGGAGACTTTTGA
Organism: Delphinus delphis; assembly: GCF_949987515.2. Taxonomy (NCBI): domain Eukaryota; kingdom Metazoa; phylum Chordata; class Mammalia; order Artiodactyla; family Delphinidae; genus Delphinus; species Delphinus delphis. The sequence goes on along the minus strand of NC_082692.2, from coordinate 84,173,131 downwards.
TTATTAATGTGCCTAATTCTACAGCTTCTATGTAGGTAGTGGGTTCTTCTATAGAGTGGGATCCCATGAAGATTCACAGGGCTGGGATCGATGTTAGTTCAGCCTCTTGTCCCAAGTAATATGTTGACCAGACGTCCGTGATTAAAGCTGCAATTGTACCACTGCCAAAGCCCGACTCTATTCTGGGGCTGTAATAATAGCTTCTGTACCACCTGAATCTATTCCAACGTGAGAATAGCACAGAAGAATATCAGAACCTGGAGTTTTATAGATACAGTTTGAAAAACGATATGAGAGGGAAACGGTCAAACGTTACGTTTAGCTTTGAAAACTTTGAGCTGAGACCCTTGTGTACTGAAAACCAATTGGTTTGAATTCTAATTTTACCTCTGTTATGAATTACAGCCTTGGAAGGGTTATTTAATTCTACTGGACCTTAGTTTCCTCCACTGTCAAATAAGGGAGTGGGCAGGACTGGGTCCAAGAGCCTCCCGGCTCCTGCATCCTATGATATCTTAGCAAAGATGGGCAAATCAGATTTCACATCATAAATATTGTTTGCACAGAATTAGTTAGCCTATTCTCCAACCACTCAATCAATGGCAAAAACATTGCTGATAGAGAAAAATAATGGAAGAGATGATTTTGCACACATGGGGTTGATTTGGGATTGAATCAATGAATACCTTGTGAAAAAAAGGTTAGATAAACAGGTTTTATAAGCCAGTAAAATATACTAAAGTCTATGAAAAATGACTGGCATGACTGTACGTGGGAAGGGGAAAGCTTTTAGGGGAGGTATCCTCTGTCATCAGATGTTCCACCATTTACCATGCAGAACTGTCTACAATGACACAATTTGAGATCCAGAGAGCAGGGAGTAGTATATATGAATATAAACTGTTCTATGTTAAAAGGATAAATTGGTCATTGTCTTAATTAGGATGCTCCCCCAAGCAGACCCTAGGATAAGGATTATGGTGCAGGTCGTTTATTCAGGAGGTGATGCCAGGAAGCAGAAGAGGGGGAGTGGGAAAAGTGAGACACGGAAGAGAGAAAAGCCAAGAGGGAGCATGAATAAGCAGGTTGGAAACTAGCGCTCAATCACACTGGTGCTATTCTGAGGAAATGTGTAAGAATGATATTCATAACTGACCCAGAAGGACAGGAAGCAATGGGCATTTATCCACTCATCCCCATTTCCTTTGGGCTGAAGGCTGTTCTACAGGGTAATCCTGGATTCTATCTATCTGCTGCCTTGTTCTGTTACCCTCTCACAGCTTCAGAGAAAGCAAAATGGAGGAAGCCTCAGCCCTATTGCTCGTGGGACACTGGGGAGTAGAGGGAACTGTCCGCCATAGCTGCCTTGAAATCAGCTGGGTCAACTAGACATGACAAGGTGCATCACAAGTGCCACATTTATTTTAATCAGATATAGTATATTTTCACATTTCAGCTAAGGGGAAAGAAGTGCATGTGCTAAAACATTTTTAAGCATATTGTAACAGTTAAGATGGGGACTTGAAAAAAATTACCTTTAATACCAAGTTAGAGACATCTTTCAAGGAAGTGGGCTTGGAGAAGAGGGGTGGAAGGTGCCCATGGGTGGATGGGGGTTCCTGTACTGAACACTGTGGCCAGCAGTTGAGTTCAATAGTCCAAGCTTCTGTATTCCTTATTATGTCATGACTATACAGCACTGAGAGCCAGAAAAGCATGAGTCAGCACCAAACAGCTGATTGCTTACCTCTTCACCCCTTCCTTCTAGTCCATATATTTTTCCCTCTGGATTTGAAACACATGAAAAGAGGGAGAGACAGTAAAGGACTTTAGAAAGCCGGAAGTCCTATGCTTTGTACACCTTTATTTAGTATTGGGCAATCCTACCTGCTGAAGAATAAACTTAAGAAGCTTTGATTTGGAGTTTGATATTCCAACCTGCTAAGCTCCAGAAGAGGACAGAGGGAAGATTTTATCCAGTTGACTATAAAAGGAATAGCTCATAACTTCATTGGCTAATTGAGGTCTTTTTGATTCAACCATCAGGGTTCCCCCTCAAGCTCAGATTAAAAAAGGGGGATTTATTTTAATGATACAACACAGATATGGAGAGATTCAAACAAAGCACATCCGGGCTTCACAAGGACTAGAATCAGAAACTGAAAGCTCAGCAATGAAATCTTTCTCCATTTATTAGGGGCTGTGGTTTTCTCTCGCTCTGTTTCTCTCCCTCCCTCCCTCCCTCTCTCCTTCTCTCTCTCTCACACACACACACACACACACACACACACACACACTTCTCTCCCATCCCCCACTTCCGCCCCCCAACTTCCTCTTTTTTTTTAAATTAATTAATTTATTTATTTTTGGCTGCGTTGGGTCTTCGTTGCTGTGCGTGGGCTTTCTCTATAGTTGCAGTGCGCGGGCTTCTCACTGCAGTGGCTTCCCTTGTTGCGGAGCACGGGCTCTAGGGTGCGGGCTTCAGTAGTTGTGGCTCGTGGGCTCTAGAGCGCAGGCTCAGTAGTTGTGGTGCACGGGCTTAGTTGCTCCGCAGCTAAGCGGCTCGAACCCGTGTCCCCTGCACTGGCAGGCGGTTTCTTAACCACTGCACCACGAGGGAAGTCACTCCTCTACTGACTCTTATTCTAGTGCCTCAAATAACCTTCACTCATAACCTTCCAGTTCTAGTAACCCTTTCCAATCAAGAATTTCCTGTTTCTCTAACACCAAGTTCCCAAGAGAAGAATCCATTGGAACCGCTCCAATTCACACTAGACCAGACAGGTCATAAATTGTTAGAAACTATACAGTTAGGCCAAGTTCCCATCTTTTGTTCAATCAGCTGTTGCAAGGGCCAGGGTCACAGAGACCACACACACTCAATAGGGCTGTGGGCAGGACTGGTCCCCACAGAAGAGGGCATGTGTAAGGTAAGCAGTAAATCACATAGCTAGGGCTTCCAGAATAGCCTACTGGAAAGTGAAGGAATAAGTTACATAATTTTCTATACCACTGTAATTTATTGATTGATACACTTTAAAACAAATTTAACTAGTACTACTTTGAATTCACAATCCATCATTTACCTATGAGATCTAAGTAAGTAAAATAACCTTTTGGGGCCTCACTTCTATCTTCCACAAGTGGCAGAAATAATATTTATCACCAGATCAAGGGTTGGCAAACTGGGACCTGTGGGGCAATTCCTGCCAGCTGCCTGTTTTTGTAAATAAAGTTTTATTGGAACACAGTCATGCCCATTTGTTTATATATTATAAGGTAACAATGGCAGAGCTGAGTAGTTGGGACAAAGACCTTATGTCCCATACAGCCTAAAATACTTACTATCTGCTCTGGACTGAATTGTGTCCTTCCCAAATTCAAATATTGAAGCCCTAGCTCTCCCACAGGGTGGTATTTAGAGGTGGGACCTTTGGGAGGTAATTAGGGTTAGCCAAGGTGATGAGGGTGGGACTTTCATAATGAGATTAGTGCCCTTATAAGAAGAGATCTCCCTCTCCATGTGCAATCACCAAGGAAAAATCAGGTGAACAGACTGCAAGAAGGTGGCCGTATGCAAGCCAGAAAGAGAGCCCTCTTGATGATCCAAGTCATCTAAGCACCTTCATCTTGGGCTTCAGCCTCCAGATCGATGAGAAATAAATGTCTGTTGTTTAAGCCACCCTGTCTATGGTATTTTGTTATGGCAGCCCAAGCAGACACAACCTATCCTTTTACAGATAAAGTTTGCTGACCATGGCCTAGATTGTTGTGAAAATTAATTGTGATAGTGCCTCCCTAAGTACAGAGCCTAGTGAGCACACACTTTCTCAGTGTGTATTAGATTCCTTTTGCTGCACTCAGAACACATTCAGGGCTCTAAGACCACATACCTTTGTGGGGGAAAAAAGGAACCTTCAAGATCAAGGAAATGGCTTTTACGCATTTAATATACTCTTGAAATCTTCACAGGTTTTCAGTTAATCTGTTAAATGTAGCAGTGTGTTCATAACTTATTGTATATTTTAGCCATTTGCTTTTTTTTTTTTTTTCTGCGGTACGCGGGCCTCTCACTGTTGTGGCCTCTCCCGTTGCAGAGCACAGGCTCCGGACGCGCAGGCTCAGCGGCCATGGCTCACGGGCCCAGCCGCTCTGCGGCATGTGGGATCTTCCCGGACCGGGGCACGAACCCGTGTCGCCTGCATCGGCAGGCGGACTCTCAACCACTGTGCCACCAGGGAAGCCCTAGCCATTTGCTTTAATGCAAGTAATTGGGAGGTACCACATTAACACACAAAAGTAGTTAATGCCACGTACAAAAAAAAAAAAGCATATTTAGTTCTTTATTATTTCTGCTAAATAATATAATGCACAAATCATAGAACTAAAGGCCTGAAAAGATGTGTGAAGGTGGATTCATTCATCCCTCAGCTTCTGGGTAGCATTTCACATCAATTATCCTACAAAAATCGTTGCATGTTAGTCATTAATATCATCAGATAATGAGATTCCACAGAATCCCTTGGTAATATGCACCAGGGCCTCACAATTCTCCTATTGGGGTATTTTCCTGAAATGGAGCCCAAATTCTTCCTGCTGCTAGGTCTTTTCCTACTGTTCTCAAAGGCCCTAGCTGCTCCACCTGAGTTTGTATGTGGCATAAATCACTGAAATGACTGCTTCTCTCCTTTCCTCCATGTGAAGGGGAACACCAGCTACGCCACCTTCATAATACCCTGGACCTTGAAGTCCACACTTCTGCAGCCAGGGCCACATCCAAGCCAGGGGAAGAAGAATAAAGCCACCTTTCAGGAGCCTCGAGAGGTGAGGCAGAGAGGCTTCCGGGACAAAGAACTTATTTTTCTTCTGTCTTGTACACAGGAGCCATTGCCTTTTTGCTAACTATAACGCAAGAAGGTCATCATTGTTATAGTATTATAAACAATACCACCTTCTACACTGAAAGCGAGTCATCTCTTTGGGATGTTCTGTGATATTTTCTTTTAACATTTGAAATGCATTCTCTTAAACGTATGCCCTTGATAGGGAGAGAAACTCCAGGATGTTCTGACAGTAAAATGCTTAAAATGTTGAGAAAAATTAACAGCTACAGGATGAGAGAGGGTGATTTAACAGTCCTATCAAAGAAGAAGTTTGTTTTCCCGAAAACACTTTCTGAGAGGATCGGGTTAACTACAAATATATTCAAATGGATTTCTATGAAAACACTGTAGCTAAAAGTAAAATAACGTAAGTGAAGGCATGATTAAAACAGTATTTCTGTTTTTCTCTATCCTCCCAGAAAACTGTTTTTTTTTTTAAAAAAAAAAAAACAGGCATGAAAGCACACATTCATTATTTGAGATTCTTCTTCTCATTTTAATGATTAAATTAAAATACAGTGTTAGGGGGCTTACCTGCCATTCCTTTTGCCTCCCCTTTTCCTGTAATCACACCCTATCAGAACTTCACCACAGATAGGTTGTTTCTGTAGCTTAATTGCCATCAGTCATCAGACTTGGTGACAAGAGGAACTGCCCAACGAATTCACAGTTGAATATGCACCTCTATGTAAAGGCAGAAAAGGAAATAAAGGCTTCTACATAGCAAGAGAGCTGTTGAAGAGATCGACCAGCGACATAATTGGGTAAGACCGGTTCCCTCAAATCTGAGATATATCCATTTACCCCTATCATGAGAACTTTGAAATAGACAGTGGTGAAAGAAGCAAACCATTTGGAGCGTACTGACATGGAAACAAACCAGTAAAAATCTGAATGTTTCTGGGTAACTATGTCATATAAGCTAAGCAACATTCTGTCAATTTCGTTGCAGCTCTAAATAATTATAAGAGAGTTACTACATTCCTAGAAATATACATGAGTTGAAAACAAATATTTTTTGATGTTTTTAGGCCATACTTCACTCTTATTTAAGAACGTGGTGCTTGTAGGTTCAGCCACGGGATATTTCATACCAATGATAATGTTTAAATCACTAACCTAATGTACAGTTATCATCCAAAATGGGTCAGATAGTTTTTGTAACTGAGCCATAAGCTTATATTTACTGTCTCAAGGACCTGTGAAGAAATAGATGAAAACACTTCCATTTGGATCCAGGTAGAACTTTGAAACTTTAAGGATCCTCTTTTAAAAATCTGTTTCCAATTTTAGAATACCCTCTGCATCTGTGCCATTTTCTTAAAGAAGATTCTAGGATGACTTTTTAGGTTGGATGGATTCAACTTTCAAATTTGATTAATGAAATACGTTATATGCGAAAGGCTACTGATTTTTAATTTAGTTCCCCATCACATACTCACCAGAACACTGTGAGAGGCACCTTTAATCATGCTAATTTCAGGCAGGTTCATAATGTCCTGGAGATTTGTATATTTCAAATTGAATTAATCATAACCTCCCCTCCGCCCAACCCCTTATCAAGCAGTCCCCTTTTCCTATTCCTTTCTTTTCTATTAATGGCACTGCCATCCTCCCAGCCACCCAGACTTAAAAGCTCACAATCATGATTGTCACATTTCTTTTGTTACCTAATATTTAACCAAATGACAAGCACCAGCAATGCTACCTTGATAACATTTCTTGCATCTACTCTTCCTCTTTACTGCTTTACCACACTAATTCATGGACCTACTCCCTTTATCTCAAACCAGCCAGTTTGTTCTGAAGCCCCAAAAGTTCTGGTAGCGCAAAGATTTTCTGTGGGTTTATTTTTTTTTTGGTTTGTTTGTTTTTAAATAATCTATTACCTGAACTTACATGAGGCTTTTATAGCCATCATTTATAATATTTAGTTTAAATTTATCTGGAAAAAAAGGGAGCTTCTCTACACCCCAGTGTTATCTAATATATGGTATATGCCTTGTAGCACCTTTCTAAAATCTGGAAAATTCTGAATCCAAAATACACCTGGCCTCAATGAATTCAAAGGAGAGAATGTGGATTTTAGCTATCATAATAACATCTTGAAGAAGACTCTACTTATGATTTTCCCTTTCTTTAATCCATTCTGTACATTTCTATCAAAGGAGGCTTCCTGAATATATTTACTCCAAAACTGTACTCTTTAGCAGATACTTCCACCTCGACATTTTGGCTTTCAGGCCCCTTGTGATCTGGTCTGCCTTTTCTACCTACAGAAGATGGTCCCTAAAGGACATGAGATTACATACTGATTAGCTTTGAGAAACAGAAGCTGTCCAAGTTCAGCATCATGCAAAATTCACTGTGTATACCTATAGGTTAGCTACTGACTGCATGAGTACACAATAAATACAAGAACGAATAACTGGCTGAGAAAAGAAAGACTGAATGAAAGCATGAACAAGTATTGATCTGAAAAGGTATGAATGGTAATGACAAATGACAGGTTTTAGTTCCTATGTCTATGTCGAACTTTGGCCAGGCTCTATTTAGAGTCAACTTTGGAATTCCTTAACTCAAGAGAGACAATGAAATTTGAGAGAAGACCTAGAGAAGAGGCAACTAAACAGTGAAGGTTTGCTATTAAGAAAATCTAAATAGGCTGAGTTGTTTTTTCTTTTTTTTGAGTGAAGAAGGAAACAAATGAAGGGAGTTGTATGACAGGTAGTTGCGGTGGCCTTCACTTATTAATTGCCTATGTGACTAACTATAGAAAGGGCACAGCATCAGAAGACAGGGAGGACTTACAGTCTGACACACTCAGCAAGAATATGCAGGGGTAGTCAGGGCCCATGGCCGTCTGCCTCTCCCAACATGGATGCAAACTGGTTTAAACCCAGTCACAGGGATTTGGTTTATTGAGATTTAGATCAATAGAATACAGAAAATAGAATATATTTGAGTAGTTAAGTAAAAAAGAACTTCATGAAATGGCTTAAAGACATTGAAACAAGTATGACAATTTTATTTTATTTTATTTATTTATTTTTTTTGCGGTACGCGGGCCTCTCACTGTTGTGGTCTCTCCCCTTGTGGAGCACAGGCTCCGGACGTGCGGGCTCAGCGGCCATGGCTCATGGGCCCAGCCACTCCGCGGCATGTGGGATCTTCCCGGACCAGGGCACGAACCCATGTCCCCTGTATCGGCAGGCGGATTCTCAACCACTGCGCCACCAGGGAAGCCCTGACAATTTTATTTATATTTAGACCTCTAAAAGAAAAAGAGAGACACCTATCTTCTTGGAACAGTCTGAAATCATTCTAGTTTGGAATCAGGCAAGCCAACTCAAGAGCTTTTTACAGTCTTTTGTGATGGAGGATTCTGAAGAACTGTATTCAAAGGGCATTAGGAGGAAAAAAAAAAACGGCAAGCAAGCAAGCTCCTGGTGACAGAAACAGAAGCAGGAGAGGGGTCTGTGATCCTTTTGACAATTCATAAGGAAAGCTTCATCTGTCATAACCTTAAGCGCAGTAGAATATCTACGAGTACTCCAATAACGGTGGCTTATATTTGAATCACCTAGTCAGCAGCTCTGGTAGTATCAATATGACATATATGAATGGACCTGCTCAACCTGCATTCCAATCATTCACTTCACTTCTAACCCAGGACTTTAATGACTGCCAAGCTTCTACATTCATTGGCAGGCACTCATCTCTGTCATGCTCTTCTGACAGCTTGCTCAAACAAAAGGAATATGACTAAACTCCCCAAGCAGGACAGAGGGAGTTCTACTGCGGAAAAGCAAGCCAAATTTACAATTTAAAAAATAAATTCCAGCCCTGTTCAATAAAACCTACAGCATACTGTAAGAATTACATTATTATTGCCATAATAATATATGGCCATTATTAGAATTACAGCAATAACGTATACAACTGCTAATGGACTTATAATGTAGCATGCCACTGGGAAATAAAAACGAACTATATTTTTTCCCGTTACCAAACAAACGCTGCTAGAATCTATACAGTAATTTGAAACTGAGTAGTTAGAAGTAGAAGTTTATACCCATATTTGCGATGCATATATGGGCCTCTGTCACATAATTTTCCACTAAAGTTAAAGCAGAGGAAAACATTACGCACAGACTGTTTCTATACACCCAACCTGTTTTGATTATTTTGAGGGACTCAACTGGCTAAGTCAAGTTATCCAGTTAAAAAAAGGTGACCTCAATCAAAAAAAGTCAGAGAGGTCAAAACAATCATCAAGTCAGTCAAAAATTGAATTGTAATTTCCTTTTTTTTTGTTTCTTCCTGAAGAGATTGATTTGACTGGTCAAGTCAGTCAAAACAGTCAAACCAGTTTGTGTATATAGACATAACCACAGTATTTAGTCATATCTAGCTCAATGGAAAAAATAGTTGCAATACTTCACATTTATCAACTAAGTTGATACTCAATACAAGCTCTCTGAGGTGGGTGGGACAAAGGTTTCCATTCCTATTTTTAAACTGAAGAGTTTTAGACAAAGTGGCTAGAATGTGTTATCTATAACGGCATTACAGACCACCCCCAAAACACAGTGACTTCAAACAATGATTTATTATTTCTCGCAATTCTGTGAGTTGAATGGACTGAGCTGGACAGTACATTGGCTCCATTTGGTATAGACTGAGGTCATTCATGAAGTTGCATTTAGCTGGGAGCTTGACTGGGTAATGGAATATCCAAGGTGACCTCTTCTCCACAAAGGTTTCTCTCCATATAGCTACTCATTATTTAGTAGTTTAACCTGAGCTTCTAACAAAGAGGTTGACTTCCAAGGGGAAACATTTCAACAGGACACCCCCAATGTACAAGCATTAACTGAGCCTCTGATCGCATCACACTTACTAATGTCCCACTGTCAAAGCAAGCCCAGAGACAAGGTGGGAAGAGACTCTGGAAGGGCATGAATACCAGAAAATGTGATTCCTCTGGGGTCACCCATGTAACGTTCTACCAAAACACGGCTGGTACGTTACAGAGCAAAGATTGAAACTCAGGCCTCCTTCATGTGGTTTCTTCCCATCAGACTGACTCCCCAATGTCACATTTGACTTTTCCGTAGTAATATTACGAGTGATCATCCTTTTTGCAGGGGTTGTGTCTTTAAACTCGGGGTAGAGCTGACTTTAATATCCCATATCTTGAAGTTACCAGTTAAATTTACCTTCCAGTTTCAATTCCAGTCATTTTTATCTAAGAAGGAAATTTGAGACAAACATATCTTTGCTACTTTCCATATGCCTTCCTTTCCAACAACTTAAAACCTTATAAAGACCCAAGAATGATCTTACTGTCTATCAGCTTGCTTTATATAGGTCCAGCACTGGGAGGAAGAACTAGGATTATTAATTCCTATACTGAATAGTCGAGGAAACTGAGAATCAGAATGTGAGCTACTTGCTCAGGATCTCATGGCACGTGAGGAAGCCAGGCTTCCAAATCCAGAATGTTCTTGCTCTGGAAGAACTCATGGTCTCTTGGGAACATATCTGCATAAACCTTTGAACACATCAACATGGAGCTTCTCTACTTGCTGAATGTTTAGAGCACAGACTGACGGTGCTATATCTGACAGCACTTGAGGAGTTCTATGTCTTACAACCCAGCACAAATGACACACCAAAGCAGCAGTTCTCCACCTTCTTGGTCTCAAAATCCCTTTAATTCCTAAAAATTATTAAGAACCCCAAAGGGCTTTTGTTATCCAATTGTTACTGTGTTAGAAATTGAGAATTTTCTTTAATCATGAGAACATGAAAGCACACACTCTGTCAGTTGTCAGAATGATGACGTCACATGTCATGTTGCCTTTGTACACTCCACTCTGAAGGGAATGGGAAGGAAAAAAGCAAATTCTATCTTGTTTATTATTATGGGAATAGTTTTGACTCTGAAAGGGTCTCAGAGGCACTCACAGGCTCTCAAACCACATTTTATGAACTGCTGTTTCAAACAATTCTCTCCTTGAAAAATACTAAATAGTGCAATAATGAAGTTACTAAACATCTCTTTATTTTCACTCCTAAACTGACAAAAAATTAAAAGCTATCCTTAGAGAATAAAACTGAAGCAAGAGCACAAATCCAGAGAGGCAAGGGAAAATTGACCCTGGGGTACCTGTCCATCTTCTGTGACCAATAAATTTGACTTTGACAGATATGTTGGGTGGAGAAGTCAAAAGAACAGATTAGAATTGCCCCAAAGTGGTTAGTTCAATGGTGGCAACTCCAATGAGCTCTCAGCTTTATGCTAAGACCCCAAAGGGCTACCATATCTCAGCAAAAGGGTGAATAAAGGAAAAGACCTGCCCCCCTAGAAAGGAACACAAGGAAATTTTCTCTCAATATTGGTCTTGGAAGGAAAAAAATACCTTTGAAAATCTGTAACCACAGGCTTGCCCTTTTATGGGTTTTCAGCCCATTTTTATTATAAAGTTGTCCCAGGTCAGTGGTGCTTCCAGGCTGTTGGCAAGCACAGATCATTTTATAATCTGACAAGCACAGATTATTACATCTGGAGGAACACACTTTTAACCTGGGCTTCAAAAGAATTCCTACACACGTGTCACTAAAAAATAAGCTCACAATTTAAAACAAAAATCATAAAACACAAAGAAACAAATCACTGAGTTAGATGGGCAAAGACCACATATATAAAGAGTATAAAATAAGAATGTTTAATGTGCCTAAAAAAATAGAAGTTTAAAAATATGTCAAATGACCAGTCAAATCTGAAAAGGAATAAAATAGGATTTCTAAATAAAATAATCAAATGAATTCGAGAAATTATAATATTGATATATGAAGTTAAATAGTAACAAGGGTTTAGATCAACTGGAATTCTCACATATTGCTGATAGGAGGGTAAATGGGTAAAACCACTTCGGAAAACCTTTTGGCAGCATTCACTGAAGTTGAATGACATACACTCCACAACAAATCGATTCTTCCAAGTATAAACTCAATAAAAATGCTCAACGTATTCTCACCCAAAGAACTATGCAGGAAACTGTATAGCAACTCTATTCATAATGGTTATAAATGTGTGTCTATTTATAAAAATTCACCTAGCTCTGCATTTAGGATTTGTGTATTTTTCTGAATGTATGTTGTGAATGAATAAAAATTTACACACATACACACACACACACACACACACTGCTCACATAAGAAAAGTTCCCTAATGTCCAAAGAAAAGGATAACCCTGATAAATCAGAGCAAATGCCACTCTTAAATGCATTTATTGCCCAAAATAGAAAAAAAAAGTCAACAAACTAACCAAGTAAACTAGATACCTTTATCTAGCTGGAGGAATCAGGCTCCCCAAGTTCAGACTATACTACAAGGCTACAGTAATCAAGACAATATGGTACTGGCACAAAAACAGAAATATAGATCAAATGGTAGAGGATAGAAAGCCCAGAGATAAACCCACGCACCTATGGTCACCTAATCTATGACAAGGAGGCAAGAATATACAATGGAGAAAAGACAGCCTCTTTGATAAATGATGCTGTGAAAACTGGACAGCTAAATGTAAAAGAATGAAATGAGAACACTACATAACACCAGACACAAAAATAAACTCAAAACGGATTAAAGACCTAAATGTAAGACCAGACACTGTAAAACTCTTAGAGGAAAACATAGGAAAAACATTCTTTGACATAAATCACAGCAAGATCTTTTATGACCCACCTCCTAGAGTAATGAAAATAAAAACAAAAATAAGCAAATGGGACCTAATTAAACTTAAAAGCTTTTGCACAGCAAAGGAAACCATAAACAAGACGAAAAGACAACCCACAGAATCGGAGAAAATATTTGCAAATGAAGCAACAGACAATGATTAATCTCCAAAATATACAAACAGCTCATGCAGCTCAATATCACAAAAGCAAACAACCCAATCCAAAAATGGGTGGAGGACTTAAATAGACATTTTGCCAAAGAAGACATACAGATGGCCAAGAGGCACATGAAAAGATGCTCAACATCACTAATCATCAGAGAAATGCAAATCAAAACTACAATGAGGTATCTATCACCTCACACCAGTGAGAATGGCCATCATCAAAAAATCTACAAACAATAAATGCTGGAGAGGGTGCGGAGAAAAGGGACCCCCTTGCACTGTTGGTGGGAATGTAAACTCATACAGTCACTGAGGAGAACAGTATGGAGGTTCCCTAAAAAAACTAAAAGTAGAATTACCATATGATCCAGCAATCCCACTACTGGGCATATACCCGGAGAAAACCATAATTCAAAAAGACACATGTACCCCAATGTTCATTGCAGCACTATTTACAATAGTCAGGACATGAAAGCAACCTAAATGTCCATCGACAGATGAATGGATAAAGAAGATGTGGTACATATATATAATGGAATATTACTTAGCCATAAAAAGAAATGAATTAGGTCATTTGTAGAGATGTGCATGGACCTAGAGTCTGTCATACAGAGTAAAGTAAGTCAGAAAGAGAAAAACAAGTATCGTATATTAACACATATATGTGGAATCTAGAAAAATGGTACAGATGAACCTATTTGCAGGGCAGGAATAGAAACGCAGACATAGAAAGCAGATGTGTGGACACAGAGGGGGAAGGGGAGGGTGGGATGAACTGGGAGATTAGGTTTGACGTAAATACACTACCATGTGTAAAATAGCTCGTAGGAACCTGCTGTATAGCACAGGGAGCTCAGCTCGGTGCTCTATGACTTAGAGGGGTGGGATTGGGGGTGCGGGGTGGGAGGGAGGGCCAAGAGGGAGGAGATATATGTATACATATAGCTGATTCACTTCAGTGAAACTAACACAACATTGTAAAACAACTGTACTCTAATTAAAAAGAAACAATAAACTAGATATCTTTAAAAAATTAATTAATCAGAAGTTCCATCTAAAGAAATGAAAGATATGGTCCAAAGAGACAAAGAGATGGAAGTTATGAAGAAAGTTATGAGATATGTACATCTCATAACATACACACACACACATACACACACACGCACGAAATGCCAAAAGGGGTTAATGGAGAACATGAGGGACAATATTTGAAGTTAGGCTAAGAATTTCCCAGAAGTGATGCAAGACCTGAACCTCAGAATCTGGAAGAAAATACTTTCCAAGGTTGCTCTATATAAGGAAATTCATACCAAAATGCATCATTGAAAAATTGCAGAACAGCAAAGATAAAAGTGAGATTCTAAAGGCAGCAAGAAGAGAAAGAGTTTTATGGGGAAAAAAAAAATTACTTTTTAGGCTAGCAGCAACAATGGAAGCCAGAAGATCACAGAATGATGATTTCCAAAGAGAAAATCATTGTCAATCTAAAAATAGTTTAATTTGGGAGAGAATTATGGAGAATTAAAACATGTAAGTATTTTGTGTTGTCTAAAAAGATACAACATCACGGTACTGTTCTTTTCACCATGATCTGCTGCAAAAAAAGAGCGTGGCATACTCTTTGGTTGTTTGTGAGATTTAAACATGTAGTTAATAAAATTACTCTGTTAATGAAATGTGCTTGGTCACCTACAAAGGCCTAAATAGACGTGATCAGTCTAATCTAAAAGTTCTTTCACTTTCCCGGGTCCCAGCATTAGGCTGAATGTAGATGCTCAGGAAATACACAAACAGAGGGATGGATAAATGGATATTTATTGATAGATGGTTGGATAGATGGGGAGAGAGAGAGAGCCAGAGAGATCCAGAGAGACACACAGACAGACAGACAGATATTTTGTGGACTAATCTGATCACCTGTATCTGGCCCTGACATTGAATACCTCTTTGGCAGAGTCTGATAGAATATAGAGTCCCAAATGCTAATTTTCTGAATTTTCAGCTCCCGGATCTGATTCGTGTTTCTTGGCCTAAAGGAAATGCAGGGAAACAGCTTTATGTGTCCATAATGGAGAGCATTTGTCTCCGTGAACACTCTTTGGGCGCCACTGTTATGTTTTGCAGTGAAATCAGCTGATGAAAGATCTCTGCCAGGGTGGAGGTCAAGGTCTTTCTCTGAGTGAAATGTGACATCAAATGTTGGGCCAGTTGTGAATATCTTTCTCCACAGTCCAGAACTTATTTATCTTCTCTGGACATGGACCAAAAAAAAAATTGTACGGGGCACTTTAAAAAGTGTGTCACCGTTTCCTGAGAGAAATGATCTCCTCTCTAGGATCTGACTGAAAATCATGGGCAATTGAAAGTCTGGTTTATCCCTGTGGACTATTAGTCACCCTATAAAAGTTAATTTAAAACAAATTAATCCATAAATCTCTACATTGTCTGCAAATACTTACCACTATAAAAAACCTAATTTAAACCCTTTCCCCTCTATTCTAAATTAGGGTTGCACTGCATTTTAGAAAATGTCTTCCTGACTGGGAATAAATTACTTGTTATTTCCTCTCTTACTGATGACAGTGGAAGTTCTAAGGGTAGTATTAGGTCCAATATCACAATCTCTTAGCTCTCAAAGAGAGGGAGAAAGGACACACAGTATTTTACAGAAGCCTTAATACATAAACATTATGTATTGGAGAAGTTTAATTTTAAATGCAGCTCCTTGGGCCATTCTTCCTGAAAGTCACTGAAGAGGGTTTCCTAGTTAACACTTAAGTCAAACTTAGAATGTGGAAGAAAATGAAATCAGAGAGGTAGATCTTTGATAGAGACAGAATTTTTACTTTTATCAGGATCATTCATACTGGAGTCTCAAACAAGAATAAACGAGTGGCCTTCACTTAATGAAAAGGCTAAGAATGGCAACTTGAACCATTAACTGCCTCAGATTTCTGCCGAAAACCAAAATGCAAACTTTATTTACTCTAGAGAAGCGCTTTAAGGTATTTGTGGAGCATAGTCAACGACCAGTTTAAAAAAGGTGTTTTTTTGTCTTTTCTAGGTTGATGACGGTGTAAGCAGAAACAGTCATTTAAACACAAATTTATAATCCCCCCTATCTTGAGGAGCAGGCTATTGAAAAGGGAGCACTGCTACCTCTGGTAGTTGGGAACTTTGAGAAATGCAATTTTTGCATAGAAGAATCCTGTTCCGTATGGTAAGTGATTTCTACCCCAAATATTTTAAAACATGGCAACCTTCCAAGTCAGAGGAAGACTCAGGTGGTGAAAAAATCAATTAAATCCAAATGTCCCCAATTCCATTGTCTACAGCCAATGAAGATAAATAAGAGAGAATTTAGCACATTGAGACATTTCAGGGAAAGGTGTTCCGGGGCTGTCATTCCATAATCTAAAAAAAGGCACTTATCCAGCTGCTAATTATAAAGGTCCTCCACACCACTGTACTGGCATTAAATGGCACTGTTCCATTAACTGTAATTACTCCATTTGTAATAAATAAGCATTAACCATTTTCAAATGTACACTCACAAATCATCTTTTTTTTTTTTTTTTTTTTTTTGCGGTACACGGGCCTCTCACCGCCGTGGCCTCTTCCGTTGCGGAGCACAGGCTCCGGACGTGCAGGCTCAGCGGCCATGGCTCACGGGCCCAGCTGCTCCACAGCATGTAGGATCTTCCCGGACCGGGGCACGAACCCGTGTCGCCTGCATCGGCAGGCGGACTCTCAACCACTGCGCCACCAGGGAAGCCCCACAAATCATTTTTAAAGGATGAGCTCCATGCATTTAAAATCATATATTTCAAAACAGCCTAGGCGACCAATCTATGTGAAGGCCTAAAATTCAAACTGGAAGAGCATTCAAAAAATTAAAATATGTTCAGTAACAGACATTATTATAGCCTGCAAGACCTTAAAAAGAGAGACAGAGAGAAACCAAGTTAAGGAGAGAAATATTTAGATGTTCAACTAGGTGGATGTATTAATTCTTTAAAAGGCCAGAATTTCTTTAGAGAACTCAGCATCTGGAACCCGGAAGTGATTTGTATGAAAATAGACTTTCATGGTTGGAGGCCAGATGTATTCACATAACTACACAACTGTCTTTGACCTCTGGATAAGTGGGATGCAAGCTACCATTTGTAAATGCAGAGATACGGATGGCAAGGTTTGGATGTGGAGGAAAGAAGTGGTTAGAACAGGCTAAGACCTTCCCCACAACTGCTATTCGGAGATCGCTTTAAGAAAAGCAAGATTTACTGCATTCACCAATCCTTAGAAGTTTACCCACCTTACCTAAACTTATAACAAAACAATTAATTAGCAATACTATAAACAGTCATGGAACCACACAGGCATGGTGTGTGCACCTTTTCTTATGTATGCCCTACTGCAATGAAATTTACAAAGCAAAGCAAAAAATGAATGAATAAGTTAAGTTTCTGTAAAAAATATTGGTGTATCTCTATGTGGGTAAAAAAAAAAAAAGGCTAATGTTGATGTAAAAGATGAACCCCAACAATAACTTTTCAAAGCAAATAAAAAATAATTGCTTACTTTGTGAACTTGGAGACTCAAAGTTCTGTTTGCTACCAGTCTTGAATGGAAAGGGGGTGCCTACACATTGGTGCAAGAGTTCTCAAATTTGTTCTGGGCATGGACTCCCTGAAAGTCTCAGTCCTTTCGATCACAGAGTAGAAACTATTCTTACATCTCAACTGATTTTACGAACATCAAATAATTTTACTAGAAGAAAATACACCTTGTTATATATACATAATATAAATTGCCAATCATGAAAAAAAACCTATCAACAACCATAAAAACACACAGGATTAATCTGTTTGCTCTTGCAAGTGATTGCTTAGTACTGCTGCTGTCCAATAAAGCACTAACGTAGCTATTTAAATTTAAATTAACTAAAATTAAACAAAATTAAAAATGCAGTTCCCCAGTTGCACTAGCCACATTTCGAGCTCTCAATAGACACACAGAGCTAGCGGCTACAATTGTGGACACAGAACGTTTGCATCACTAAAGAAAGTTCTACTGGACAGCACTTTCTAGAAGTACTTCCTAAAAGTCAGCTAGGAGAAGGACAGACCCAGACAGTTCACAGTTTTCTAACTAACCAAAGAAGCTGGTGAGTTGCCTTTATTCCTTAGGCTTTCTGCAACAAATACGCTTTTCAAATTTTAATTTTGTGGTCGGTACAGGCTCTAAAGTTAAAGTTTATATTCCTGAGAAATTAAATCAAAACTTCAAATCTGAAGTTGAAGGTCTTAGGGGCCCTTATGCACATTTTCTGTAAACATTGGGAAGAAGACCTGTGATTTTCTGATGACAAGAAACAGAACCTGTATAAATTTAAACTTAAACAGATTCTTTATCCCTCTTGCCTGGTGCTGTCGGTTCATTGTTCATTTTGCTTCTGCCCTCACCTAAATGTAAATATTTTCTGAATGCCTCTTCCCTACCTTTGCTATAAGGTTAATAGCTAGTATAGTACCTTGAATTTTCAAACATAGGACAACAAGATCGCTTTATTTTAAGTATTCTCATCAATTCAATTCAAAGGACTGGTGGCTTAAAGTTTTCTTTCCAACTATAAACAGTTTTTGTCTTTGTTCGCTTAAAGTACTTTGTAACAATTTAGCCCCCTGAGACAGTCCTAAGACTCAGGATAGAATTTTTAACAGGAGCTGTTGACCTGGTTTTCCCCAATATGGTACCCAAATCTTGACTCATAGCTAAGTAGGGGCCACCCTGTCAAATATATACTATATATAAATATATTAATACATATACATTATATATTATAGCATATATATAATGTACATACACATATCTAGATCTCATATATTATAAAATGATACTTCAAGAAATGTGTTTCCTTCCAAGTTTTTAGCTGAACCCACAATCATTCAGGAAATTGGCATAGAGTTTACTCCTCCAATTTATGGACTTTGAGGACTAAGTTATACGCAGTGACTTTGACTGAGGTCTGTTTTACAGTCGCAGGAACTTGGGAAAGACACCCAGCATTATCCAGGAAAATTGTCACTGGCTGGTCTGGTCTAGTTGCCTCTGTATGGACCAAGCTGTGCTGGGGCCATGTAGTCCTTTGGTCTGTCCTGGAAAGTCCTGTTCTCACCTCAAGGCCTTCGTTAGAAGGTTCTACCCCTTCTTATAAACTTGTGCCAAATACAATATTTCTGTTCTGAGTATTTAATTGGCTGATTTCTTCAGGCGGCTTTGTTTCCTTAAATTAAAAAAAAATTGCCTCTTTCGATAGCTGTAGCTCTCTGTCTCTCTTATTCTTTCTTAAAATGTGATTTTATCTGATCCTTCGCAGTTAAACCAGAATCCCTAGGGGTAGAGGCCAGGCAAAAGCATTTTGGAAAAGTTCCCTGGGCAAGTCTAAGTCACATTCATAGGTGAGAAACTGTTCCAATCGGAGCGTCATTCATTTCACTCCCAAGTAAGTGGCTGCACATTCTGGTCCTGTCACTCATTTAGGATGTGATTTGGGCCAAGACAGTACTCAACCTTCCTGTGACTTACTGTCCTCATCTGTAAAATGGGAATGACAATAGTCTCCTGCAATTGTCAAGACACTTAAATAGATAAAGCTTGCATTCTCTCCAAGGAAATCTTATTTTTTTCTCAACCACCTGTGTTCTTTGTAATAGGAAGGCACTTTCCAAACTCATTTTGAGTAACAGGCATGTTCCTACTTGGAGGTCAACATGGAAGTAGGTTCCTGATTGGGGAAGGCCATTAAATGGCCCCATTCTTGTGCTACTCCCACTTGGAGAAACTCTACTCTATGCAGTTACTGTGCATTTCTCTATGCCCAGTCTTGCATTGGTTGCAAACTCAGTTCATTTTATAAATTCCTTATTAGCATTCAGGGAGGTTCCAGTCATTTAAGAAAACCACGGGAGAGAAAAGGTTTCACTTGAGACAATTGGATCCATTTGCTTAATTTGATTTGGTGAACTGCGAAAAGATGATTATTCCATTTTAGTGTCAGAGTACCTTCCTTCAGCCAAGGAGCCTGGTCTGAGTACCACTGAGGCAGTCAACATTTTCTGAGCCAGTTACTAACTATAGGATAACAGAGGTATAGCATACGTAACAGAGGTAATACATAGTTCATGTTGGGGTCTTTAACATGCCTTGCAAATAGAAGACATTCAGTAAATACATAGGGAACTGCAATTGAGAGAAACAAGCAGGTTTTTTTATTTCAAATAATAGTCAAATTCTTGCTTTTTAAAACACTGGAATATATTAATTGTTTTCACCTTCCAATTATGATGTGCTTGAAATATTCTGGCTTCATTGTGTGTTACTTATGCCCAAACCAACGCATAAAGAGGATGACCTAAAGAGAGGACCAACACAAAGGCTGCAGTTTTCCGTGAGTAATCCACAAGTGTTGTCCAATATTTCAAGCATTTATAAAGTAAAATCTGAGTGCGGTGGCAGAGCCACTGATAAGACAGCCTTGACAGATAGATCAGTTTGATTCCTGACAGTGTGAGGGGGGTCTGCTCATTTTTAGCATCATTATATGTAGCTCTGCAGGAGAAAAATGAGAATTACCCGGAATGTTTTCCCCAGCAGGTCCAGCCACAATCTCGCCAAATGACCATGAGCTGTGACTATCAACACAGGTTGAGTGTTTGTTTGAGGAATCATGAGATGAAGAAGAGATCTTCTATTTCAAAAACACTCTAGGAGCCAATTCTGGAACCATCAAAAGTTAAAAAAAAAAAAAACTTCCCAAATCCTAGAAATATAATGGCCTCGACTCATTTTCCAAATAAAGTCAGAAGGGATGAGCCTTGGAAAATCGTGAAAGGCACAACATGTGTCCTCTTCACCTCTAACCTTTCTCTGCTCCCTCCCCCCACCTCTCAAAGACAATCCTCCTGGTGCCAGGAGCCTCTGATTTCTTGTCAATCATGTGTCAAGGCTCAGTGACTGGCACTCTCTGAATGAAACCTGTCACACTCAGGTGTTACCTTGAGCTCTCATTTGCATTTAAACCCCCCCTTTTTTTTTTCTGCGGAGTTGCCAGCATTGTTTTTCCTGAAAAGATTTTCAAACAGAACACAAGAGAGATCTGGTATGGGGGCTAGGGTTTACGATCACCCCGTGTCTATTTTCTCAGGTGTGAAAGAAAAGCTCAGAATACCTTTTATGTTTCATTTTGGGGAAAACCAGAGAAATCGAAGGATGGAAGGATGAAAGAAGGAAATGAAGGTAGGAAGGATGGAAAGAAGAAAGGGAAGGAGGAAGGGAAGGAGGGAGACGTTTGGGTTTGTATTCCTGAATTGAAGATTTCCTGTCTGATGTCCCTTTAAGGGTGATCTTGGGAGTCACACAGGGTAGGGGAATGGGTTCTTTTGGCAAAGATTCCTCTAGAGCCTAAAGTCTCTCTGCCTTCCCCCTCAATACAAGTGACTAGAGATCTGAAAACTCTCCTGATTCCCACAATTTCAACACAATCAATCTGATTCCATTCCTTTGGCCCATGAGATGGACATATATGCATTTTGTTCTGTAACATTTTTGGTGCTTTCTTACACATATATACTTCAATGACTTAAAATAATCCTTGCATATGATTTTATTGTTCCAACCTCTGTTTCTAACAAAATAAGCAGTTTGAATCCCTTCCTAGCAACTTGGGTATCATCACAGAGCATGCTGTCATCAATTCCTTCAAGCTCATCCACTCAGCTGAGCGCTAGACGGGAAACTAACTTGAGACCAGGCAGGACCAGACCGAAATCGCACATGGGAAGGTAGGCTCTCACATATAATTCTCTAAAGGTGGATTATGAAGTGTCTGACCAGCCTTGCCTGTTTAGCAGGAGAGATTGATTAGCAATGTCTGCCTCGGACCCAGGACGACTACAGGACACTTGCTTACCTCCTCTTGTCTAAGCTTCTTTAAATAGTCGTGACACTGTCCAATAAGTGCCCAGGCACTCTAGTCACATCTCACTCTCTCTCCCACTCACTTTGTTAAATCTTACTTGATCAGAGTTTGTCTGTTGTTCGTTAAGCGGCTGAGTTAACAGAGATGACATGCGAATGCTCTCAGCACAGCATCCCAAGACGTCAGCTTCCCAGAGACAACTAATTTTGTAAATGTGATCTAGCCTTTGGATAGCTCAAGAGGTCATGGAAAGTCCAAAGTAGTTCTTACGGAACTGCAAGCGATCTCACACTTGTAGCTCTGTGATGGCATGCAAATCGCAAATGTTTTGTATCAAGATGATACTAATGATGATGATGAGGACGGCTAAATACTTAGCTTTAAACAACAGACTCACATAGCAAGTCAGCCAAGAAGGGCTGAGGGAACAGCGATTGCCAGCTCCCACCTCACTCTCACACCAGCGTGGAGTGGCAGGTGGGGAGACTGGCACTACTGAAATTAATTCCCCCACGCCTTTTGGGGGAGTTGTCACCAATCTCGTAAAGTTGAAGTCATCTAAGCGAGACGTTCTTACTGTGAATGTGTACTGTTTTCCCAGCCACATCCATACCGGGAGAGCAACCCTGGCATGTTCTTTTAAGAGACAAGAATGGGACGCCATTGAGACGTCCTAGTGGCCTTGAGTCCCCCAGCACATCCCCGTCCTGGGTAGTTTTCCTAAAAATGCACTTTGCTAATTAGAAAGGGAGAAGGCTGCGTGTAGTAGAGAATACCTTAGTCAACAGAGGAGATAAAACCCAAGATTTGACCATAAAAAAGAATGAAATAATGCCACTGGCAGCAACATGGATGGATGGACCCAGAGATTAACATACAAAGTGAAGTCAGAAAGAGAAAGACAAATGCCATATGATATCCCTTATATGTGGAATCTAGAAAAATGATACAAATGAACTTATCTACAAAACAGAAACACAGAAATAGAAAACAAACTTATGGTTACCAAAGGGGAAAGGGGCGGGGGGGATAAACAGATACAAACTACTATATATAAAATAGATAAACAACAGGGACTGACTGTATAGCACAGGGAACTATATTCAATATCTTATAATAACCTATTTTGGAAAAGAATCTGAAAAAGAATAGATATGTACATATAACTGAATCACTTTGCTGTATACCTGAAATATTGTAAATCAACTATACTTCAATAAAAAAAAAAACCCACAAGCTTTGAAGTAAGACAGGTATGAGGTAGAATCCCAGCTCCACTACTTATCAGCTATGGCATTATGTGGCTGTTTAACTTCCCTGAGTTCTTTCTTCATCTGTAAAATGGGTATATAGTACCTACCTCATAGATAATAATACAAGGACGCATGGTATAGTAGACGTAAAGTGCTTTTTCTTTTTGCACATGGATTCCAAAAATGAGTGCACTCCAGTCATTTCAATGAGAGAAGCTGTTTTGGTATAAGAATAAAATTGGGCTATGGGGATGGTTGTGACGGGGAAAAAACAAGGCCATCAAGAGGAGAGGCATCCATAATTCACTCCACCCAGTATTTGTCAGGCAGGAATCTATCTCAGTATTTCTAGATTTTCTAATTTTTCAAGGCAATTTTTTTCCCAAGGGACAGAAAAACATACACTTTCATATGAAATTTCTCAGTAACACATATTTTAGAAACACTACCAGATCACCTGCCTAGGCTAGAGAGAACCTGTTCTAGAATATGATTTGGACCTCGTCTGTCTCTTTCCACCTCTAGCCTAAAAATCATAAACAATCAATATATAAGTCATTATTATTATCATTAGTCTTGCCACTAGTAGAAAAACAGCCCAAATTGGAAATCTCTTAACATTTGCACAACAACTGTCTGGTCATACAGTGACGTTCATGTTGGAATCCTTGAAATTAACTGATGGCCCAAGGTCCTCTCTTTTCAGAGCTAACTATGAATTTATCAGTTAGTACCTTCAGTCAATAAGCTCCATGTTATCTAAACTTAAAGAAATGTGCCAAGCCCAAGTGGAAATTCAGTATCATCCCATGAACATAATAACAAAATGCAACGCACATGCCAGCGTATCAAGAATGCATTCTACTTGGAAAGCAGGAGAAAAAATGAAAAGTGCCTGTTTCTATGTATAAAGCCTACCCTATAAGTGCTAACCGCAGTTTTACATTATAATAGTACATAAGCAAAGTGCTTACGATATATTTATAAACATCCACATAGAGAGGGATTTGGGGAAAAAGAAGCAGTTGTGTTTAGTCAGGATGAATTTTCATCCCATGAGAAGCTGAAGAGGCTTGTTAAGTGCTGAGAGGTACATTTAGAATTTATTTTGTCAAAGCTCTTCCCTTCTTTAGCTGTGTGACAAGAGGTCAAGTGACTCAATCTCTCTGAGTCTCATCTGTTAAATGGGAAGAAATATTACGTTCTACCTCAGAGGCTGACTCTGAAGAATAAAACAATTTAATGTAAAGATGCTTAGTACAATGACCAGAACATAGTAAATGCTGACAAGAGTAGCTGTTAGGATGAAATGACTAAAGTTAAACTAGAGAAATTGGTATATAGATAGCTTGGCTTTTTTAAAGGGCTAACATTTTTTATCACGGTATCTATCTGGGAGCAAATTACAAAAATAAAGACTTCTGGCGTTTTCTAATATTAACATCTATAAGGTAAGACTTAAATGCCTTTATCCAGGACGAATTGTTGGAGCAGAGATATTCTCGTGCAACATTTTCGTGTTATGAACAAGGAGCTTTTGCCTGGTAAACTCATGGGGTGAAATCTCATCCCTTGATCGTCATAGTGTGACAAAGAGCTATTGATTGAGAGCATATTGTCATTTAAATTACAATTAGGGATGGGTGAAAGGTGGTTATTCAACAATTCAAACCTTTCTTTTAATACTGTCAAGGACGACTTAACCTTCACCCAAACACACTTCTAAAACTTCTGAGTTTCAATATGTCTGCAATCAATGTGCTTTTCTTCAAGGATGAGAATCATGTCATTACTCTCAAACGCTGAAATTCGGTAGTTTTGAATCTGGTGGTAAAAATCTTTCAGAAGGCTTTGCTCTCAGTCACAAAACACTTGTGTCTCGACACAAATCCAGTACTACATTTGCACCTTAATATGAAATTAAATCATTCAGCACATTTTCCTAGAGTAGCAAGTTAGAAAAGCATATGCATTTTCAAAAATCAAGTGCTGTGTGGGTGATGTATGTTTTAATTTAGAGTAGTTTAAATAAAAAACCATCCTTCTGAAGGCACAAATGGCTATGAACCTCATGTCTTTTATTACTGGCCAAACAATGTTCAATTCTCAAGGCATTAGGCGGTACGTATGTTAAACGAGACAATGGATAGAATGGAAAGGGTGAGTATGTGTGTGTCTGAGTATTTATGCTATATTACAACTTCCTTGCATTTTGCAATACGAATACACTTCTTACATAATTTGCTTTGATACTTCAAACACACAGACAGACAGACACACACACACGGAGAAACAGATGCACACACAGACACATACACAGACACACACACAAACACTCTATGCCTGCACTGGCAGGATGCTGGACTCCATCTCACTATCTTGCCCCAGCCAAGTTCCCTGCAGCTTTCACGGGCATGCGGATAGCATGAAGACTGCAGCTTTGAGCTCCTACACTGGAGTACATTTAGAATTTATTGTGTCAAAGCATCTCTGTTCTCTCTTTCTCTTCTCTCTTTTTCTTTCTTCCCCTCTCTCTTTCTATGAGGCATGCACCTCTATCTGTTTCTCTAGAACGGCAGGCATTTACTAGCATGACATATAATTCCAGAGGTGCCTCTGGCACCCTCTCATCCTCAGGGCAACCAATGTTCTGGCAGCAGTAAGTCAGTGAACAGTGCAAGGTCACCCAGTCCCACAGTCTTTCGCCTCGTTCTCTTGTATGGGGCTTGAGCTCTAAGGGACCCCTTCACTGGCTTGACATAATGAGATCATGGAAGACACTCTCCAGCCCAGGCGCCTAACAGGTAAGCCACAGCACTAACAAGAGAGTTGGTGGTTCCCAGGGCCGGTAGAAAACCTACTATAGCAGTTCTGACTCAGTGGGAAAACCTACTATAGCCGTCCATTCTCACTGTCATTAGATGCTTTCTTCTCACTCGTGAAGGAAACCTATTAAAAGAGCAATTTTTTTGTACTGCAATGGTTTGTTGGGGCATTTACTAAACCAATGGGTACATCCAATTTTACATTTTATTTAAAAACTCTGAGCAGAAAAATCACATGGGAATGCCACGTTCACACAATATGTTAGGAAGAGAGAGAGAGAAAAAAAAAAAAATGTATCAAAGGTAACACTGCTCAAATTGCAACTTCTCGTATCAGAAAATGTAGAGCGACTCTTTGTCACCCTGAAAAACAGGAAAGGAGTATTGCTTGTCAATATAAATAGGCAGTTCATGTTACCAAAACTTTAAGGATTTCTACTCATCGTTAGTAAGGAAAAGTAACTGTCTCATCATGACCAAGTCATATTTACTAGTGCATTCTGTTTGGATGACGAAATGAAAACTTAAAGGCAAAATAGGTTTTGGGATTATTCAGGCAAGTATAATATCTAAATATTTAGAAAATGAAGACTTAGGAATTCAAGATATTGGGGGGAAGAAAGATGTTTTACTGCCGCCTTGTGGACAATTTAAAAGAACTGAGTATTTATTTAAACCAGTGAGTTAATTTATGAATCTTGGTCACTAACAGAACCAGACAAAAAATGAGTACAGGAGAGAGGTGGGACAGAATTAAAGATTAATTCACTGACTTCAGTCCAAAAGATATTTCCTTAAGCCCAAGGAGATTCATAAAGTCTTCAAGTGATCACCTCACTGTATTTCAAGGAATTCCTGACATCCACCAACAGGAGATGGGGAGAAAGCAAGGCGGACTTAAATACTGGTTAATAGCGTTTAATCAGAATAACATTGTCCTGCTTTTTTTTAAATCAAAGGAGTTCCATAGATACTGGAAGTAATTCTGCCACTCTGTTTCAAGAAAATTTACAAAATCTGTTAGTCACCAAAGAATTAACTGCAGCACCAGAAAAGCAGTGATAAGAAAAACTGGACATATTCTAGGGCTCAGTCCAGCAATTTAGCTTACAATGTTTATTTAAACATAACATGAATTTATAAACTTGTTTTCTAGGGAGATTTATAGTGCTTTCAGATTTTGGCTGGATTGAAAAAGTTCAACTCGACTTCCTGCAAAGAACATGCTTGTGTAAACCACCTTCTTCTTAAATTTTGACATGAAAATTTTTCATTACATACATTTCAAATTACAAACAAATGTCCAGGTGGATGCTTAATTTAAATCTAGCTATCAATATCACAGAAACAGCATCTTGGAACTTTTAGCATTACAGCACCACAGAAATCCTTGTTGACAAAACATCAAATAATATATTGTAATTTCTAATCTCTCCTTGTTCATCTGTTAGATAAATATTTGAAACGTCTAACTAATCCATTAAGGAAAAAGGTATCTTAGCACTTTTGAGTAGTGACTCTAATTTTAAATTGAAAGAACAAATTAATACACTTTTAATTAAAAAGGTTTTTAAGCATGTCAAGTTATACAATAAATGATTTAAACTTTAGAACATGATGTGCAATGATTTTGGTTGCCACTATTGAGTCATCATATTTTTTTCACTGGAGAGGAGGGGGGAGAAGCTTCTTCAGTGAAACAAACTGAAAATCAAACAACAAGGTAATCTAAATTTTGCTAAATAATCCAAAATTTAAATTATTCATTTTTTTATTATTAAACAATCTTGATTTGTGTAAGGAGTAGATATAGGAAAATTACTTAAATAAAACAAATATAAACCTATATTCTCTACCAAACAACAGTCAACACTTCATAAGCTACAAAGCTAGTGTGGTAAGAGTCCTGAGTTTTTTCTTGGTATTGAGCATGGAAAAACTTATGTAAATATCATTTTCAAAATTTCTGTCCTATTTTTGCAGTAGTAGAGAAAGCTTTCAGACTGTTGATAAATATACTGATTCCTATTGTTAACATAAGGGTTCAGTTCTATCTAAATTATTTTACAAACATGTTCTTCCCTGTCATCAGTAGGATAGTAATCACTTATTTTTCAAGGTCACTGAGTGTTCATTATATGCTGTATATTTTGGCTGCATTCTTATTACAGTCTCATTACAACCTATAAATAGGTTATTATCTTCTTTTTTACAGATCAGAAAATGAAGCTTCAGAGAGGTTAAGAACACTAGCCATTGTCACACAGCCTTTCAGTGCTGCTTCTAGCAGCATCAATGACTTTGTGTACCTCTCTTCGTTCTCCACATATCTTTGGGGAATCAACCTCACCTGTTTTTTTCAGTAGGGGTTGGTAATGTCTTTTTTTTTTTTTTTTTGCTCCGGCTTAAGACCAAAGACCACCCAACAGTGTTTAAGCAAGAATTGAACAAGTGCTAAATCTGTTTATTATTTACTGGTTAATTCATTGAATCAATATTTATTTCTGTCCTGTGCTGGGTATAGTGCTAGGAACAGGGCTACAATAATGCCACACCCAGAATGGTAACTGCATTTTTGGAGCTTACAATTCAGACATTAAGTCTGAGAAACAGAGAATGAGCAGGACCCAGTCCTTCACGATAGAGGGAAAAAAACAGTAGCTTTGGAATTATATGAAGTTCAAGCGGCTCTGCTGTCTTCTGTTTCTGAGAAAGTTAGAAGCCGTCTGTCTTCCATCTTCATTTCCTCTTCTGTACAAACAGGTGTATCCAGAGGCTTAGCATAAAGCATGTAATGTCCCTGGGCAAAAGCAGGTGTTCCATACATAGTGACAATTATTACAACAGGTCGGGGGGAGAAGGAGATGAGTAAACAACTCAGTGATCACGTGAAAAGTACCATCCTAATGATACTGACAACGTTTTCTGGTAACCCAGAGGGCCAGGTGCTAGAGAAGGTTGACAGAAATGTCACATCAGAAGTGATACTTGACTTGGGTCTCCAAGGATAAGAAGAAGCCTGCTGGGCACAGGGACTTTTATGTACAAAGACATAGATAGGTGAGTATTTCTATGGGATCAGAAAGTTAGCACTGGGAAAAGACTGCAGGCAGTTTTCAGAAGTCCTCAACTTCACAGTTTAAGGATTGTACTCTGGAAAGAATTTTGTAACATATTCCTCCTGTATCATTCAGGAATCTTTCACTGCAGGTATAAGTAAATGAAATTCAGGTGAGGTTAAATAAATAAGGCATTTCTCGGTTCAAATAACTAGAAATTCAAAAGTGAGACTGGCTTCAGGTGAGGTTTGATCCAGATGTCATACTGCCCTGTTCTGCTGTTTTCTCAGCTCTTCTCGCTTCCATGTGGTGATGTCATCTTCAGGCGAGGTGCCACCCTTGGCAGCGATAATATCTGCAAGCAGTGAAGTCAGGTCTCCTGGGCCTAATAGCGTCACGTGCTCAGTCTCTTACCAAACACTCTGTCCTAGCAGGAAGATATGCTGATTGGTATGAGCATGCTCCAACGGCACGAGGACTCCCACCCAAAACACGTGGCCACAAATGAGGGAGGTAAAATATAGAAGCTGTGAGCCAAAGGGAAAAATGCAACCAACCAACATCTAATACTCTCTCCTTATATGATGGCGTCTCAGTTGGAGTTGATCCCTGCAAGGGCTGGCATCCAAGTCTCCTTAAAATGATTAAATTAAACAAAACCAAGAAGAAACAGAGTAAGTATATTTTCCTATTTTTACACAAGGAATATATCATTGACACATGTTGGAGACACAGCAATGAATGATATAGCTAAAAAGAATTCCAAAAAAAATTTACTCTCCAATTCATCAACGTGTATCCACAAAGGAAGGACTTAAGTCTGAATCAAGTACATTTCAAGGCTCTTAGAAGCACGTACTCCTAGAATTCCTCTTTAGTTTTTTCATGTTAATGTCTTCAGTTTTTTCATGTTAACGGAGGCCAGAATGAGTTTAAATCTGATGGCAACAAGAAAATTGAAATAAAACATTTATTGTATTTTTACTTTGTGTTTCCCAAAATGTTTCCCTTGCATAAGCTTCTAATATCTATAGCTGTAGATGTGTCATCATTACTTAGGTGGAATGTTTGCATTATTAGAACCACATTAGTCAGTAAGCAAAAACACATGCCCGGGAGTCTAGTTATGAGATTTGTTCATGTTTTCTTTGAGTTGAAACAAAAGAATAATGACCAGCAGCATACAGCAACTTAGCCTTGTCTCTATCCTATTAGGATCACAGTCCCAGGAGAGAGCTCTGGTTTTAAAAGCTATTTGCAAATGTAGAGCAACTTTTTTATTGTAATTTTTCACAAAGCAGTTTCAGAATAGAGCAGGGGGAAAGCCCAAAACGTCATGACTTGAGGATGTCCTTTTTTTTTTCTGAAATGATTCCTGAATGACCAGAATACCAAGGAAAATCATGATTTGTGCTTCTCATTTAGTACTGTAGGGGCATTTTTCCATTTGCAGCTTTTAGCTTGCGAGAATCGGCTTGGAACGTTCAGATGGTCAATGCACCTTGATTACTTGGAATTACAGTAATGTGCTGAAAGTCAGGCCCTAGTTCATTTTTATTCCTAAGACAGTAACATGTATATTACCTTATCCTTAGTCCATAAATTAAGTTCACTGAAATATAACTTCATGAGGTCCCTCAATTCAATGGTGTTTCTGGGTATCTTACTAGAGAGAGTGCCTAAATTTCTGACACTTTGGCTGGGATATCCATTCATTTACTGCATGTTTATTGATTCCTACTATATGCTGGGCATTGTTTTAGGGCTCTGCAGATGTGCAAATCAATACAAGATCTATCCTCATAGAAACTGTGTCGGGAGAAGGTCAAGGAATAATTAATTCCGAGTTTGAGGAACGTTTTTAAAAAGAAAGGAGAGACGAATTAGTAACGAGAGCTCTGAGAACACATGAAAAATGGATCTAAACTAGTCTATGGGGCAAGTGGTCAGAGATGCTGCTAAGGAAGTGACTTTTAAGTTGAGATCAGATGCAGACAACCGGATTAAGAAGATGTGACACACACACACACACACACACACACACACACACACACACACACAGGAATATTACTCACCCATAAAAAGGAATGAAATTCTGCCACGTGCAGCAACATGGATGGACCTAGAGACTATAATGCTTAGTGACATAAGTCAGAGAAAGACAAATACTGTATGATATCACTTTTATGTGGAATCTAAAAAATAATGCAAATGAATGCATATGCAACACAGAAACAGACTCACAGATATAGAAAACAAACTGTGCTTATCAAAGGGGAGATGGAAGTAGGGGAGGGATGACTTAGGGGTATGGGATTAACAGATACAAGCTACTATGTATAAAACAGATTACTATTTTTATGTGTATCTATATATATACACACATGAAGGATATACTTTATAGCACAGGGAATTATAGCCATTATCTTGTAATAAATTATAATGGAATATAATCTGCAAAAATACTGAATTGCTATGCTGTACACCGGAAACTAACACAATACTGTAAATCAACTATACTGTAATTTAAAAAAAGATAGATGAGTATGAATTACCTGGGTCAAGTCTCTGACTTGAGAGAGAGCAGGGTTCAAGGCAGGATTCGCAGACCACCTGCAAGTATGTTCCTGCCAGCAGCGACCCTGATGTGGTAGGGTAAGACAGAACCTGGAGGGCCTTGAAATTAAGGCCAAGTGTTAGTACTTAATCTTACAGGCAATGGGAAGGCAATGTTAGATTCTAATCTGGGGGGCGACATGAGCAGATCTGAATTGTACATGGTCGTCTGGCTGCTGTAGACGGAGTGGCTTTCAACACATATGTAGACTACAAGTGGAGTATTTTCATTCTTGGTGTAAAACTCTATTTCTTTCTCCTTATTTGCTTCAAGTTGGCAATAAGGATTCCTGACTTCACGCCTTCCATCACCAGATCGACAACCAGCAGATTCACCCCGACCACTGATTTCAACCAAAACTTTATGGAGTTAGCAGTTTTGTGATTTATGTGTTTGTTTTCTTTTTTTTCTAGAGGCTCTCTAAGTAGTCTGGTCACTGCCAAGTTTACAACACGTAAGGGATTTCACCATGGAAGTTCTCTTGGAGGTAGCCAGAACTAAAGCCAACCAACTTCCAGCCTTTGAATTAGTTCCACTAAATTATCTTCTTTTAATTATGCCCCCCCATCCCATATTACAGCCCCAGAAGATATTAGTCATATGACACACAAAATTATTGAATGACTGATTTTCTAATTTTACCTTTTAAGAAGTCTATGCCACTCGGTATATGTAATTATGAGAGAACTTACATGCCCCCAGCAAGAGACAGAAGAAGAATATATGGCCCAGCAGGATAGAAGTGTTCCTCTTAATTCAGCAATTCTGTTCTTCAAGTCATTAACAGAAAATCAAATATATTGGACCTGATTATACACAAAAAAATAGAACTTCCCAGTGTTCAGGTGAATTAGCTTTCCAAGGTGCAATTCCCTTTTTGCTTTGGCCGCCAGGCATCACAAGGCTAGATTCAGGCACATATCTGCTCTGGTAAATGACACTTAACATGCTTCCAACACCTAATAAACCTACAATTCACTAACACTGATTTTTCCTTTCATTCTTTTGCCCAAGTTTTCTCTTCATTTACTTCTCATGAATGTATTTCTATAAGTCACCTAAAGGAATCTTTTTTAACAATGTGGAGGTATAAATAAATTAAGGTTTGGCTGTCTTAGATTCTCCCCCAAAAGATGCCCCTTTAAGTGTATTAAAATACGTGTTAAATAATATTTCAAAATCAGGTTCCCTACTTTGAAATAGCTGTGGGATTGAAATGCTCCAAGGCAACCCAAACAAATTAACTGCACAAACTGCGCCCCCCACCCCGACCCCAAATTCTGTATGCACGTAGCCAACAAGACGGTGAATGCTAGAATTTGGCCCCAGGCTTCTCCATAATTGATCTAAATGGGCTATGCATCTCAACAGACTTTGCAACTGCAAGGTCAGATGGAAGGAACTGACCTTAGTGAACTAGGCCGGAGAACATTTCCCTGCTGTGGCCGCCCCTTCTGTGAGTATAAACAGGACTTCAAAGGGAAGGGAAAGGTCGGCCTGAGAGGGGTTTAGCCACCGGCACTGTCAGCAGCCCCCCTTCCCAACAATCAGCAGAAATCCTACGGGCCCACCAGCGTTTTTAACTAAGAAGGAAATATTTTTGTCCCGTGGTCATTACAACCACTGAAGAAAAAGAGAGGCCATCCACTTTTTTATCCTTTCTTCTGTAGTCAACAGGTCTTTTCAAGAGATAATATTCGATTAAGTTTCTTTTTCTTCTTCTTCTTTTTTTTTTAACATTACACAGTTGGTAGTTTAAATGGGTTTAGTCACTTCTAGGCCATGGCTAGTTAGGGTGTCAGCAGTGCCCCCAACCTAATGTCATGAAATGTTCAACAATGACTTTAAAATAAGTAGCTTTTGGGAAGTTATGTCTTTGAAGTTTCATTAATTAGTCATATCATCGGGAATGTATGGCTAAAGTAAATTACAGTGTTTAAAATATCCACTCTTTCAATGTGAAAAATGAAAGGATCCTGCTACCTTGTCTTTACACTAATGAAGATATTATTAATTGGTTTAGCAAAAACATAGATCTAACCATAATGTGCAACAGTTATTAAAGATAATTAACTACAGATCATTGGTTTGAAACATCTAGTCCAAAATGATTTCTGAAGGGCACATTATTCTACGAGATAAAATAATTAAATTTCTAACTGCTGCACGAGACAACTGTGGCATATCTAGTGCTTTAATTTCTTTTGTTCTATTCTCAGGGTACTCTTACTGTGTTAGGTTTTGAAAAAGCTACCCGTGTTTCACAGGGAGCTCTCTGTTCAGCATGTTTTGCCGAAATCTTTCATGTCTATGGAAAAATTATGATTGAAAGAAAAGGATTACAATGACACTAGACCTCATAAAAAGCCCGCATAAATGGAAAGCCTCCCATTTGCAAAATAAATAAGGGAAAATATAAGAATGAACTCGTGGATTAATGAATGATGTAATTATGTGCATACACAGAAAATAAAATTAAACAATTAGAGTAAAAACAACTGAGCCACTGAAACAAAAGGCTGTGTTTTAAAACTGTAAGATTAGAGGCAAAAAATTCTGACCATATTTCTCAAAATTGTTTTTCTTGGTTTTTACTATTTGACGATCAGTTAAATCAATGGGGAAAAAATTAAGACTCAGATGCCAATAATAGTAGTTTTGTGAATCCTTAACAAAATTAGGATTATAATATTTAAGACTGCTAGCACATTAAGATGTTCGTTGATGACCAAGTGTAAAGCGAGGTCTGAAGACCACATTAGCCTCAATGTGAGACGTCCAAATATTAAAATATTTATTGCACTATCTTGTGACCAGGAACTGGCTTTGTAGCAAAACCAACAGTGAAAAATAGTAGGGATGTACTTTCTTTTTCGAAGTAATTCTAATTTATATTAAGTCTCAAATCATAAATCCTGTCTTAATTTGTGGGAGGCCTGGAAAAAGCAATGTGCTTAAAGGCCCACCTCAAGGCTTAGGTATAAATTATTGTTGAGAGAAATATTATTAATAACTTTAATCCAGTAAGTGTACACTTGGTAAAACAGACCAAAAAAACCATAAAAATAAAGGCGGTTCTTACTTGGACTAAAGTTTAGATACATGACTGAATATGAAGATTTTGAACTTGGGAAGTTTATACTGATATTGATACTTGGAAAGAACAAAACCAAAATATTTAACACATGTCTTTTTTTGTCCAACATAAAAGCAGTAATGCCAAAAAAAAAAAAAAAAAAGGAGGGTAAAGCAGGTTTTGAAGCTAAATATGAGTAAAGTCACTACAAGCTCCTTACTGAAGATCAACATTTCTGAAGATGTGTACGGTGGGCCGCTAGACCCCTAACAAGAAGGAAAAAATGTCCTTTGGTCAAAGGTTTGAAAATACAGCATACGGAGTGCTCCTTATTTGCAGTGCACATAAGCAAAATCAAAGGTTCTGAAAAGTCCCACAATCACAATATTCACTTAACCGAGCTCTCAAATGTTTATTTTCCTAGAACACTGGTTCGTTCACAGGGAATTAGTATTCTGTATAACACTTAAGGAGACAGGGCTTTAAGGTCCCCTGGGAAGCTCAATTTGATTTGATTTCAGGGCCCCCAAAGTCCCTTTTTTTATTCCTCTGGTGTCACATTCTTTCACCTTCAGCCACAGATTCCATCTCTTCTTACTGAAACCACTTTTAAGGGTTTTGTTAGCTATTTGCAACTCAGGGAGTATTTAAGTTGCTTTATTGTCCTTCCTAGGGATATTTACTTTTCAATGTCATGTTCTAATTGTAGAATAAAAGACTTTAAAAATAAGAGAATACCTGGCATTGCAGAGCTTGGGGTGGGGGATTTTTAAGTCTCCCTGACAGTGTGACACAGGTCTCTGCTCTTTTCATAGATGGGGAGGGCAGAAGCTCCCATGCACAACGGTCTTGGGCATGTAGACACTAACATCTAAAGCTGAGGCTTGACCCTGTCCTCTTACTGGCAAATTCAGGTCTGTGTTCTCTTATATTTTTGTGCATACATCTAGAGGTAAATATACTAAATGTAACCAGAAGTCCCAAACTTGTAGCCTCCCGGATGCATTCGACATGCGGATATATTTGTCTGCCCAGTGTTTAATGTAAAAATGACAGATTTAGTTGGTAACAGTTAAAATGCAGGAGATTCCAAACAATAACCTAGATTCCACCTTCTGAGAAAGCAGAGGGTCTTGTGATAGCAGACCCACTGGCTGGAGCTATTATGGTCATTCAATTTCGAAAGGGCATCCCAGACTTCCCTGGTGGTGCAGTGAAGAATCCACCCAATGCAGGGGACACAGGTTCGAGCCCTGGTCCGGGAAGATCCCACAGGCCGCGGAGCAACAAAGCCCGTGCGCCACAACTACTGAGCCTGCGCTCTAGAGTCCGCGAGCCACAACTACTGAGCCCATGTGCCACAACTACTGAAGCCCGCGCGCCTAGAGCCCATGCCCCGCAACAAGAGAAGCCACTGCAATGAGAAGCCTGCGCACCACAACAAAGAGTAGCCCCTGCATGCCACAACTAGAGAAAGCCCACGCGCAGCAATGAAGACCAAACACAGCCAAAAATAAATAAATTAGTTAATTAATTAAAAAAAAAAAGAAAAGCAAGGGCATCCCCTTCACTCTCCCTTGAGCCCTAATGCCCATCAATCCTTAGAGCCCTGCCTTGACATGAAGTGAGAGTAGGTTACCATTTATTGTTGTTGCTGACTCTGTACCAGGCTTGCTTCACTTATTTACATTTTGGGACTTCTTTTATTTTCAATCCTTGAGCTCAACAACCTTTCTCTAATGGTTCTTTTCTGTTTGAAAGTTCTCTTTATCTCCCTAATAGGGGATGTATTTTAAGTTGGTCACCAGAAAATTACCTTCAGCTAAATAACTGGAACCGGGTGAAATCAAGGGCCCACCCAGTACTCTGGGTCACCCCGATTAAAACCTTTGGCTAGACCAAACCCAGCCTCGCCAGCCTGCTGGCTATCTCCCCCACGAACGTCGTAGCAGGTGTGTCTCACTCACATTGCACGGGGCTGGGAAGGCAATGGTCATTTTAACTAGTGACCCAACGGTCTTCAGTCAGAGGTCTTTCCCCTTCGTATATGATTCATTCTGCATCTTTTCAAAGGAAAGACACAGCAAATAACTGGAACAATAGCTCAAGGGTTCATGACATTTAAGAAATACGGATGTTTCCTCCTCTGCGAGATTTCACTTTATATGGCCTAAAGGATGTGTGATGTGGGACTTCCCTGGCAGCCCAGTGGTTAGGACTCTGCGCTTCCACTGCAGGGGCAGGGGTTCGATCCCTGGTCAGGGAACGAAGATCTCGAGTGCCGTGTGGCGCAGCCAGAAAAAAAAACAAAAGAATGTGTGATATACGTTTTCAACTAAAGCAGCAGAACTCTCCATGGGTCACATATTCATGCGGACGGTGCGTCAGCAAGTGATGAGTCTGTGTGCAATAGGCAGCTTTCTTCCAGTGCGTTTCTGAAACTCAGAAAACTGAGTGGTCAAGAGACACATTATTAATGGGCTTCCAAACGCAGCCTGAGCTCCGAAACCTGAGCTGTGGCTCTTCCTGCCTCCTCTTTGGAGTGGCCGTCTTGCACCCGCCTGTCCTCTGTGGCTGCAGGAGTGAGCTGAGGGGAGGATACGGACGCGCTGTCAGCAGATGGAGAGGTGGGGCCATCTGCCCGAACTCCCCCACTTATTGTTGGCTCAGTAGCGGCCGCTTTGGTTTGGGTCTTTTAACAGTTCATTTAACTGAGGAGGAGGGAGTGGATTCAGAAGAGGACGCCCCGGGTATTGGTGAAGTTTCCTCGCAGATGTTCTGCTCCTCTTTCTAATTGGCTCCTTCGTATCCCTCCTCTTTTCTCTAATCCACTATTTTTCTCTTCCTTTCTTTCTTGGCAAGAAACTGCTACTCCTGGATGCTTTCTGAGTCAGTTCTTCCCAGCAATGACCCCAGGACACTCACCACCAACTATCACTGACTCATGGTATTTAAAATGCTGGGTACACAGTGTCTTCCGGGGTATTTTTGTGGCACTTGAACTACATCCAGTAATACTGGTTCTTACCAAATTGTCAATACCACAAATGTGTCTTGATAACTTAGGTTTTCTAGAGGTTTAAAAAAAAAAAAAAAAGACACTGGAGCATTATTTCTGTTGAACTTTTTTCATAGTTTATATTCTGGGTGGAGGAAAGGTTAGGTGGAAACTTCCATTTTTCAGTCCTTATCACTTGTCTTTCCCTTAAAATTTGTCCTTTATCCTCACTCTCTCTCTCCCACGTAAGACATTTCACCTTCAGGACAATGGAAATTGTGTTTAAATGAGATCGCAGTGACTCCAACCCGCTCTGAATGTTGCCTTGCTTTTTGACTGTGCAACTGAATCCTTATACAAAGAAATATTTGACTTTCTTCTGCTTCAGTGACATACCTGTACAAGGATCTCCTTCCCCTTTTCCTTAATAAAAATTTTTTTTTAATCTGGCAGCTTTCTTTTAAAATTTAAGGAAGTAGCAAGAACCAAAGACAAAGAAAGAGGCTTGCAATTTGAAAATGAATAGACAGAAAATAAAGAACGCTGAGCAGATATTAGGTCTTTTGTTTTTAATCTACTGTAGAAAAAAATGTAAGAAAAGTCAATGCTGAAAGAGACGGTGCCCTTGGAAATTTCTTCCAAGAGGAAGCTTATATTACCAAGAAGAAAAAAAGTGTCCTGATCAATTTACCGATAAAAACAACACATTATGACACAGGCCACGATATTCTCCCTTCTTGGTATAGTTTTTCCCCAGTCCGGTCAAACGTATCCACAGATTCCTTCTTACCTCCATTTCCCCAGGTGGGCAAAGGCAACAGAACCACATGGACTGGGGCGCTGGAATCCCTTTGACATTCCTATGCTCTTTGATATGGCTTTTGATATCTTGACTCCCAGCCAACCAGTCAATATCTGTGGACGGGAACCATGTCTAAATTGGCTACTGTGTAGGTTCAAAAACTGTATGCTAATAGACCAACTTATTTCATTTCAAAGGAATGGTGCCTTCTGCCACATGGAGGATGAAGGGTAAAAGTTATGAAGACCGATGACGTTTTAACAAGAATATTAGAATCAAGAGACAAATCTGAATCCTGCCTCTGTCCGTGACTAACTGTATGAGTCCAGGGAGTCACCAGGATTAACTCGTTTCCAGCTTCCTGTAAAACAGTAGCAACAAAACAATAATATTCACTTCATAAGGTAGATTGGGGGAATTGAAGGAGATGATGAACCTTAGGCTTGAAAACTCAAACAGGAGCTGGGCAGGTAAAGTGAGTCAGTCAAGTAGGCTGGGAATAAGACAATACATGGCAGCTCGAAGTCTCTGACTCCGAGGGAATGGGGGAGCCACACCCAATAATCCCGAGGCCTTCGGTCCCTCTAAACCTCTAAAAGGGCAGCTGTTTTATTCGGCTCCAGCCAGTTTCTGCAATGGAAAAAGTGGAGACCTGGTATTGCCAGATTTTTCCGGGAAGCTGGAAATCCGGACTTTTAAGTGAAACCTTCCAATTTTCAGTTGTTGGCAATCAATTCAAATGTAAAGTACTGTGCAAGCCAAACAAAACCCATCTGCAGGCCCCGTAAGCCCAGGGAGCCTCCACTTGTGACCGTGATAGATGCAAACGTGTCTGTAACAGAACCTGCCTCGTTACAGACATACCATAAAAGATTTCTCATTTTTTCCTTGTGTGTGATAGCCAGCATGAGAAAAAAAAAATTGATTTGATCTTTCTAGAAAGGTATCAGGTTGCCCACTCGTAAGGCTCGGATTTATTAGTTAAGACACCTACTAACATGTTTACTGTATCTCACTGACCATGGAAATGTTTAACCCGGTTACAGCTCGTGCTTTAGACAACATAATTGGATCCTGGGACTTTAAAACAGAAGTTGAATTTTTGTTAGAAAACACACACTTCAAAGATAGCCGAGACACTTCTACATCACGTCACGGAAAATTCACCCTTTCTGATGCTGAGCTGAGCTCCTTTGGATTCTACTAAGTGAGCAGTTCCTGTCTGGATTATTTTTCTTTGTCTTCAGAGAAGGAGTATCTTGTTTCAACGGGTCCATCTTAGTGGCGCTCCCTCCTTAAGTAGTTGAACTTACTTTTTAACTGTTACATGCCAACAAAACAGGTTGCTTAATTGGTTTGACCTTTCACAGTATTTTTTAATTTTTCAATCTTAGTTTCATAGTTCCATCTGGCCCTTTAAAACGACATCTGGTTAACTGTACTTAACCAGCTGATCACTGTACAGTTATTTTTAAATGTAATGTATGCTTAAACAGATGTTATTTTTATAGATGTGGATCTAAACTGCACTTGTGTACTTGCTACGTCTGCATAAACTCTTTCTGCAATTCCAATGTTGACACCCAAAATTACATGCCAGAATGCTTATGAACTCCTCTATTATGGTACTGCACTTCTGTGCTGCTTGTTAGGTAAACATCAATTCACTTCTTTTTTTCTCTCTTCATTGCACATAAATAAAACATTAGCATTTAGTTTATAAAGTGATGAACATTGTGCTGTGTTGGATTTAGCTTTATAAATACAACTGCTGTCAGCAAGAAAAAAGGATTTATTGAATAAATAATAAGAAAGCTAAGGGAAAATGAAAATATATATATTATGCAAAACATGGTGTCTGTCAACAGGTCACAGAGGAGCCTCCATGCTTTTGGTGTTGCTGTCGGAGATAACTGCATCTCTGACATGCTGCATCTGAAGTATTCTGGACCTTTCTCTCATGGTATGGGTCTTAGATTTAATCCAGGAAGCAGGCTACAGAAAATGAATTTACTTTTTAGAACTCTGAAGGCTTGACTGTCTGGGGCATAATTAACATTTAGAACAATTTAAATGTCTCCTTACAAAAGCAAGGATGACGCTGAGAAGACCTGAAAAAAAGAAAACCTAAATGGTCATTCCATCCCACAGTTTTATTTTTGTCTTTTTCTATCAGGAAAGAAAAATGCAAAGGTGACAGTAGTCTGTGCATCAATGGAAAGCTTTTCCAATCAGGAAAGCATCCTAACGTCCAGTCTATCTTGTTTCAGGGAGAACGTGATCTCGCGGGACTAAGAGATCGCCAAAGACTAGCAGCATGGGTAGAGTTTGCCTAGGACACCAGGTTGAGTCTGCCTTGGGACAAAGAAAACGGTCACAGTTGAAAACAATTTCCCGAGAACTTGAAAAGTCTCATTCTCAAGGTTAAAAATTGCTGTTATACATAATACCTCCGTAATTGATAGACATTTTCTCTCTCCAGAGTCCATTTTCTCTGAAAAACACCACTGAACATCTGTTCATAAACAGTCCTTCTGTGAACACACTGACACAGGCCTTGAGCTCCTACAGGCTCAATTCCCCTGCCATGTGCAGATGGCACGATGTATTTATACAGCTGAAGCCTGGGCAACAGAAGCCCAGCCGTATCTCCAGGTAAGACTTCAGGCCAACACGTGCGGCTGTTCTCCGGCCTCGCCCCAAGTTGTCCGAGGGGTTCCTTCTGACACAAAGACAAATTGTTTCCTACTCATGTGTGGGATTCGTTAGAAAAATGACCTTCGGCAATCAATGTCTAACTCTACAGAGGAAAGGACATTTCTCATCTTTTAAAAAGATTCCACACATTAATGAAAAACTAATTAGGGGACAGAGGTATTTGGGAAACTAAGTAGGGCTGTGATGATTCGGGTGCTTTGTTTCTGGCCTCTATGCTTTATGTGTGATGTTGAACAGGAATTAATTATTACCACTAAAAGCAAAAAGTTTGGGGTTAAGCGTGTAAATAATTAACTCGCAACTTTTCAAGAATGACCACGACGGGGAAACATGTCATTATAATGAAAGAAATGATTTCCCACCTAACTTCCTTTCGCTTCTCCTGTTACACGTGAAATGGAGATGGGTACAAGGATCGGGCTTTTCTTTACTGAGCTTTTGAGGGGAAATACTCAAGAGGCTTGCCAACCCAGGTGAACTTTGGTTACTTTTCCAATCTGGTTTCCCTATTAATCACGGGGAGGTTGGTTCTCTGGCAATCTCTCTTAGAAGCTAGACAAATTCCAAGGACAAGCATAGCCAGCTCCTCACAACCTGGAGAAACATGGACTCTAAGTAAAAGCAGGATGCTGGAGCTTCCGGAGGGTTTAGGGGCCCCAAAGATCACCCAAATAAACAGAACAAGGGAGCTATGTACACGCGTAACCTGGGTTTATTTGTACCTGTCTCTGTGACACAGCTGCATTGCACATGAGAGCTAGGATCAGGGAGACCTATCTACGGTACCTTAATATAATATAAACTATTCATATTTTATTCTCCATGAACACCGCAGGCAAATTCTTGTTATATTTGACCAGCTGGGGTCAAAAATGTTACGCAGTGCTGGGAGGATTTTTGCCTTAGGTTCAATCGCCATTGCACACACAAGTTTTTGGGTTTGTGCGTTTCAAAGATCCTTTTACACCATGTATGAACCTCCAAGTTATTCAATAATCTTCAGATTGGCTTACCAGTTTAGTCTACAGAATCAACTCTGGTAGAGACTTGCAGGAGAAAAAAATTTTGCCTCTTGAGTATATGATGTTTAAGTGTCATATCTCACTGGAGGAAGGCAGATGAACTAGAGGACCTCTGGAAAACTTCTTCCAGGGGGAAAACTGTAGGAGTCTGTTTCTATATTATGGGAAAACCTCAGTGACATTTCCTGTTAGCCCTTCCCTAGTTACTCCTCACAAGAAACCCCAGCTAAAACAGAAGAAATAATCAAAATGAAAATAAAGTTGAACCTTTAAATCAGACACCAAGACTGCTTGTCAGTAAGTATTGAATTGCACTGTGGTTTAAATGAAATTATACAGTTAGGAGTATTAGAAGAGACCAAATGCAAATCATGTTTTACACTTGAGAAAACACGTGTTACGTTAGGCCAAATTTTTCTGGTTTTGGTTATTAACTTCTCTTATGGATACTTCATTTTTTTTCCCCAGGAAAATTAAAAGTTGAGGGATGTACCTTCTCTTCTACCTGATGTATGCACATAATAATAGGAGCCTAAATTTGTTGGAAATATTTTTATCATATTCTGCATTACCATAATATAATGGGTTCATTATGGCATTATTTATAATAGTGAGAAAAATGGAAAGAATACTAATATCAAATAACAGAGGCCTCATTAAATAACTATTGACATGGGAAAATTATGTCATACGTTAAGTGGAAATTATAAAGATAAGTAATTACATATACACTCTACAATCTCAACTAGGAATATGACATAGATAGGTATGGGAAAAAAACCTGGAAAAAATATGCTAATGTATTAAAAATAACTATTTCTGGGTGGTAGGTTTATGGGTTATTTAAATTTTCAGCTTCTTATATTTAGGTATTTCCCAGATGTTTTACATTGAACGTATATTATTTTAATAAACAAAAAAATGTGGTGAAAACATAATAAAGATATTTCTCCTAAGAAATGCATTTGCTATCTTAACAAGAGGAGTTTTGGCACATTTAGACCAGAATATAAGAAGATATGGAGTATACTGAGTTATACTGTGGACAGAAATTTATGATATTTGGAAAGAGACGATTTAGGGAAGTCTTTTTCTTCCTAATAAGGTACCTTAGGATATAATCATCATTTGCTGCCTAGATACTGAAATGCATCCTAGGTGACCTTCCTGACTTTATTAATCTCTCCCTCCTCCCTCCCTCCCTTCCTTCTCTTCCTCGATAAATATTTTTTTATTGATTACTAACTCTGTGCCAGGTACTCAGAATAGGGGTTGAAACCCAGGAATTTGTAGCCTAGGAAGATGGTCAATGAACAAGCAACAAACTATCCAATGAATAATGTCACAATTGTGACAAATAATAATGTCACAATCGTGAGAGCCGGTACGCCTGAGGAAAGCAGGGGTGAGCAGCCCTGTCATTTGCAGACGAGGGGAAGTCCTCTATATGGCAGCAACATTTGTGCTGAGAACAGAAAGCATCAGAAAGAACTGACTGGTTGTACCAAAGGTGGGAGGATGCTCGAGGGTGCGTGCTGGTCCCACGCTGAGTACTTGACATTCCTGTTGCATACCCTCTAGGCACCCCGATAGGGTCTGACCCATAGGAAACACTCAAATATTTATGGAATTGGCTTGATTTGGAAGATATGCCATTTAAGTCTTCAAAACAGTAGGACCTAGGCAGACTGCATCAAGTCCTACCATTCTATAGGTAACCTGATTTCCACCTCGAAAAAGGCCTGCCTTCCATGAGGCCCACCTGACAACCAGACATACTCTGACTCACTGTTCCTAAATACAGAGACTTTACTTGTAGAATTACGGAGAACTTGGATAGTTTAAAATGTACCCTCCATCTAAATGTAGTGCAAGTTTATCTCTATATTGTGTCTTGACGTACAGTCAGTAATACATATAAGTATCAGGCTGTAAAATCATTACCGAATTCCTGGAATGCTCCAGTCAAATTTCTAATCATTATAATGCAGTGTCAAATGATCAGTTAGTAGTGTCAGCCTATGTGACTAGCTGCTTATAATTCTCAATGTTTGTCCTCAATAAAAATATTTGGGCTCAATCTCAAAATCGTCAGAAAGACTAGACATAGGTTGGCCCAAACCACTCATTCTTTTTGAATTTGTAGAAACTGCTTTCCACAAAGAGGATGCCCACACAGCTGGAAAAAAGCTGAAAGAACGAAAGAATTTTTGCTCTGATGGTTGCCAAGAGTGACTGTTCCCCACTGGGTTGGTGAAATCAAGCATTTGCACCCTTAATAATATAAACAGTTCTGTCCCTCGTCTTGGGGAGGGCAATAATTTATCTACTATTAATGAGGGAATATCACTCTCAAATAAGATCAAATTCAAGAACTAAGAAAATATGTACTTTGTGATCATGAGCAATAACATATTTTTCATAGAATATCGAGTAAGAGAAGGTCAGTGATGACAAATATGGGAAATGATAAACCTTCCACCTCCAATGAAAACA
The DNA here is from genome assembly GCF_949987515.2 of Delphinus delphis. Classification (NCBI taxonomy): domain Eukaryota; kingdom Metazoa; phylum Chordata; class Mammalia; order Artiodactyla; family Delphinidae; genus Delphinus; species Delphinus delphis. The sequence continues at coordinate 84,128,489 of NC_082692.2, read as the reverse complement.
AGATGTTGAACATGAAACTAATATTTCTAGTGCCTAGTATTTAAAAATCCATCATATATAACTATTGCCTTCCAGACGTGTATAATTGATCCTACTCACATCAATAGTAAGTTCCTTTTCAGTTTTTTTCTTACGTTAACTTCTTTTTACATGGTATTATTTTCCTTAAATGGCATTTCCACTGACAACTACACAGAATGCACTGTATAATTATCGTGTCTTCAGTTTCTTCTTCTACAGTTCTTTTTAATTACAAAATAATACCCTTTTGAAGCATGCATCTTTGATATCTTAACCATCATTGGGTCAATATAACAGTGTGCTCATTATCAATATATTTTAATTATTTCATTCTTTCTAATGCCTCATTTTGTTTTCCATGAACTGCCAGGTAATTATGTTTGTAGCAGGATAAATAATTAACGTTCTCTGGAGCAGAACGGCTATTACTTTCCTTTTTTCTTTTTCTTTTTTTCCCCTCAGCCATGGCAACATAATAAATAGGCATTTACCTGGAGTGACTAAATGTGTTCTTTTCTTGGGGCAACAGTAACTTGGTGATTCAAGAACTGTTTTTGGTGAAGCTATGAATTACCCAGAGCCAAGGTTTCTGGCTTCCTAATTTCTCTTTAAACAGAGCAAAGCTGCTTTCATTAGACCGTTAAATTCTCCTCTGTCCTATTTCATGTCCTAATTCATCCCCTCAAAACAGGGTGTAGGTTTTTGAGGCTGTATGTGCAAAGGCTATTGACATGCATAAAATTACTTTACTATTTTCTCATTCAGAAAAATACACCTTTAAAGTAAATCCTGACTATATAAGGCAAGAAAAACATGAATGCTTTCAAAAACACTGATTGAGAAGAACTTATGAGTGAGTCACAAGTTCAAAGACAAAGTAAAACAAGGTGAAGTTCAGTAGGGGAGGCTTTAGAGAAAGACCACGAGATAGGTGAACGGAGCAAAGCAAGGTGTGGCGCAGATCGCAGTAAATTTCATTTCTTCATTGTGTGAAGATTGCATCCTAGCAATTTGGAGTATACATTCCTCTAAAGTGTTACTGCAGAAGGAAGGGAAAGGTACTCTAGTACTAGTTGTGTGACCTTGTGCAAGTTACTTAACCTCTCTTTGCTACAGCTTTCTCATCTGTGAAGTAAAGCTAATAAGAGCAAATGAGCACACTTCGATAATGCCAGTTTCGTAATGCAGGTTGTTATTTAAAGACAGCTTTCAAGCCTACAGTTCTTCAAGCTAAACATCCCAACGTCTTTGGTCATCCCTCAGATCAGAGGCTTTCAAAGATCCTCACCACTTTGGTCACTCTTTTGTCTGTGCTCCAGTTTGAAGGTCTCTGATGAACTCTGGATGCTCCAAAAAGCGTCTGAACTGCAGAGAGCAAAACAGGGTAACTCTCCTCTCCCCTTTCATCCAACCAGAAAACTTAAACAGTCATGCTTTTAAATATGCAGCTTTCTGGTTTGATCTGTTTTTCTTCCGCCCTGTGTATTATTAAGTCTTATAACTGTGTTGCTGACTCTTTTCAGCGTCCACACATCTGTTGATGACTGGGCTTAGTGCCAGTGACACAATGTGGTAACGCCTGTTCTAATCCCTGCCTTTGTAACAGAGTTAAAGTGGAGACAGCCAAGGGTTTGCCTTTATTTTTGATAAGTCAATATTCTCGTATACGTACGAGAAATAACTATATGGTAAGTCAATAAATCCCCCATTAGGAATGAAAATAGAAGAACCAGATTTTCCCTTTAAACCAATTAAGCGAGACGCAACAGGAGAAGAGCTGTTTATGGACATTTTAAAGACCATGATATGGGGAAGGGGATAGTTTACTTGAAGTGCTAATCTGAGACTGGTTGGTCCAAATTACATACCAATACTTACTGTAGAAAAAGAAACTTCAATAAAAGGTTGAATTTCATGACTCCTATGGAACAACTCTGCCTGAGATTTATGGGGTAAGTAAGTATGGTCATTCCTGGATGATATGACAAATAATACTACCACATTTTATACTCTGAACCCTAGACCTAGATTAAGAATAGGGCACTATCTAATCCTCATACATATTTCACTAAATGCATGCTTATGTCATTTCAGAATCTCACCTGTCCTAAAACCATGTTAATTCTTTTATAATTCATACAAAAATATAAATGAGCACCTACTGACTGCAAGGGAATGCTGGGTTTTGGTAAGAGCTTGTGTAATAGCATTTAGCCAGTATAATGTCAAACATATTATTGTGTCGTCTTTCATGAGGGATTTGCTACATTGCATAGTTCAGATCCGAGTATCTGCACTTCCTTCTAGAACCCTGCAAATCTCCACTCCTACCATTTGCAATATTTAAAGAAGAGGCAAAAAAGGAAAAAAGAACAACAAAAAAACTATGAAGTAATTTCATGCTCAGTGATATAAAAAGTGTTTCATCTTTCACAGAAAGAGTTTTATGCTGGGACTTAGGTAAATTCCAATGTAAAGAAAAATCTGCAGTTTCCTCTATGCTCCAGCTTATTCAAATACAATTTTTCCAATACTGCTATCTGAGGCAATATATAAGAAATCTTTAAAATGCACAGTTAATTTAATTATTATCATTTGTACTTTATTAAACAACCCCTTCCTAATAAGAAAATTTAACAAGAGGAAACTATGAAGAATTACTAAGATTGCAATTCAATTGCAATCTTCAATTGCAATACGTGAAGACAATTCACATATTTAAGACAGCCTGAACCTCTTAAGTACTGTCATTTGGAGGCTGACGACAATGTAAACGAACACTTTTAAACAAGATCAGGCAACATAATTTTGATCTTTGTATGTTCATCGAATCAGAGAGAAACTAATACACTTCAGGAAAACAGAAAAATTTTTAAATCCTGGTAGTGATGTGATTTTAATAAAAGGCTCTCCCATGTAAAGGCTCACCCATTTCTTAAAATGGGCGCTGTCCATTCAGTAACAGCACCCGTTTTAAGAAATGGTTAAAATCCTCTAGCAGCATAAAGATTGTCATTGTTTATCTTGTAAAATCATCTTCAGAGCAGCAAGATAATGCTTAGTTTTACAAGATCCATGCCTCAGTGGTGGGTGTTTATAACCAAGTAACAGATCTAGGGCAAGAAACCTACACAGTCAAACTAAATATCTAAGAAATCTGATGCAAAAAAAGGGGAGTTTGCTCACATCAGTTTTAAGCTTTGTATCTTAGAAATCAGATGGCTCTACAGTACTGTAAAAGTACTGTGAGCTACCACAAAGTTGTCTTCAAATGGATTCAATTGAATCCGGCATTTATATACAGTCACTCTGCTTTCATTATCTCTTACCTCATGTTCTCACTTTGTTTGTGACTTTATTTGTAAAACTGAGCTCCATTCATGCTTGGAAATAAACATTTTAGGCACTCCCAAAAGAAAGAACTCCAACTAAAGAAATACTTCAAAATATTTGAAATGATAGGGCATAAATTTTTCCCTGATTTCCAATGATATGAGATTACAAATATAATAATGTTCTTTCTCCAAAACTGTTTTAAAAACAAACAAACAAACAAACAAAAAATATAACATGTATACCTCTTGGGAGAAAAGGCTGAGAGTGTTGCCTTTAGCAGACAAGTAGAAGGGAAAATTCTGTCTGAATAAACTTTTCAAAACTTGCTTCTTTGCATGTTATAAGTTTTGTCTATACTGGTTGAACACAAAGAGGTTAATAATCTTGCACAGGACAACGGTGCTAGCAATTCAGTAACTGAATAAATATTCCCAATAGAAGGACCCATTTTCTATCAGAAATAACAGAACATGTAAAAGTAATATTCATTAGGGAAAACACAATTTTTTGTGTATATCTGAAGGGACAAAAGGGTAAATCAATTGAGGACCAAATATGGAGCTGAGAGATGACCGAATGTAGAAGCTGTGGTCTTGTCTCTTTACACTGACCAGTGACGATGGGGCAACAGGGACCATCGATATTCAGAATTCTGAATGGCTCCAAGTTTTTTGAAATTTTTTGAAATTACAGAATATGTAGTCACTGACAACTAATCTTAATTTTTTAATGTGAAAATCTATGATCAAAGTTTTCACACTCCAAGAAGACGGAAAATATTATTACATTATCTTCTCAACAAATTAATATTCTGAAAGCTGTCAGGGTACGAAAAAAGTAATGTAGTCCTATATTTTCCAATACTGTCTAAATTATTCAGGTAAAGAATACAGAAGAATATTTTGCACGTAAAGAGAAACTTAATGTCAAATGTGGTAAAACATAAAACTCGTTACAAATTATACTTTTATAAAAATGTGCCCCCTGCACTCTTTGTCTGTGCCCATGTATTATTCACATTTAACTTTTGCTTGCCTCAGACTACAGATTCTGGCATTGGAGGCTCTGGGTTCCAACCTTAGCTCCACTATTCACTGGCTTGCTAACCGCAGCCAAGGTATTTGTTCTCTGAGCACAGCTCTACCTCTGTAAAAATGGAATTTACAGTCTACATAAGAGTTCATGAAAAAAGATCAATAAATTCAGTTGCTATGTTATCTTTTTATTATCATTACTACTACTACTCCTCTAATTATTAATCCCAAAATTCTCATTAAAATACTTTTCTAAAAACAACAGATGGAATATTTTTAACGTGGAGAAGAGCAGTTATTTGAATGATTTTAATCTGTGCCACAGCTTTGTGAGGTCCTACCTTTGTGATTTAAAAAATATCATGATTTCTAAGTGAACATTTGGTTTCCTATCTGTAAGAAGGGGATATGAATGTTTGCCTCTGGGTTTTCAGCGAATTAAATATGATTCTGTATGGAAACCATCAAACACCCTGCAAAGCCTAGTAACTGTGAGGAAAGTAAGCAACTACAACTTTTGAAAGAAAAGATATTACCATTAAAGGTCTATAAATATTGTGGCAATGAAGCAATTTTTAAGATTTATGTGGGTTTTATCTGTCAGCTTCTCTCGACACACTGTGGTATTAAACGTATTACATTAAGTAGTTGAAATCAGACTGAATACAATTCATTCTGGTCCACTTGCTGAAACATGCCAATCCAATGTTTTCCAATTTGCTCACCTAATATTTCTCTTGTCCTTTGGGGTCATGGGGTAATTTGTGCAGGGAAAATACTCTAACCACTGTAAAACTGATCACAGTGTGACTACGAATACTGCCTTAGGACAAATGATTTGAACCCTTCCTTATCAAAACATCTGCAAATGTTCTCGTATAAGTACGAGTCAATGAGGGAACATATGCTGAATGAATTCCCTTCTTCCTCAGAACACCTGATACACACCTGACACATATAATCGAATTCCAGAAAAACTGACAAACGATGGGAATTTTTAGGAATTAATAAATCATCTAATAAGACAATACTCAAATCTTAGAAAGCCAGAAAACATTTTGCATATTCTTAACTATAAATCCATTTTGCAATTTTCAGTCAATATTCTGGTTCCTAAAATATTACTGTACATAAATATTGCTTTTGCACCTTTTCCAGAATTATGTATGGTGGTCTATAAACCTCCCCGTAATGTAGGCCACCAAAGGTCATTTACATGCAGTTTTAAATAATCTCAGCTTGATTTCTGTCATGTATTGGCATAGTTCATGTTTTTTTAGACATGTGTTTTTTTTTTAAAAGAAGATCTACATCTTATTTTGCTAACTGGAGCCTTAAGTAAAAACAGGTAAAACATTTGCTTTGACTGTAATGAATAATGTTTCTTTCTTTGCGTGTGTGTGTGCACATGCACACGTGTGCAGTACATATCTCTTATTGAAATTAAGCTTTAAAATTACAATAGAATGAAAAATGGGATGACTGGTTGACTTTTGCCATCTTTTTGTTCTAATTGATTGTCATAAGCTAAGTCATTGCTTGATGCTTTGCCCATACATTTTAATGATTACAAATGAGTAGACTGGTCCTGGCCCATTTCACGTGTATGTGTCATTTAAGTGGAGTTGCGGTAAAGAAACATAGAGCAAAGAAGTGACAATTTCCTTCTGAAAATCTACATGTGAAGATATGCCTGATAACGTAACTGTCAAGATGGCAAATAGGAAAAAATATTCTAAAATCCAAATGGAATATATTCCAGAAGGTTGGATAATATGGTCCATGTATCTACTACATACACTGAGGGCTCCTGACCTATTTAAAGATCCAATCTCCATCTTCACATTCTGTGTAACCTAATCTTAATGCTCACAATTCTAGGTTTTCAGCTCCGTGGTTTTACTTTCATCGATTTATTACTGTTTCTATTTTTCTACATCAAGTTTCTTATTCAATTATAAATAAAAGTATATGTTGATGGTGGTATTCTAAACATATTACTTTGAATAATAGGAGTGTTTATTTCCTTTCAACTCTAAATGACACACTTGGTACTAGTTAAATGTTCTCTGACAATATAACAAAATATAAATCACCTGGTGGAACCCACATCCTAAAATATAACCCAGTCGATACTCCTATGAACTCATGGAAAATTCTTTTCTGCACTGTTTGAGAGTGTATGCTTGATGTTTTACTATTGTTTATTTTTCAATAACTAATCACCCTTCTCGGTCTTCCAAAAGTTCCTGGTATTTCACTAGTTTACACATCGATTGAATACCGTTCCCAGAATTGCTTTTGGCTCTAGGCCAACAGCTGTGATAATCAGCTATAAGATTTATTCCAGGAGGGAAGTGTTATAAACAGAAGGATTCATAAGGCGGCATGCTAAAAATGAATACTAATTCTTTCGATGAGATGCTTGAAAACTTTTTGTGCCTTCAATGAGCGCTAATGTCAGTCTTTACGCTCTTCAACTCCATGTGAGCTTTGATTTTGCGGAAAAATGGCATGTTCACTAGATTTGGTGATTTGATATTTGCATTAATCATTATGAGCCGGTTTAGCAAATTGAAATGATTTAATTTCACAAAGGCAAATATAGAAAAATCACAGAGAATAATTTAAAAGCCCCACCTTTATGGAAATTAAGGGATTAACTGCTATGCATAATCTGACACATTTACTGCAATAGGATATATTAGTATATTGGTTGATGGGTGGAGTCAAAGTATAAAGGAAGCCAAAAAAATTCAAAGGGAAACAGTTGGCAGGTAAATGCACTGAGCTAGAAATTAATAATAAGGAGAAATGAGGTTGAGTGGAAAACAGGACACACAATCAATTCTTAAAGACAAGACACAGAAATAAAGAAAAGTAACTCAGAGTTTATCGGTTGAGAAGAAAAGCTTGCGGAATATTAATCTTAAGTGGGGCAAAAGAAAATAATGCCACTGAAGCATCAGAAAGGTACAGAAATAGAATTCAATTAAGGTAATTTACAGCTACATAAAGACAGGTGTTTGGGGAAATTTGGGGGGCTGCAGAAGAATTAAGGAAGAAGTCTAGAAAGCACAGTGTCAAAACTACAAGACTAAAATGCTTTCCACTGTATTCATCCCTTTGGTGGGCTGTACGGGTACCCTAAGGTCATTCAGAGTTCACCAAAACTTCCCCAGGAAACATCCTCAGATTTCCCAAACATGTGTTGAAAAGCTCTCTTAATTTTTCCTTTTCAGTATGTATCACCACTTGCAATTATTTACCTGTGTCATGACATAATTTTCTCTCCCACAGGAATATAAACAACAGAAATTCTGGTAGGGCAACCTCACCATTAGAGCACAGAGTTTACTGCAGCACCTGGAGGACAGCAAGCATTCAGAAACAATTTTTGAATGAAAAAAATAAACAAATGAATGACTACACGGTTGAGTGAAAGGGCTAGCTTCCCCATGTTCAGTAATCCTGCCTGAAATTAGGAGTTAGAATAACAGGAAGAGAAAGGAAGGGTTAGGTACAAAGACAAAGAAGGATTCTTAGGAAGGGCTGGCCGATAGTTGGGAAGGAGGCAAAAGAAAACCTGGGGAGATAGAGCTTTAGAGGTTGAAAAGAATAAAGGTAGACAGTGAAGGAGATGTGGAATAGAGGAGATAAACAGAAATTATAGTTGAAAAGTAATTCCATACCAAAAGAGGCATCTAACAAAATATGTTGCAACACTTATATGTCTTGAATATTAAAATCTCAAATATTGTAAACATTGAAATTATAAATAGGAAAATCATAAATTCTTATACTTTTGGCTTTTCTCCAGTTCTTTTTTTCAAGCAAACTTCAAATGAAAGGATGACAATAGTTCTCATTTACTGAGTGCATATTATGTGCCAGCTACTGTGACATTCTTGCGTGTGTCTTGTTAACCCTCATGATGACCATAGGTGGGAATTTCTATTGTTATCAATGTATTCTGGCTTTACTAGCTCATTTCTCTCTCACTCTAGGACTATCCACAGCCCATACCCCAAACCCTACTCCCCGGAAATTCTTTTTTAAGAAGTCTGCGTGTGTCCTGAGTGTTGCCAGCTCTTTACAGAACTTGTTTGACCTGATCACAGACCATAGAGTGAGCATGTGAAGATCAGATTTAGAATGGCGTTGCTGACACACTACCACCCTAAGGATACCTCTGGTGTCTTTCTCTGCAGAATGATTCCTAAGAGAAAGCAACTTATTAAGTGCATAGCTGTGCCAGCCAGGTGCATCCGAAACTGTAGCCCACAGCTGCTAAAAGCAGAAGCAGTGGCATGAAATGGCTGTGTTTGATGACCTCCTTTCTGCCTATCCAGTTAAGCCGCTCCCCTGTCTCTGCAGAGCACCGCAAGAGAACATCCCATAAGAAGGGGGGTAAAAACAAAAATTTTCACCTAACCCTGAGAATACAAGAGATTTCCTCAGTTGTAGGGCATGGGGAACAAAGATGCTGAGGTGACAGAATAAGGGTCATATTGAAAGGTATAGTGAAAGGGCCCTTCATTCAGAAGTACAGTTAATATCCAGCCACCCAGCCTTCATCTGAACAAGCAATGCCCTGGAATCAACTGAGAGCTAATTCGGTGCCCTCCAAATCATGCAGTTGCCATTCAACTGAACATCATTTATGCCAGCTCAAAAGAGCCATGTTACTCACGGAAATCTCATTTTTTCATATTAAACACTGGAAGAGATTTAACAAGAATATAAAGGATCTGGGCTTCCCTATTGGCTCAGTAGTTGAGAGTCCGCCGGCCGATGCAGGGGACGCGGGTTTGTGCCCCGGTACGGGAGGATCCCACATGCCGTGGAGCGGCTGGGCCCGTGAGCCATAGCCGTTGAGCCTGGGCGTCCGGAGCCTGTGCTCCGCAGCGGGAGGGGCCACGACAGTGAAAGGCCCGCGTACCGCAAAAACACAAAAACAAAAAACAATGCATTAAATTTTTTTTTAAATTTAAACTTTATGCAACGAGTTGGATTAACAAAAAGTACTCAATAAATAATAAGATAGTTGGAAAGTAGATAAGGAAAAAATTAGGAAATCTGCATGAAAATGCATAAAGTTGGGCACACCAAAAACTAGATAATATCAGGTACCTGAATAATCATTCTATGTCTTGGAGAATATCTTTATTATTTTTAATTCCCCGAGATCCTACATCTGATCTTTCTCAAAATATTATTACTCCTTAATATTATATTGTGCTTGATATTGAGCTCCTGACCAATTATAACATTGTTCTTAGGTGAAAATATTAGCTACTTTATGATAGTCAGCATTTCAAACATATTCCTGCAATGTGTTAGGATAAAAGACAGACATTGTTGTATAGTTCATTCTGTAAGCTCTAAGATCCATGGAAGGACTTGGAAATGGAGTAAAATCCACTACGTCGGGCCAAAAAGCAGGTGTAAAATATTAAAATCTAGGAAGTCAGGTAGCTATTAAAGCTTACTTTTATTTGTAAAATTAAACATGGGCACAAAAACAGGTGAATAAAATTTAACAGGCAAGCAAATAATAAAATTCAGGGTATTTTAAAAATTATGACAAATACCTTGAGGCGTTTTATTTGACTAAATTTTTAAGAATTCTTTCCAAATGTGATCCCTAACCTCTTCCTGATAAGTGTATGCACAAGGCCAAATCAACTGAACGAAAAATGAAAACTTAACCCATCACTAGATTGCCTTGTCTCCAGAATGCTATGTAACCAGATGATCCGTGTCAGCATAGCTTGTATCCTGTTATATATCCACCCACATGGAAAACGAGGTAAGCATGAACGATTGCAAGGAAAAAATACAATTTTTATCATCAAATTAATATAGCAAGATATTCCATAATATGATATACACTTAGGCAAAACTGGTTCTATTCGACTCCCGCCTACTTAAAGAAAGAAATATCGATTTCTTATCTCACGTGACCAAAAACTATATAAAACTTTACGTTCAAAACTGAAGATGCGTAACAGAAATTAAACAAAAATATCTGAACACAGGCAGTCCTCACTTTGCATGGCATTGGGTTAACTGAAACTCACACACTGAGTCCTCTCTAAATCCAGCACTGCCTGTATTCCACACAGCTATTTTGCACAAATATAAGCATACGCCAAGGAGCAAAATGTAATAGTCTCACTATGTGGGTGAGATATGGAACTCTCTGAGCTATTTAAATTGTTCTCTGTTTTCCCAAATACCATTCTGTTTTTGTAAAATACGGAGGGAGGAAAGGAATTTCATTTGCACACAGTTACGATGATTAATAAAAAAAAAATGCTGTTTTTATCTGAAAATATTATTCTAGGGTCTATTTAATGTGGCTGAACAGACACAGATTACCATATATAACCTTAAGTGAAACTGAAAATACTCATTCCCGCGAGCTTTATTTTATACTATGAATTCAGTTAAGTATCTCCTATTCCGAAAGGCTCTCTTTTAAAAGGGACTCTACAAGCACAAACAGATGGATTAATTACATTAAAAACTGACATGTTAAGTATAAAGTTAAAGAAGCCAAACTTATGCAAATAGAAAATTTATCATTTAATACCCAATTGAATCTAAATGAATTCTTTTTTTTTACTGTCATCAGGTTTCAAAACATTTCAGGCATGGGATAAGAGGCAATTTATCTGGCATCACAGAAATCTGAGAAAATAATGTGCCCTTCCTTTTAGATTCTGAGCAGAATCAACTCCTATGTATAGACTAATAAAAATAATAAAAAAAAACTTTAGGATAGAGACTCATTTTAGAGGGCAGGTCAACGTAAGGAAAATACAGACCATTCATTTCCCCAAATCAGCATTTTCTTTTCCAAACCTCATTGTCCTTATCTCATATTGCTGGAAAAATAGCAATTACAGAGTAACAGAAGGTTTGCTTTTCTCCAGAGCACTTTCATGGGCAGAGTCACCAATTAAAAGTATTGCCAGATTTCAAACGATATCATAAAAGACAAGTAATTTTTTCTTTCTCAATTTTATAAATCACAAGGAAGGAACATAACTATCTACTATAAGCCATAAATTTATTAAATTTCTCTACTTATAACTCACTTATTTGCAAAACGGTAACTGTTAACTACCCCCACCACATACGCAGTGCAGTGGTTAAGAACACAGACTCTGAAGCCAGACTGCCTCAGCTCACATCCCACTTCTGTGATTATCAGCTATACAACCTTGGGCAAGGTTACTGAACTTTGCCTCAGTTTTTTTCATCAGTAAAATGGAATAATAATAGTTAATATCTACCCTATATGGTTAAGAGGATTAAGTGAGTTAATCATAAAAAGCACAGAGATGAACATAATAAACACCCAATAAACATTGCAAAAAGAAAAAGAGAACAATCACAGACATCTGGGTGATGACAAAACTATGGTAAATGGATAGATTTCCAACTTGACGTAATTGTTTAGAATCTTCCCGTTTATTTACCATTCTATTTCTAATCCTCCTCTTCCAAAGTGTCCTATTTGGGTAACAATAGGGTAGGGCCCATATTTTATCTTATCTTCAAAACTCTGCCAACTTTTCTCAGTCACAACAGGAGGAGAGCATGAGAGGAGAGGCGGGCACACATCACAATCTGCAGGGCGTAGCGTGAGTTGGCAGATGAGTTATCTGAAAAGGTTAGATGGTCATTTTAACTCAGAGACTAGTTCTCATACACTGACCCAAAGACATAATTTGTTCCTTACAGAACAGCAGCACCCACAGTTTAGCAGCTGTCAAGGAAAACGGAGCTGTTTTAAAGCCAAGTCTAGAGTTGGAAGTTTTATAAAAAACCAATTAAAACAAGACTTGGAAAATTATTTAAACAAATTTGTCAATAATGATCTCATATTTGCATGTGCAAATCTGAAAACTCCCTTATGAACATACCAAATGTGAAGACTTCTTTTATTTGCAGCAATAACTTAATAATGGCTGCTAGCTAAGATATGGTAGCATTGTGATACACCCTCTGTATGGATGATGTCATTTAATTCATATAGCTCTGTAGGGCAGTAACTATTAAACCTTATGACATGAAGATTTCAAGTTACTCATCAAGTGGCCATAGTCCAGATCTGAAATTAGAGTCTTCTGACTTAAGAGTCCATGCTCTGAAGCCCTGTTCCATAGTCACAAATTTTTGTAAATTATTTGCTTGATCAGATTCCTCTTCCTGTAGAAATTATCATGGTACCCTTTCTCACCTTACTCAGACAGTAGAGAATTCAGCTTTTCTGGCAAGAGGTACCTCCACCTGAAGAATTTCCAGGGGACATCTCTGCGCTACCTGGAACCTAAATTCCAGAGAACTGGGTTTATTGTTACTCTAATTTTATTCCTTAGATGTCAACCCTGTTTCGGACATAAAAGAGCACGAACTTTTGAAGCAATTTTCAAGGACTTCCGATCTTTTTCCCTTGTTAGAACTTTCAAGTACTGAGATTTGAATTATATGCCAAATTCTCAAATCAGATGTAAAAACTCTGAAAGACTTAAACAGCTTTCAAGATCAAGTTGAGAGGCTAGATATATCTAAAGGGGAAATGAAATGGATTCAATTTTCATGTTAAAATTCAAGTTATTTAAACTTAGCTGAGGTGGTTAGTCGCAAGGTTTGTGTGTGGAAAACAGACAAAAATATTCAGTTCATTTTAACAGCGAGAATATACGGACTAGATGGAAAATTTAACGTGTGCATCTTTCTCCTGGTTTTCTTCTTTGTTATTAATATTTCAAGCAACAGCTCCATGCTGCCAAGTCATCACACTACACGGAATTTAGAACTCTTAAAATGGGCACATGCTTTCGACAGAAAGATTCCCTTACCATAGTATCAGTAATTTCAGGCACCTTATTTGAATGTCAGTGGAAATTTAGGTTGCCCCTACAATATAACAACTTCCAAAAGTAGAAATGTGGTTCTAATATAAATGCTTGCAAATATTACTGTCGTCCTCTCTTGGGCTATATTTATTTCTGAAAAATGAAAATGATAGCTTTATTTTAGCAACAGCAAGTATGGAAATCCTTAATTTAAAAGACACTGGTATACCTCACACCAGTCAGAATGGCCATCATCAAAAAATCTAGAAACAAGAAATGCTGGAGAGGGTGTGGAGAAAAGGGAACCCTCTTACACTGTTGGTGGGAATGTAAATTGATACAGCCACTATGGAGAACAGTATGGAGGTTCCTTAAAAAACTAAAAATGGAACTACCATATGACCTAGCAGACCCACTACTGGGCATAAACCCTGAGAAAACCATAATTCAAAAAGGTACCCCAATGTTCATTGCTGCGTTATTTACAATAGCCAGGTCATGGAAGCAACCTAGACGCCCATCGACGGATGAATGGATAAAGAAGATGTGGCACATATATACAATGGAATATTACTCAGCCATAAAAAGAAATGAAATTGAGTTATTTGTAGTGAGGTGGATGGACCTAGAGACTGTCATACAGAGTGAAGTAAGTCAGAAAGAAAAAAACAAATACTGTATGCTAACACATACATTTGGAATCTAAAAAAAAAAAAAGGTTCTGAAGAACCTAGGGGCAGGACAGGAATAAAGAGGCAGACGGAGAGAATGGACCTGAGGACACAGGGAGGGGGAAGGGTAAGCTGGGACGAAGTGAGAGAGTGGCATGGACTTATATACACTACCAAATGTAAAATAGATAGCTAGTGGGAAGCAGCTGCATAGCACAGGGAGATCAGCTCAGTGCTTTGTGACCACCTAGAGGGGTGGGATAGGGAGGGTGGGAGGGAGATGCAAGAAAGAGGGGATATTGGGGTATATGTATATGTATAGCTGATTCACTTTGTTATAAAGCAGAAACTAACACACCAATGTAAAGCAATTATACTCCAATAAAGATGTTAAAAAATAATAAAAAAAAATAAGACACTGGTAACTCTTGTGTAATTGTTTCAGCATTGAATTTAACACTGAACTTTCCTTGTGAACTCATATATTCAAGAGTAGGACTCTCCGTGAAAGTTTTTAAAGATTAACCATATTGACACCACTTATCTAGTAAGGTATGGGGAATTTATGGTAGGTATAGGAAGCGGTGCTGTAGGTACACATGTGGCTCAGAAGAAAGGGCAGCCATGGGATGAGGGGAGAAATTCAGGAACTAAATGCAGAAAGTGTTTGTTGCTGAGGAAGAGGAGAGAGGTATAACAGGGATTTTTCTCTGAGCATCTGCTGTATAGCTTGGCCCAGACAGACACTCAATACCAATTGTAAAAGTGGCAAAGGAGTAAACAGTCATAGGAAGGAGGATAGTTTTGTCTTCTGATGAGTCTAGGAAGTTGTATTCTGCTGCAGAGTAAGACATCTTTTGAAATGCGCGACACTTTTAAAAATGATTCACTATTTTAAATAATCATTTCCTTTCATGAATAAAGCAAAGCCTTTTCATAGTAGGAAATGTAGAAATATACATATAAGAAGAAATAAAAAATATAAAAACTGCTTAAAAAACTACCTTCAGAGATAACTAGTATTAAGAGTTTCAGGCACCCTCTGAAATGCTGTGTGCATGTGTGTATATGTTTGTATGCTCACATGTTTATATAAAGCATGAATGGAAACAGAAATATGCATAATATTTTGTAATCTACCTTCTGCATATGTTGGGAACATACTCCTCAGTGACAATAATTTTTTTCTTCTAAAATTAATGTCTATTTGTAGGGCAAACAAGAAGAATTCGAATTCTACACTTAATACTGGACCACCTTTCTTCTAGACCAAAAAAGTGCCTGGAAATGTTGAAAAGGCATAAACTTTAAAGGGAAGAAATCTTGTTATATTGGATTTACTACAATCTAAAGAAATGAATGCTGGGCAAAACCAGAAATATATTATTCACACATTGGATACTGACAAAACTCCAGAGATAAGGGTAAGATGTGCTACTGAATCTAAAAAGGAATATGACTTATATTATTTCTTATCCACAGATTTATCTAATAAGCATTCTTTCCTTTAATATTTAGGAGACAGTAAAAGTACAAATAGAAGTCAGACTGCCTGAGTTTGAATTCTGAGTCCTAAGCCTCAGTGTGCTCCTCTGTAAGATGGGTATGATTAACAGGTTGTTGTGAGACCAAATGAAATACAGGGCTTGGAACAGTGCCTGATGCAATATTCCATGGAATATATTCCACATATATTCCACATATTCCATAAGTTAGGCTGTTATTGTTATTGTTTGCTTAGACTCCAGTAACTGACTACTGTCATTTGATTACTTGGAACTCCCCAACAAAATTTTCCAAACAGAATTACCTTCCTTAAGGAGAGGAATGACAACTTGGTAGCCGCCTATCATAGCTGACTTATAATGGGGTACAAAGACAAACAAGCAAAACAAATCAGACAAAGAAAAGTTCTGCTTGGACCCTACTTATCCTGCAGGCTTTAATTCATCCTATGAGCTACCTGATAAAATCCTTTCATTAAATTTTAAAACTTAAGTTAGCCAGGGCTGTTTTCTGTTGTTAGCAATTAAAGATTACTTATTGTTATATTGACTCGGACGCTCCCAGGGCCAGAAGAGATGGTAGTGTTCACTGGGGACAAATGTTTAGAGGGAGGTTATTTTGCTAGTTGGTCAGTTCATAGGGAACCTTTCCATGTAATGACAGTGTTTCCTTCAATATATGACCTCAATGGTGGGAACGTGAAAACTGAAAACTCATGTAAGGCACCACTGCAATTAGGACCACAGATTTTGGACTTGATACCTGGGTTCCAGGTTTCAAGTATTCTGCAGCAAATCATGGAAATTCTCAGCACTCTATTTCTTTACCTATAAAATTGGGAAAATAATCATCCTAAACTCAGGGTACTGTAAGTATATTATGTGCTCAGTATACTTCCAGGGTTGCCAAAAACAAGAGGGTTGCCAGAAACAAGAATTCAATAAATTCTAGTAATAACAATTTTAATAATGGTTAATAGCAAGAAGAACGCCCTAGAACCAGCTCTGTGTCAAGTCGGTTCTGTAAAGAACAATGTTAGTGAAGTCCAGTAAGGGCCCTTAGTAAGTGGGCTTACTGCTAAACCCAACACTAATCTGAATCCTCTGCTTTACCAATGCACTTTAATGGATACTTAGTTCTGGAGGAAACAAAATGAAATATAGTAGCCATTACATTAAATGTGAGTGATTGACTTTTCCTATTAAAGGGCAGAGATTATATCACTGCATTAAAAGAACCCTAGCTATACACTATTTCTCATTTAAAATAAAAAATGTTAAAAAGTAAAGGATGGGGCTTCCCTGATGGCGCAGTGGTTGAGAGTCTGCCTGCCAATGCAGGGGACACGGGTTCGTGCCCTGGTCCGAGAAGATCTCACATGCCGCAGAGCGGCTTGGCCCGTGCGCCGTGGCCGCTGAGCCTGCGCGTCCAGAGCCTGTGCTCTGCAATGGGAGAGGCCACAACAGTGAGAGGCCTGCGTACCGCAAAAAAAAAAAAAAAAAAGTAAAGGATGTGCAAAGAGTACCAGTGAATACATATGAAGGGAAAGTAAAAATAGTAGTAATATGCATAGTAGACAGCAGAATTAAGGAAGGAAAGCAGTAAGCAGGATAAAGAAGGTCATTAGGACATGCAAAGAGGGAAAGTTTACAGATATAACTAACACATCTGAATCTCCAAACAAGCTAGCAACTAACACTTAGAGGAAAAACCATTAGCTATGCAAGACCTTAAAAAAAATAAAACTATAGCGAGAGTTTTCAATAGACTTGAAAGAATTAAACAGATCTACTAAATAAAAAAGTAAGTGGTCAAGAAAAAAAGGGAGAAGACTCAAATCAATAGAATTAGAAATGAAAAAGGAGAGATAACAACTGACACTGCAGAAATAAAAGAGATCATGAGAGATTACTACAAGCGACTCTATGCCAATAAAATGGACAATCTGGAAGAAATGGACAAATTCTTAGAAATGCACAACCTGCCAAGACTGAATCAGGAAGAAATAGAAAATATGAACAGACCAATCACAAGCACTGAAATTGAAACTGTGATTAAAAATCTTCCAACAAAGAAAAGCCCAGGACCACATGGCTTCACAGGCGAATTCTATCAAACATTTAGGGAAGAGCTAACACCTATCCTTCTCAAACTCTTCCAAAATATAGCAGAGGGAGGAGCACTCCCAAACTCATTCTACGAGGCCACCATCACCTTGATACCAAAACCAGGCAAGGATGTCACAAAGAAAGAAAACTACAGACCAATATCACTGATGAACATAGATGCAAAAATCCTCAACAAAATACTAGCAAACAGAATCCAACAGCACATTAAAAGGATCATACACCATGATCAAGTGGGGTTTATTCCAGGAATGCAAGGATTCTTCAATATACGCAAATCTATCAATGTGATAAACCATATTAACAAATTGAAGGAGAAAAACCATATGATCATCTCAATAGATGCAGAGAAAGCTTTTGACAAAATTCAACACCCATTTATGATAAAAACCCTGCAGAAAGTAGGCATAGAGGGAACTTTCCTCAACATAATAAAGGCCATATATGACAAGCCCACAGCAAACATCATCCTCAATGGTGAAAAACTGAAAGCATTTCCACTAAGATCAGGAACAAGACAAGGGTGCCCACTCTCACCACTCTTATTCAACATAGTTTTGGAAGTTTTAGCCACAGCAATCAGAGAAGAGAAGGAAATAAAAGGAATCCAAATCGGAAAAGAAGAAGTAAAGCTGTCACTGTTTGCAGATGACATGATCCTATACATAGAGAATCCTAAAGATGCTACCAGAAAACTACTAGAGCTAATCAATGAATTTGGTAAAGTGGCAGGATACAAAATTAATGCACAGAAATCTCTGGCATTCCTATATACTAATGATGAAAAATCTGAAAGTGAAATCAAGAAAACACTCCCATTTACCATTGCAACAAAAAGAATAAAATATCTAGGAATAAACCTACCTAAGGAGACAAAAGACCTGTATGCAGAAAATTATAAGACACTGATGAAAGAAATTAAAGATGATACAAATAGATGGAGACATATACCATGTTCTTGGATTGGAAGAATCAACATTGTGAAAATGACTCTACTACCCAAAGCAATCTATAGATTCAATGCAATCCCTATCAAACTACCACTGGCATTTTTCACAGAACTAGAACAAAAAATTTCACAATTTGTATGGAAACACAAAAGACCCCGAATAGCCAAAGCAATCTTGAGAACAAAAAAAGGAACTGGAGGAATCAGGCTCCCTGACTTCAGACTATACTACAAA
This sequence comes from Delphinus delphis, assembly GCF_949987515.2. Lineage (NCBI taxonomy): Eukaryota > Metazoa > Chordata > Mammalia > Artiodactyla > Delphinidae > Delphinus > Delphinus delphis. Next base: position 84,109,738 of record NC_082692.2, on the reverse strand, counting down.
GCTACAGTTATCAAGACGGTATGGTACTGGCACAAAAACAGAAAGATAGATCAATGGAACAGGATAGAAAGCCCAGAGATAAACCCATGCACATATGGACACCTTATCTTTGATAAAGGTGGCAGGAATGTACAGTGGAGAAAGGACAGCCTCTTCAATAAGTGGTGCTGGGAAAACTGGACAGGTACATGTAAAAGTATGAGATTAGATCACTCCCTAACACCATACACAAAAATAAGCTCAAAATGGATTAAAGACCTAAATATAAGGCCAGAAACTATCAAACTCTTAGAGGAAAACATAGGCAGAACACTCTATGACATAAATCACAGCAAGATTCTTTCTGACCCACCTCCTAGAGTAATGGAAATAAAAACAAAAATAAACAAATGGGACCTAATGAAACTTCAAAGCTTTTGCACAGCAAAGGAAACCACAAACAAGACCAAAAGACAACCCTCAGAATGGGAGAAAATATTTGCAAATGAAGCAACCGACAAAGGATTAATCTCCAAAATTTACAAGCAGCTCATGCAGCTCAATAACAAAAAAACAAACAACCCAATCCAAAAATGGGCAGAAGACCTAAATAGACATTTCTCCAAAGAAGATATACAGACTGCCAACAAACACATGAAAGAATGCTCAACATCATTAATCATTAGAGAAATGCAAATCAAAACTACAATGAGATATCATCTCACACCAGTCAGAATGGCCATCATCAAAAAATCTAGAAACAATAAATGCTGGAGAGGGTGTGGAGAAAAGGGAACCCTCTTGCACTGCTGGTGGGAATGTGAATTGGCTCAGCCACTATGGAGAACAGTATGGAGGTTCCTTAAAAAACTACAAATAGAACTACCATATGACCCAGCAATCCCACTACTGGGCATATACCCTGAGAAAACCGAAATTCAAAAAGAGTCATGTACCAAAATGTTCATTGCAGCTCTATTTACAATAGCCCGGAGATGGAAACAACCTAAGTGCCCATCATCGGATGAATGGATAAAGAAGATGTGGCACATATATACAATGGAATATTACTCAGCCATAAAAAGAAACGAAATTGAGCTATTTGTAATGAGGTGGATAGACCTAGAGTCTGTCATACACAGTGAAGTAAGTCAGAAAGAAAAAGACAAATACCGTATGCTAACACATATATATGGAATTTAAGGAAAAAAAAATGTCATGAAGAACCTAGGGGTAAGGCGGGAATAAAGACGCAGACCTCCTAGAGAACGGTCTTGAGGTTATGGGGAGGGGGAAGGGTGAGCAGTGACGGGGTGAGAGAGAGTCATGGACATATACACACTAACAAATGTAGTAAGATAGATAGCTAGTGGGAAGCAGCCGCATGGCACAGGGATGTTGACTCGGTGCTTTGTGACAGCCTGGAGGGGTGGGATAGGGAGGGTGGGAGGGAGGGAGACGCAAGAGGGAAGAGATATGGGAACATATGTATATGTATAACTGATTCACTTTGTTATAAAGCAGAAACTAACACACCATTGTGAAGCAATTATACCCCAATAAAGATGTTAAAAAAAAAAAAAAAAGTAAGTGGGCGGGCTTCCCTGATGGCGCAGTGGTTGAGAGTCCGCCTGCCGATGCAGGGAACATGGGTTCGTGCCCCGGGCCGGGAAGATCCCACATGCCGTGGAGCTGCTGGACCCATGAGCCATGACTGCTGAGCCTGCACGTCCGGAGCCTGTGCTCCGCAACGGGAGAGGCCACAACAGTGAGAGGCCAGCGTACCGCAAAAAAAAATAAAAATTAAAAATAAAATCCAGCAGTGTATCTAAAAATAATGCATGTGATCAAGCAAGTGACTTAGTATCAGCAAAGACTATTAAATAGTCCCTCAATAAATTTAAGGAGAAAAAAGGAATTTATGATAACATTCATAGCCCATGAAAAGATATTTGTTAATTTCTAATGAAAAGTCTAAGTCAAGTAGGAATAGAAAGTTACTACTAAATTAAACAATACATATTCACCATGAAACAATACTAGTATTATCTGAAAACCATTTTACCTTCAAGTTTTACTATTTCATTTCGAACCCATCTCACTGTATTCCACCACTCCTTCCTCCCTTCCCCAAGCAAACATTTATTGTGTGCCTAGTATATTTCAGGTACTGTGCTGGGCTGCAATTCTAAGAAATTAAATATATAATCCAAAAAGAAATATGAAAAACAAGTAGCCAGTGAAAACCATACAGAGAAGGTGACAGATGAGGGAGCAAGTTAAAAAATACTAGCCAAGTTGAACTCAATTTCCCTCTTCCGAATTGGATAAGAATTGCAATTTAACTTTAAGCCTATCACAAGTTAAGAAGTGTTCTCCAAATAGGGTTCAAGATGTGTTAACAATTAAATGATTTCTATTTTTCTCATATATTATAACACTCTGAACCAAACCAAAAGCAATACCAGTAATAGCATATCACCAAAGAGAAGAGGATCATTGCTATAGCATTTCCATGTTCCCTGTGCTTCTCTGGGATTTTACAAAGTGTGCATTTAATGAGAGCACCCTGAAGTGACTGCAGGCAGGTGAAGCTGCTATTATGTGGCAGGGAGAGCTGACAGACAGCTTCAGGAGCGTTTAGTTAACAAATCATTACATAGTGTTTGTAAGACTTCCACCTGAACCCAAACAGAGCATGGAAGTGTCTTGGAAAGAACAAAGCCATCAATTGTAAAACAAACCTTGGTAAAGGCAGCTAGGATCAGTAGGGAGGGGAAATAAAGCAATTTATTCAAATTGTATATTTGAACACTAAGAACTTCTTTTTCTCCTAAACGTAACTGAAATTTGGAATCCTTTAAAAATATGAACGATAGGTCTTCGCTTGCTTTTAAGGACAAGGAGTGTATCTGTTAAGTTGAAGGAGAGTGAAAATGAAAATGGGCAAGAATATTAATAAACCACTTAACTAAGAAATGACCATGTGTACACGCTCTAACTTGTGTAAAGCATGTGGCAATCTCAGGTTTAGTTTTGTAACTGAAGAGAAAGGCAAAGTCTTAATGCCATCCCGTCACTGTGATTTCTTAACTTTTGCCCTACTGAAGACACTTCATCGTTTTTTTTTAATTGCATCAATTTATGTTTTTACAGTTTTTAATTGGAGTATATTTGTTTTACAGTGTTGTTAGTTTCTGCTGTACAACAAAGTGAATCAACGATAATGTATACATGTATCCCCTCCCTCTTGAGCCTCCCTACCCACCTCCCCCCATCCCACCCCTCTAGGTCATCACAGAGCACCGAGCTGAGCTCCTTGCGCTATACAGCAGCTTCCCACTAGCTATCTATTTTACACATGGTAGTGTATATACGGAAGATGCTTCATCTTCTAATTGCCAAGGCCACACATAGGCAGGGAAGAGAGGGCAGGGCTGAGCCAAATGCAGAATAGAAAAAAAAAAAAAGGTCAAAGCAGCAGAGGTAACTATTATTTTTCAAAGACTACTCGAAGCATTGAAATTCTGATACCTCATTCCTGTGACAAAAATTGTAATGAGAACAGGAAATGGTACCCCATGAATCCATTGTCCTGACAATGATTTAATGAGAATGGGAAATGGTGAGAGCATAACTAATTCGCATTATGATCCTAGAGTTGTCATCTTGTGGTTCTGCTCAGATGCTGCGAAATGAAGGATGTCGGACATCAGCTGGGAGAGTGTGAGGAAAAGCATGAAGACGGTGACACTGCGTGGCCTGAAAGTAATGGGAGAATGTGTTAGTGATGGAGGGGTACGGTGTGGGAGGGGCAGGAAGGGGATACAAAGCATGGGGTCTGTCTGCTGAATGACAAAGTAGGAATCCATTTAAAGATGGCATGGCTGCCAACTAGAAGGGAAAGACCAGCAGGTAAGGCAAGGGCTGTGATGGAAAACTGAGCTAGGAAGTAACCAAAAGATCGAATGAGATTTGCACAGACAGGTGAAATCTGGCTCATTTGGACATTCTGTGTGTTATCTTCTCTTGGAGATATTCAAGTTTGTTGAGATGCAGTTGATTTTGTGGCTCTAAGGCGCTATTTCTTTTCCTCCCTCAGTAGATAAAGTTTTACATCCACATGTCTAATTTAAACTGTGCATTTTATAAGTGAAGCTATCAAACATACCCCATCCCAGCTCCAAAAGCTCTGAAAGAAAGTGGTCAGTGGGAGAAAGAACGTCATTCGCCTCGATTACGCTGGTAGAATCCAGCACGTGGTATATCAAGATTATGAAGAATTTAAATTCCACAGATGGCAGAAAGTAACTTCCTGTTAACAAATGAGTTTTAACCTATTTCTCTAAATAGCACAACTCAGGTTCTAGACAGTTCTGAGTGCCGAATTATTCCAGAACTTCTAGACTTTTTTGAGCATGCCAAGGCAATGTTCATCGTCTGCTTACATTTCGGGAAAAAGGTTACCATACATGGGAGTGGGTGGAAATCAGCGGGAAAACTGAGAAATAAAACTTTTTAATTATGCATTTTCAAGTCTGACTTGCTGCTCAAAGTGCTAGCTAATCATTTAAAGTGGTTCCTTAAAATTCTCTCTGGGGACTTCCCTGGTGGTCCAGCGTGTAAGACTCTGAGCTTCCAATGCAGGGGGCCCGGGTTCGATCCTTGGTCAGGGAACTAGATCCCGCATGCATGCCACAACTAAGAGTCCGCATGCCGCAACTAAGAAGCCTGCGTGCAGCAACTAAAGATCACACATGCTGCAACGAAGATCCCACCTGACGCGACTAAGAGCTGGCACAGCCAAAATAAATAAATATTAAAAAAAATTTTTTTTAATAAGTAAAATAAAATTCCCTCTGTAACGCTGCCATAACATTTAGCATGCTTCTCACAGGTGAATCCTTCCAGCAACAGAGAAAATAGAGTCATGAAGGAGATCAAACGTTAAAAACCTCTTGGAAAAGAAATTGTTTTTTACTAAATACAATACCAAAGCAGCATAGTAATCACGATCCACACTCATTCTGTAAAATAACAATAATAATGGTAAAGGGTGGTGCCTTTCCGTTCAGTTTTCTCTTAGCACTTTTATTTAAACGCAATCATAAAGAGTGTATTTTTGAAGATGAAAAGCAACTTTCATAAAAATGAAAATGACTGTGATTCTCTCACCACTAGTCAAAAACCTTTCAGACTAAGATAAATGGCTCGAAGCCATTAGAAAAAAATTATTGCCAACTTATGTGTGCCTAAGCCCCCCTACTTTGCATTTTGATTCATATTTAAAATATTGATTCCATCAAATGGAGGAACAGTTAGTGTCAGCAAGAAGATGATGGAGAAAATGAAGTCAAAGGCGAGCAATGTAAACAGTGGATTTATTTATTTACCCTTAGGTGAAGGCGCCATATTTCACTTCTATTGAACACTTACTCAATTTATTTTATTAATTTAATCCTTCTAAAGTACTACTTCACACTCTGAGGCAATTTCAGATCAAACAGATCACTGCGTACTTGTTGAATTCATGGTGAACGATACATGAATTTATAATCCAGAATGATTCATAATTGAGTGAGCTACCTTATTTTACTCCCCTATTACAGGAGAGGTTCCCAATGAAAGACGATAATGTTCAAGGAAGAAATGTGAAAAATATTCTCAAAAGTTGAACTATATGATAATAATGTCTCGTGAAGATGAAATATTTAATGTCCATATTTAGGTTCTCCATCATGTATAATGTGGTCATGTAAGGGGTGTCTAATGCTGATGAGAATTTCACTTTGACCTGGCAAAAATGAAGTAAGCAACATACAGTGTTTCATCCATTATGTCCCTTTTCACAGTGAAGGATGGGTTCTATAACACTTTTTTTCCATCCAATGTCAAGGTCTTAAAAACAAATTTTGAAAGCATTTAAGAGGTTCTTTTAATGGCTGTATTTAGTAACAAATGACAGATATCTATTAATGCAAGTACATCTTATATAAAATATTTTAATATGGATTTTAGGTGATAGTATATTCTTATTAACATCACATGTAAATTGACACATCCGAGCAGCTCTTTTAGATGAAAGATCCATTTAGTCCCATCTTCAAATTATGGATTGATACAATATTCTACGCCATAATGGTTCCAAAAGTATTGTTAGCACTATGTATTATTCATGTTTTCAGGTACCATTGTTTCAGCTCATAATAGAGTATCTCACAATTGTGAGTGACGCTTATAATGAACTGAAGACAACTACTTAACTGTTGTATTTTAATAGGTCACCTAGTTGGCCCCGAGGACATGTGGGCATGAGAAGTGTATCAGTCCTTGGCACTGGGCTCAAATTTGAGAAAATAAAAAATTTCAGCTCTGAATGATCTAGTTCTATCACATAAGTGCAATGTATTTAAGGTGGTATTTTTATTTTTATTTTTTTTTTTTTTTTTTTTTTTTTTTTTTTTTTTTTTTTTTTTTTTGCGGTACGCGGGTCTCTCACTGTTGTGGCCTCTGGCGTTGCAGAGCACAGGCTCCGGACGCACAGGCTCAGCGGCCATGGCTCACGGGCCCAGCCGCTGCGCGGCACGTGGGATCCTCCCGGACCGGGGCACGAACCCGTGTCCCCTGCATCGGCAGGCGGTAAGGTGGTATTTTTAAAGGTGCATATAATCATCAACTATTATGGCTATTGTGGGGAATTCAAATTGTAAATTAAACTGTTTAATTGAATTAAAATGAACGTGGTTGAAATATAGGCCAATATATGTCCATTCAGAATAAAACAAATTATACGAAGTAGTTATGAAATCTAAACATTATAAAACTTGCTTCTCAAGCTTGCCCATGCATACAATATCCCCTGGGCATCCTGTTCACATACAGATTCTAATGCAGGAAAGCTGGGACAGGGCCTGAGATTTTGCATTTCTCACCAGCTTCCAGAAGATGCTGATTGGTGGTTCAAAAATCAAAAAAGTATTGGGAGGGGGGCTTCCCTGGTGGCGCAGTGGTTGAGAGTCCGCCTGCTGATGCAGGAGACACGGGTTCGTGTCCCGGTCCGGGAAGATCCCACATGCCGCGGAGCGGCTGGGCCCGTGAGCCATGGCCGCTGAGCCTGCGCGTCCGGAGCCTATGCTCCTCAACGGGAGAGGCCACAACAGTGAGAGGCCTGCGTACCGCCAAGAAAAAAAAAAAAAAAGGATTGGGAAGTATTCAAACAGCTGCCGTGGGCTCTGGGTTTACTACGCCATGCCTGTGACTAAAAGCAGCTGTGGCTCTGCCGCCCAAGGGCTCCTCACCTCCAAGCTGTCAATCCATCAGTGAGGTTTCCGCCCACTGCTGGGGCCACTCTGATGTGCAGTTCACACTGTCTGCCAGAGGATGCCAGTGGGGTGGAGCTGCTGTTGCTCATGGTGGTAACCTGTTTAATCATTCATCAGCTATTGCTTCCTCCCCTTCTCTGCTCCCCTGCCTATGCTTCCCGGGATCTCTTCCTAGAAGGCTACAATGAAAATCGTCAACTCAAGGTCAGCTTCTGGGGGAACCAAATCAAGTCAGGTCTGAAGTAGAAAGTCCCTCTCGGGTCCCCATCCTTTTCCTCCCTCCACCCAGTTCTCATCCCCAATAGGTAAGATATGTTCTTAGTTTCCAAGTTTTAATTCTACGAAACTCTAAGCAAATATAGACGCTTATTCCTTTCTTTTAAAATAAAATATACCAAATATACCCACAGTATTCTGTACTTTTTTTTCACTTAACGTATCTCGGACATCTTTCAACAGCAGTGCACAGAGAGCCTTCCCGTTCCTCTGTATGGCTGCGTGGTATTCCACTGTATGTAAATAACCCACGGGTCCAAACCCCTTTTGCCATTTCTTCTCCAGCTTATGTACCTCTGTTTTTTTGTTTTGTTTCGCTCTGTTTTTTCGGTACGCGGGCCTCTCACTGCTGTAGCCTCTCCCGCTGCGGAGCACAGGCTCCGGACGCGCAGGCCCAGCGGCCGTGGCTCACGGGCCCGGCCGCTCCGCGGCATGTGGGATCTTCCCGGACCGCGGCACGAACCCGTGTCCCCTGCATCGGCAGGCGGACTCTCAACCACTGCGCCACCAGGAAAGCCCTGTATCTCTGTTTTATTTGATTACTTATTGAATGACAAACTTCAACCATTCAGTGACCTCTAGCCACAAACCAATTTACTGATGTCATTCTGAAAACATTACACCTCATACTGAATAATTCCCTTAAAGCATATTCTCTCTAGCACAACAGAGGTGGGATGCTATGCCTCTTGCCCGAGACAAGAATAAAGCCTAGGTCAGCTTGCTCACACTGTTACACAGTAGGCTGATATTGAGTCTGTAAAGAGGTAAAGCTCTTAAGGCTTGTTCACATGCAATTCCTCATCCTGTGTTTATATAATCAATTTCTTTTGAGCACAGGTCTGGGACTTTACCTTCTTCGTGTGTATTATATGCCCATTGCTTCAGCTCCTTGCCCTAGTCCATATTCATAACACAATCATTAACTGCCACTGACTGAACATATGTCCCAAACCCCATCACTTGTACTTCATACTTAATATTTATCAATATATTAATTGTCTTATGAGTCAATTATTATCCCTATTTACAGATGAGGAAACGGATGCTCAGAGAAGGTAAGCCATTTGACAGAGTCATGTAACCAGCAAGTGGAAAAGCTCAGTATTGCTATGCTTCAGTCTGAATCCTATTGGGCAAAGAACAAACTATCCTTCCCAGCTTTCTGTCAAGTGCACAGAACTATCGCTGTCTTCAGTTAAGCCGCTGATAAAATTACAAATTAGTCTATGACTAGGGATTGGCTCATGAATGGATATCTATAGAGAACACTTTCCTGTTACATTAGTCAAAGTTCTCCAGAGAAACAGAACCAATAGGATATATATATATACACACACACATATATATACAGTTCTCTGACAACATTTTATATGTATATATACAAATGTATACGAGGACATTTATTATAGGAATTGGCTCACACAGTTATGGAGACCGATAAGTCCCACAATCTGCCATCTATAAGCTGGAGAACTAGGAAAGCTAGTGGCGTAACTCCCAGTCTGAGGCTGAAGTTCCGTAGCCCGAGGTCCCAAGAACCATGAACTCTAACGCTGGAACGCAGGAGAAGATGGGCGTCCCAGTTCAAGAAGACAGGGACTTTATCCTTGCTCCTTTTTCTTCTACTGAGGCTTTCAAAGTACTGGCTGACGCCCACCCCCATGGGTGTGGGCAAATCTTCTTAACTCAGTCTACAAATTTACCTGCTGATTCAAATGCTAAACCTCTTCCAGAAAGACCCTCACAAACATATGCAGAAACAATGTTTTACCAGCTATCTGAGTATCCCTTAGCCCAGTTAAGTTGGCATGTAAAATTGGCCATCACACCTGTTGAGCACTGATCAATAATCAATATGATTTAGATATTGTCCTTCAGAAAGTTAATATGCCTCTATGGAGATTACTATACCCTTTCACCACTGCCCAGAAGAGTATCACGGTTGTTAGAGATTGAAAAACAGGAACATAACAACAACAAAACCCCAAACCCTTTATTATATTCACTTTTTCTCCTTTATCAGGTAAAGAAAAGGGGTTTGTTTGGTATGACGTGGTATTATAACCTCTACTGTGGATTACAGAAAAAATGCTTTGCTTCCTGAGCCTCCCCATCTGTCACTTAAAGAAAGAGTTGCCCAATTTGGGTAGGAATCAATGCAGCCTCATTAGGTTGTCTCTTCTAGATTTTGAATTTTTTCTACGCTTTGGAAAATTATAACAGGATTTACTCATTTCTAATTTTCTAACACTTCTTCCCTCCCCCAGAATTCCTTGTAGATGACTGAGATATGTTCTAGTATTATAACTCCAAATGGTACCCTGGACAAAATCCTTATGAGCTTTAGGACAACCTACTCTAAAGAGCCCCATACAGTCTGTTTACTCCCTCTTCTGGACCACCTGCTTCTTCCTTCCATCTCAGTCCTAAGATTATTTCCGGTGGAGGAAGCAGGCGAGCTGGCATCCAGCAGTTTGCTTTCTCGTTGTCATTAGTTATCAATACACCATCATCAGCCTCATCTCTTCCCAGTGCTTTCTTTTCCTCCAAACAACCCACAAAAACCTTCTTTTCAAATATTATTTTTAGAGCATTTTGAAAGCTGCAGATCATTTTAGACACTGGCCTTTTATACACTGCTTTTCTGTTTCATGTCATCATTTGTTCAAGTCCTTTTTCTTTTTTTTTTTTTTCTGTTACTAACTCACTGCAGGTCATTCTTTACAGACCCATTACTTCTATCTGATATCCTGCAAGAATTTAATTTATAAGAGCATTCCATTCTTGGAGTCACCTTTTCTTCTGCAGTCACTAGCGATGGAATTTTATGCATCATTTCCAGCAAACTTAAACCTTACTGTGAACTAGGTTTATGGGTTTTAAAATGCCCCCTTAGAATTTTGTGAAGGTAACAGTCAACTTCTGTAGAGTAGGAAGCAGGATGATATCTAGCAAATAGCACCTTGCTCCCCTTAATTTGATATCTGTGTCGGAGCAAAGCAAATGTACAGGTTTAATATCTAGTACTGTGTGATCTACTTTTATGAGAACTTGGAAAGGCTAAATTCAAGTAGTACAGCAAAAAAAGTATTAATGAATCTCACTTGACGCGAAAAGTTGAAATAATAGAAATTCTCCCAAATTTTAAAATTTCATCAAGGACTGCAGTTAAATGTAGGTAGTCTCAGTAAATTGTGTTTACAATACTCCCATAAAAAATTACCCCCTCTGATGTTATCACGTGAAACAAAGCGGGGTTTATGTGTACCTTTGGTGACTACTCTGATGGTTTTCAACATTCTAACATTCACTATTATATAAAAATATTTAAGCTCTCATAATAATCCACATATCTTTAATTATCCACCTATCTTTTTTATTGAACTATAGTTGATTTATAATATTGTGTTAGATCCAGGTGTACAGCTAAGTGATTCAGTTTGCATATACATACACATATATATATATGCATATATACATACACACACACACACATATATGGACTAATCATACTGTTGGAGACCCAATAGGAGAATGTGGTCCTGCTAACTGCCAGAGAGCACAAGAGAGCAGTAAGCAGTACTGTTGATGCTGAATGATGCCTCTCTTCCCCTGTGTATTTAGCACATACTTGAAATTGACGGTTAATTTCATAAAATGAAGTTGCTCTGCAGGAGTTTTTATATTAATAAATGTCTTTCAGCACATTCCTTAAAAACAAAAACAAAAACAAAACCCTCACCAGGCTCAATCCTGCCACATGCAGGCCCTGTGCAGGCTAAGAACGGGAAAGTGTGGAGAAGCTTCCTGAAAGTGTGCCCGCCAAATATATATATTCTTTTTCAGATTCTTTTCCATTGTAGGTTATTACAAAATACTGAATACTGAATATAGTTCCCTCTGCTACACAGTAAACCATCGTCGTTTATCTATTTTCTATATAGTGGTGTGTATCTGTTAATCCCATACACCCTCCCCACAGCTTTCCCCTTCGGTACCCATAAGTTTGTTTTCTATATCTGTGAGTCTCCTTCTCTTTTGTAAATAAGTTCACTTGTATCATTTTCTTTAGATTCCACATGTAAGTGATATCATATGATATTTGTCTTTCTCTGTCTGACTGACGTCACTCAGTATGATAATTTCTTTGTCCATCCACGTTGCTGCAAATGGCAATATTTCATTCTATTTTATGGCTGTGTAATATTCCATTGTACATATATACCAGATTTTCTTCATCCATTCATCTGTTGATGGACACTTAGGTTGCTTCCCTGTCTTGGCTACTGTAAATAGGGCTGCTTTGCACACTGGGGTGCAATTAGCCACCTATATTTATCTACACATCTTTATTTTTTAAATCTCTGAAGCACTTGTCTTCTCATCTATTCCCCTGAATCCTCCTTGGTCCTAGAGACCTCCCTTACCTCTGTAGCCCTCCATCCTTTGTCCTACTCTCTGTCCTCCCTCTAGACCAGCAAGCAGCTTTTCATCTCTTTGTTCTACATGAAGGCTCCTGCTTCGAATGGCATTTGAATAACTGTTTTATGACTAGTGATATTTGAAGACCAAACTACCTGGTGTCTATGTCTAACTAAACTGAGTATTCTATTTCTGGACTAGTTTAAACTGTAATGAGACATAATGGAAATATGTGGTTTGACAAGCTAGGTGAACAAATCTGCTTCATCCTTCCACTCATAAAAATGTCCGATAAACACGAAGACAAAGCTATCCAAAGCCCAAATAGAATTTCCAGAAATTCCATCTTTTAGGGAGATGGGTGGCTAAGCATCTTCTTGCTCTGTTAACTTGGTGTAAGAACGAAGTCCTCACTAACAGCATCTTACATCAGAGACAGAAGCTGTGCTGGCCAGATAAATAGAAGCCCATCTCTAAACTCTTTTTGGAGTCGTCTAGAATCAGTATCTTTCTACCTTCAATAGCTCCTCTCGATAAATTCATTATAAGGCCACTGAAAAAAAATTAGATCTACAGAGATAAACGGACAGATATACAGTCCTGTGGGATACTCCTACACATTACTATCAGTCTAGGATAGACAAATTATTTAAAAATAAATAAGGATTTAAACGACATCTAATAACGTTGAGTTAAAAACCATATACCAATTTTCATGTGCTATATAAAACTATCCTTTTTAAGCATGAATGAGCTCTATTCAAAGGAATATGTAACAGACTGAAAAATATTGAATACACCCTATAAACAATAAATGACACAATATAGTCTCTGAGCATGATAAACAAAGTAAGATTAATATTAAAAACTAACATTATAAAAACTAGATATTAAAAAGCAAGCAATCTTCTCCCTAACCCCCCAAAACGACTGGCCTAAAACAAAATCAAATATATTATTATAAACTTTTTTGGAGATAATAAAAGTGAGACTTACCACCTTTTGTGAGATTCCACCAAACATAAGCTGAGTAACAAATTCAAATCATGACATTTCACATTTTACATTTAAAATACAAAAACAGGCAATAGACCAGATTTAGCTGCTTACCCATAGTTTGCCTACCCCTGTTCTAAGAGATGGCGCTGTTAAGAGACATGAAAATTTTAACAGGTGCTAACCTCCAATGAGAAAAAATAAAAACGCACAGGAGATGAGAGAGCTGAACCCTTCTGTCAGCACTTTTACATCACCTTTGTCACCCAGTCTTGAACACATATAATGATAATGCATGACCTCCTTGACAGACAAATCCAGCGCCATTTCCCACTGGGCCTGGATAAGCCCTCAGAATCCTTCTCAACCCATTTCTCGAGGCAGCCACAAACAATGAGAATTGACAGAAGACACAAAACCTATTTGCCATCCCTGATCTTCTACCCTCTTAGAGTGTATTATCCAGAATTTGATCCAGCACTTTGGGGTCCCAGAATAGAGAGGAGCCATCACCTTGCTTGAGCTAAATTGTTGTACCATACGATCACAAACAGTTTTCAACCCCATCATGGCACTGACACGCATTCAGCTAGCAATCAACTAAAACCTTGAAGCCTTCTCCATACCAGTTGCTATTAAGCCATACCTTGAATGCCTTATATGTTAGATTGTAATGTATAATCTCCCAACTTCAACTCATTTAAATCAAATTAGCATGCCTTTGGAGCTTTAAGCCAGTTCAACACGATGAAAACAGTGGTCTCAAAAGGGATCCCTTAACACACTATTTGGCAACATCTTCTTGATAACCAAAATAACCATGTTTTAAATTACTCTCCCCATCGGGTGTTGAAGTCTTTGGGGTAATATTTATATTCACACTGTACATAGAATCTACACCAAAAAAAAATACATTTTTTGAGCACAGAGAGTTCTTTTTCAAAACCATTATCACTGTTTTACTAAATTAAGAAATAAAGATATCTTTAAGATTGTCCTAGTATCGTAGAGCCTCAAGGACTGACTCCAGCCAGAAAAAGCTTTAGCCAAGTAGTGTATCCCAGGAATTTCTTGTTTTCCAACTTAATCTCTCGGTCGAGCAACAGAATACCTGTCATCATGAAAGATAAAAAGAATGTACACACAACTGAGTTTCATAGTGCTAAACAATAAAAAAAAAATGTGAGTTACTGTTAAAATATAGCTGCAAGACATTAACTACTATCACGAGAGAGCTCTGAAAAGTTACAGGTGTTATACGAACATAACGAATCATTTCTGTATGTATTTTGTGGCCTTAAGGTGGACATTGTTATTCCATCTATACATTTCTAGAAAAGAGATAGGAGAGTAGCACTCTGTAGTCTTAATTTACAATCCCAGATCGTACTTTCTTCATTTTAAGTGTATTTTTCCAAGATACAATTATTTTCCTTTTAGGTCTAATTTTCTTCATGAAAAATGTAGTAACCCATTCAGTAAACTCTCATTTCTTGGGAAACCGAATGCTTTCAATACAGAAGTCTTATTTAGATGTATTCTTGTACAGGGATCAGCAAACTTTTGCTGTAAGGGCCAGAAAGTAAATATTTTAGGCTTGGCGGCCAAGAAGCAATGTCCTCAACTCTGTTAACATCTATCCTCCCTGAAATACTCCCCATCTTTCTTACATTCTACATTTAAATATGTAAAAACCATACTTGGCTGACAAACCATCCAAAAACAGGTGGTGGGCCAGATTTGGCCATTGTTTGGTGACGCCTGCTCTCGAGTACTGACCACTGAACAAAAATAAGATCACAGTTGTCTGGCCGTCCATCAAAACCCGCAGCTTAGTAATTTGCATTTGTTGTGTGTGAGTGACAAGACAGATGACACAGTTCAAAAATCACCTCCATTTTGACCAAAGAAATTTCATGTGACAAGTTTTGAAATCTTCCAGTGGAAAAAATGAGAACCCCAAAGCATCCTATTCCTTCTCTTTCGATTAACAAATATCGATTGTCATTTGTAGGCTGTGTGCCGGGCAATATGAAGAAACAGATAACAAAACCAGTACCATTCACCTAACTAGACCCCAGCCCCTTCCACTGAAAAACGATAGCATTTATAGATGATAATTTCCTACTTTACCTAAAGATAGATATAAGTCTCATAAAGGAATATATAAAAGGTTTAAAAAGAGCTAGTCACAGAAAAATCATGAATGAAACATGAAATCGTTTCTCTACATTTTTCAAATCTAAGTTTTTCTTCCTACACAAATAATTTAAATATAAATACCTTTAAGGACTCTGTAATAAATAATTACACAGCCAAAAGCTGAATACTCACAGGTTTTAGTCTGATAATGAACTGGAAAGTCAATGTCCACCAACGACAAGGAAGAGTAAGGAAAACTGTATTTTTTTTTTTTTTTTTTTTGCGGTACGCGGGCCTCTCACTGCTGTGGCCTCTCCCGTTGCGGAGCACAGGCTCCAGATGCACAGGCTCAGCGGCCATGGCTCACGGGCCCAGCCACTGTGCGGCATCTTCCCGGACCGGGGCACGAACTCGTGTCCCCTGCGTCGCAGGCGGACTCTCAACCACTGCGCCACCAGGGAAGCCCCAGGAAAACTGTATTTTAAGTGAGAAAATATAAAGAGTCACAACAAGCTTCCCAAGTCAAAACTTTTTTGTTTCTTCTTTTTCCAAAAAAGAATGAAACTCATGTCTAACAAGGCAGAGAAGGTTCTATACAACCTGAGGCATTCTAATTTGTCACTGAGTCGAACTGCAGTGGTGGCTTGTGCTCTCTGTGTTCTCTGCCTATGTTGCACATTTGGAAAATTCCTCCTGTACTGGAAGAATGTCTCATCTTAGGAGTCCTGCATCCCCATGATAGAAGGTGAAAAACTTGCTTTCTCACCTCCCTTTCAGACCTTGGCTTTTTCCACATGAGACTTCACTTTGAAAGAAGCAACATGGAGAAACTGGTACCATACACAGAGCTCACATTCTCATGAGAGCAGAGGGGCCTTCCTCTTAACGGCAGGAAGGCAGACGTTCTAGAATCTCACACACAACAGCAGCAGCAGTAACCAAAGCTGTGGTGTCCGTAGTAAGCACAAGTGTCTCTTCTTGGGAACCATTCCTTTGTGGTAGGGTGGTGTTCCTGGCTTTGCAGTCTCCAAGGCTCAGACTCCGGCCCTTCCTGTGAGCTCCCTAACTTCATTTGTCTTAGGTTCCTGTCCTGGACTGACTTACGTCTCTCCAAAAAGATATGTGGGGAACTCCTAACTCCTGGCACCTGTGAATGTGACCTTATTTGTGAAATAGGGTCTTTGCAGATGTAATCAAAGTTAAGGTAAAGTCACCGGCTCATAATCCAATATGATGAGTGTTCTCACAAGAGAAAAATAGAAAACACACGGGGAAAATGCCATGTGACGACAGAGGCAGAGATTGGAGTGAGACAGCTTCAAGCCAGGAAATGCCAAGGACTGTGGCTGCCACCAAAGCTGGGAAGAGGCAAGAAAAGATTCTACCCAGAGTCTCAGCGGGAGCGTAACCCTGCTGGCACCTTGATGTTGGACTTCTAGCCTCCAAAACTATACGGGAATAAATTTCTGTTAAGCGACCCAAGGTTGTGCTATTTTGTTACGGCAACCCTGAAAACCTATTACAGCGGGGTTCCTCAGAAGGAGACCCTGAGACAAGTATTTAGTATAAATGACTTTTTATAGGGCTTCCAGCAGAAACCAGTAAGAAAGTAGCGAAAGCAGAACAGGGAAGGATTTCAGAACCAAGTATGCATGAGATCTCAGGCAAAGTCCCAGCCTCAGCCCCATCCTATTAAGGAGCTCTGGGGTTTAAATTACATCCAGAGTTTGTCCCCACTGGAAGCAAAGGAGCTAATTTCATGCTTCCTGTCAGGGGAGCCAGTCAGTCATTTTCTGCCCCACTGGACCTAATCTCCCTGGCACTTCAGGCCCTCTGGACTGGCAAAGCAGCAGTGGCTGCCATTGGGCGGGTATCTGAAGAAAGCTGCAGGTGCCAACCTTCGAAGAAAATTACTGGAGAATCTGGGTATGAAATACACAAGCAGAGTAAGAGGAATTTAGGGGTATTTGGGCAAAGCACAGGCTGTATTTACTATACCCATCGGTAAATTTCTTTTCTGCTCAAATTTCCTAGAGTGGAGTCTGTTGTTTGCAACTAAGAACAGTAACTGATATGCCACCCAAGAGAATAAAGTCATCTGTCCTTTTTAAATTTACAATAAGAGGTCAAAGTCATTCACCTTTTCAAACATAGATGAGTTCCTAGAATACTGTGGGAAAATCCAAATTTTATAAAGCAAGTCACATTTTAAATGCATTAAAGAAAACTCAATATTGAAAGAAAAACTTGTGAAATATTGAGTCAAGTGATGACTATTTCTATAAATATTTAAGCATATCAGTTTTGTTATTACATATATCTATAAACCTACTATTATCAACAGATACGTTACAAGTGCCTCTTAGTTATAGAACACTACTCTTGGGACTATAAAAAATGTAAGTTATGCTTCCTGTTTTCAAAAGTTCATATGTTAGCATCTGTAGGATCTTTGGTCAAGTCACTTAACATTTCTGAGCCTCAGTTTCCCTTCCTGTGAGATGTAGATGATAATGTCAGTACGAACTGCAGGGGAGATCATGATATAACTTATGTAAATGTGTTTTGTGAATGCAGAAGATTATATAAATATAATGATATTGAGAAACACATAAAAATATGATGTAAATAGGAAGTCCCACAGGAATTCCAACTGAAAAAAATATCAAGTCCATGGGACCTGTGGAGTCCTAGCAGCAGATAGATTCCTCTTAAAGATATAGGTGCACTGGACAATTGTCAATGGATTCTATAAAACCCTTGAACCACCCATATTACCCTGCTGCCTCTAATTCAAAATACATCTAAGTAAAATTCTAGTTACAATTTATCTTCCCACACAGCTTGCCTGGAAACAGATATAGCGCCAAACAGAGGACAGGCATGTCCTTGAGGCCTTGACAATTACATTTCTCAGTGGACTTTGAGAAGATGGTACTCCAGTGAGTAAGTCTGTGTGTTACCAATTTGGTTAATGTGAGTTTGGCCTTAAGAGGTCACTCTACTCTTAGGGCATAAAGTCAAGTTTGTGAGCCTTCAAAGGGATAACCAGACCCTGAAACCTTTTCAATTCACCAAGATACCCTAGGTCTTGGCTTGGCAAGTAACTAGCATCTTCTTCCTTGCAATTTCTGCTCGCTTTCGTACATTTTAAATGTATTAAATGCCATAATTTTCTTTAGGTTCTTGAGATTCCCTTTAATTAAACCTGCAGGATGCCTATAGAACTCAAAAAGTAATAATAGTCTATAAAAAAATGTTCATCAGTTCTGACAGCTACTTTGAATGCAGACAGTCGTTTCATGGACTGCTGATTTCCAAAACAAAAACTATACAAAGCCCCTGTCTTTTTTTCCTCTTTGGATAGAATCCCTTGTTCACTGATACTTCAAATGTGCTTACAGTAATTTGATTCTTGTTTGTTTTTCAATCTATTCTTAGTGTAGAGGAATGGCAGGAATTTAAACACTCCTCTACTTTGACATCTAGGCAAACATCATTGAAATAATATCCGTTCAAGTTCAGTTAAGATTTTACATTGATATCCTGGCCTGGCCACTCTGGCCTCAGAGAGAGGATTATGCATTCTCTTTTCCTTCCTTTCCCCCCTCTGTCCCCCCTTCCTGCCCCCCTTCCTTCTCCCCCTTCCTGCCCGCCTTCCTGCCTCTCCTTCCTGCCTTTTGTAATATGTGGATCACATTTCTTCTTTATCATTTCTATTCTCTTCTCTCTTTCTAGGTTCTTCAGATTCTACTAATCTACACACACATTTTTCCTTATTCGTGCATGCACAGGCCTCTTCTTTGTTAGAAAGGAAAGAAAAATAAAGCAAAAGACGAAGGTGGGAAAAAATGGAAGGAAGGGAAAGAAGGAAGGAAGGAATAAACAAAAGGAGGAAATAAAGAAAACAGCTGGATACATATATCTTTTAGTCAGGCATGAATACATTACTATGTTAAAAAAAATTTTTAATTAAATGCCTGCTCCATGGAAGACTTTGGGCTCCGTGGTGGGAGAGTAAAGTTAAATAAAACATGAATTTATCATCTAATAGAGCAGATATCAAATCGCTGTAAATAACCTAACACAAGGCAAAAGGTGGACAAGTTCCCTAAGAGAGGAAGCACGACATGGTAAAGAAAGAAAGATGACCATGACAATGAGAAAGAAGAAAAGATGACATGTAATAAGGTAGAGGATGGAGAGGGCAGAAAGGGTCTCATGGAAAGATGGCACTTGAGACGCACCTTTGGGGATAAAATTTGCTTTCCCTTCCAATTTGTTCCATCAGTTTCACTACAAAATTCTTGAAGCAAGCTCTGTAGATGCCTTTTCTCCTCACCCCTTCATGTCCTAGCTAATTTGCCTTCTACTTATACTCCATCCTCAAAATTGACACTTCAAAGAATACCCATAACACTTTTATATTCAAACCCCACATCTTAGAGACTTTGATTTAAAAAAAAAAAAACTTTTTAAAGAACAAAACTTGCTCTCTTCTTAACATCCCCAACATGGCAGTATCCCAGGTTTCTTCTTACTTTGACACAGACCAGATACTCTAATGAGAACTGCTTTGCGATTTTATCACCGTCAGTATCAGGGATTTACCATTGTATACAACCCTGAAAGATTTACTCCAAGACATGCCAAAGGGGAAAGGTGGGGAGGGAGTGGGGGGATAAACTGGGAGTTTGGGATTGACATATACACACTACTATATTTAAAATAGATAACCAACAAGGACTTGCTGTACAGCACAGGGAACTTTATTCAATATTCTGTAATAACCTAAACAGGAAAAGAATTGGAAAATAGATATATGTATATGTATAACTGAATCACTCTGCTGTACACGTGAAACCAACACAACATTGTAACTCAACTATAGTCCAATATAAAATAAAAGTTTAAAAAAAGACGTGATTCAAGACTTACGTATATACTCTTGTAACCAAAGTGTGATTGCATCACCTTTGAAAATCTTTTTTGATCCATGCTCACCTTTGACCAAGATTCAGCACATGAAGTCACCTTTAAACAGCCTATTCTACTCCAAACTCCAAAAATTAATCGATATTTTACTAATGAAATTGAAGAAAGACAGGAAACAGGATTTACATCAAACGTCACCCTGGAGAACCATACCACCCACTGTGTACTACCATTCCTCTTATAAAATGCCTTCCATTGGCTGTCTAAGCCCCCTTCTCTATAGATAAAAATAGAAGACAAAATTATCTTTGTAGAACAGAATGAAAATTATATAAAGATTCAAGTTGAGATGTGGTATTATAATTAGGAAGAGACATATGGTAGAGAAAATAGGTAGAGAGAAAACAGGGGTCCTAATAGTTTCATCTTCTATAGTAGGGTGTTGAGGGTAGTAGGTGAACATGAAATGGCAGTTTAAATACACTATTTAAAAGTATAAAGTTCTTTAGAGAGGCAAAAAACTTATCAAAAATTGGTAGTAAGTGGGGGCAAGGTAGGATAAATGTGGTAGCATAAGCCTCTCATCGTTTATGTCCAATATTTTACATTCAAATTTGATAAACTGAGATATATAAATTAACCATATTATTTAACTTCTGGAAGCAAACACTCCAAAGAACTGCACAGAAAACCCTTGAAAGTGATTTCCTCAGTGAGTAAGACTAGAGACACTGAGGATGGAGGTGGCCAACTACTACTTTAATTATAAGCCCTTTGTCCCATTTGGTTCTCTCGAACTAAGTAAACGGATTCATGTACTAAAATTTCACAAAGGAAAAACATACTGGGAAAAAAATATTTTTAACATCAATTACCTCAATGAATGCTTTTTATACACTTTTGGTTGAAAGGCTCTACCCTAAAATACAGATCTTTTTATTCTTAATATAACTAAACATCTATTTTCATGCTAAATCTAGATGCTAGTAGAGAGAAGCAGAGTCAGATATGAAGGTTTAATTAAGAAATAATGGGAGAACAATCTTCAAAGGGAGATTGTTTTATTGACAAAGTATTTTTTTCTGCGTGAATTAGATCATTTAAAAATATTCCGCTTCAAATGTCCAGTGCAAGGGCATCATCTGAGAATCAATGTCCTAAATATTCACCACTGGGTATATCTCACCTAAAAATAGAGAGCCTCTATTTTATCAAAATAGATGCCGCTGTAGGTAGTGGTTGTGTCAGGCTCCCTCTATGTTTCCTCTTTTCTTTCCATTCCTCTATGGGGGGTTCTAACCTGTTGGGTGTTTTTGCTCTCACTGCTCATCTGTTCTTGTTCTCTTTTTATTTCCTTTTTTTATTCAATTCATCTTTCTCTAATTGCCATCCATAGAACAGTGTCTGAATATGTTTTCAATTATGTGTTACATCTGGTGAACAATTTGTTATTCCTTGCTCTCAATTCAAAAAGTAGATCAATGGACTGTTTCTGTATTCCTGCTATTAAGATAAGAAAGGAGGGCGATCAGGAAGGAAGAAAGGCTGGAAGGAGGGAAGGAGGCAGTGAGGAAGAAAAAAAAGAGAGAGAGGAGGAGGGAAGGAGAGAGTATGTGGGCAAGAAGAAGATACAAAAATAGGCAGAAAGAAGAGAAACATCTTTATCTTTATGCTTTTTGGTGTACAACAGAAACTAACACAGTATTGTGAAGAATTAGACTCCAATAAAGATCTATTAAAATAGATAGATAAATAAATAAATAAATAAATAAAGTAGGCCTGGTTTAATTTTTCTTTTGCTGCTTCAGTGGCCCTGATGGAAAAGAGCTACCACAACTCTACTTGAAGTGGTCTAAATATTCTGTTTTCAATTCTAAGAAATGGAATTTTTCTCAGCTTTATTGGGGTATAACTGACAAATAAAATTGTAATATATTTAAGGTATATACTATGATGGTCTGATATACGTATATATAGTGAAAGAATTCTCTAGGATATGGAAATGTTAACTAAGATATCGAACCACATATTCAGAGAAAGGCTATCATAAGGGGACGAGATCCTCATTTTTCAAAGTTGAGATAACTTAAAAATTCAAATTTGATACATTAAGAAGGAGTGTGTAAGCAAATAACTACTAACGTCATCAGGCTAGGCTGAGCTGATCTTTTGACAAGTTTCTAAAGCTACAGCTACCCTTTCAAGAAAATATACCTTTAAAGGTGCTCTCAAGTACACATGGCCTGAGCACAGATCTAGAATCCTAGAGTGGGCAGGGACCTTAGGAACAGCCTAATCCCTTATCCACAGACAAAGTCTGAAGTCCAGGGACATCCGAAGACTTAACTATTGTGTTACAGCTCAGTACTGGGAAAAGGCAGCCTATGGAAAAACAACATATTCAAAACTACTTAATTCAAAAGCACTTAAAAATGGGTGCATTTTATTTACTGCAAATCAGATCTCATTAAAGTTGGTTAGAAGTCAATGGATTCACCTTTTTACTCACAGGTGTACCATGTCTGGATTACTCAGCATGATATTCATTACCCCTTCATTCAACATTATCTAATATATACTAGGGACTGTCATAGGTACTGGGAGAAAATGATGAGCAAAAGCAGACATGGTGCCTGTCTGCATGGAGCTTACAGGCTGTTGAGAAACAGGCATTAATCAGAGAATGACACCAATAAATATATAATTCAAGTATGCAGACAACTGCTACCAAGGAAGGTACCATGTGTCCCAGTACCCTGCAGTAGGGGCTTTCATCCTAGTCACAGAGGTCAGGGTCTCTTCTTTAGAGAAGGGACCACTAACTTTAAATCTGAAGACATACTGAAACTGGGACAGGGTGGGGCAAGGGAGTGAGGAAACACGTCCATGGGAAAAACATGTTTAAAGACCCTATGTTGGTAGAAACAGGTACTTTCAAAAGTCAGAAAGACAATGAAGGAGGAACCCAGAGAGCAAGGGGGAACATGGTGGAAAAAACTGCCTGAACTCAGTTAAGAAAAAACCAAGTTGGGACTTCCCTGGTGGCACAGTGGTTAAGAATCTGCCTGCCAATGCAAGGGACACAGGTTCGAGCTCTGGTCCAGGAAGATCCCACATGCTGCGGAGCAACTAAGCCCATGCAGCACAACTACTGAGCCTGTGCTCTAGAGCCCGTGAGCCACAACTACTGAGCCCACGTGCCACAACTACTGAAGCCCGTGTGCCCTAGAGCCCATGCTCCACAACAAGAGAAGCCACCGCAATGAGAAGCCCGCGCACCACAAGGCAGAGTAGCCCCCGCTCACCACAATTAGAGAAAGTCCACGCACAGCAACAAAGACCCAATGCAGCCAAAATTAAATAAATTAATTTTAAAAAACACAAAAAGAAACTTCTTTAAAAAAAAAAAAGAAAAAATCAAGTTAAGCAAGGTTGTGTTGATGCCACAGAACCGTCGAGATCAAAGAACCCCAAATGCCAATATTTCCATTTGGCATATTTACCTAAAGTAATTAAATGATGGAATTAATTCATTGAATGTTTCTATCAATGATGCTAAAGAAAACAACAAACTGATTTGACAAATTTTGAGTAAGTCCCTTTCAGTTCATACGGTGGCAAACAAGCACTCTATTTAAAGGAAATATTCCTCTCAGCAGTTGTCTGATTGGTTTAACTACTTATTTGAAAAACATTCTGGTCTGACTGAAACGGTAAACTTTAACTGACTGTATTTTTCACCTAAATGGAATACCCATCAACACTGATAACTGGAGGAGCTGTACTTTATCATACAGCTAGTCAAGTCAATGACGTTGAAAAAAAGAAAACCAGCCATACTGGTCAATGGGTCACATTTAGGCCAAAATTTGGGATTAACATGTTTACTTTTAAAGCAGCCTGTTGAAAGGCTTTCTGTTGAGGTTCAGAAGCCCCTGTCTGGGACATCAATGTGAGCTGAGAAGAGCAAAGCCTGGGGGCAGTATTGCTCAGGGGTTAAGAATTTAAATTCTGGAAGTTCAGAAACCTGGTCCTACATCTGATTACACCATCCTCCAGCTCTGTGACCTTGGTCAATACACTTAATCCCTTAACTTTCTAATCTGGATATTGAGGATAATGATAATTTCATCGCGGGTTGCTTGAAAGACAATAAGTACGTTATCCAATGCAAAGACTGACGCTCAAATCTTAACCATTATTCCTAGGCAACAGTAAGCAGCTTTTCATAGTTACCAAAGACTACAACATCAGTCTTCTTGGCATATCTAACAAAACTGTCAATTTCAACATCCAATGAGGTTGCAATCTGTGTGGATACGACCTCAAAAGTCAGAATGAGACATCTGTGCAACTGTTTGTGATCATCAACTACCTGGGTCAAAATCCATGGAGGCAAAACATCCCATCTCTTCTAGGATGTGGACGCTCCCTTACACAGCCCTCTGAAAGCTGGCAGGCTCCCCAGGCAGGTGGGGATACTCCAGGTCTAATCTATGATAAGACTGTTTTAATGAAACTAAGCATGTATCATAGATCAGTGTCTTGTATTTTTCCACACTAGACCGCTTTTCGAACAAGATGTTTTATTTTCATGGTAATTTAATCATTAAATGTTATTAAGTTGGAGTTATAAAAAGGCAATTGTTTCTCAGAACCTTGAAATTCAGAATTCTCTTTTGATTTTCCCCGATTCCCCTTTTGGTTGTGACCTTGGGATTAGTTATTTAGCTATTCTATACTCTCTTTTTATACAAAATGAGAAAAATGCCACTTTTACGAGCAGGCTGTAAATTCCTAACTAACGCTTAAAGCACACTTTAGTTCCCTTCATCTGAGAAAATTAAAGTAAATGAAAATATTTCATTATTAATAATCTAATTCTCTTTGAATCTTTGATTAATACCATTTTAATATATGAGATTTTCAAAATTGGGTCATATTCTTATAAATTTTTGAAGGTGGAAGCTATATACAAATAGATAAATTTGAGTTAAAACTAATTCTCCTAAGAAGATTTAATATGGACATAATACCTCGTGAATTAAGCATAAAATAGCAGATTCAGGGATAGCCTCTTACAGAAACCAGTAGTGTATTGCTACTTTAAGTATTTTACTTTCATTAGTGGTGAGATAACCACTTTTATAATTTTGAACTTTTTTTTTTTTTAATATATAAACTGAGGGGGTGTCAGAGGCCTAACATACCCGGTGCAAATGGTACACTTTTAGAATGCCATTTTGGATTGGCGAAGTTTTCTTTTTTCCCCTACATCGCTAACTCAAGTGTACTGCGAAGTATTTCTCACCACTACATCCTTCCTCAGGATACTCTGTTAAAAATACAATGATTTAACATGAATGGATATTTCCAGGGAATCTTAAGGAATACTGACATTTCAGTTAGAGCTCATTTGGTTAGTTCAAACTTTCTTAACATCCTTCTATGACATGTGTAAACCTACTAAAATGTAGGGCACATTCCAAAGGAAGGGTTTGAAAGTGTTAAAGGAAAGTGTCAAATATGTTACAAAGTCCTACCATTGAACTCTGCATTACCCTTTCCCTTTCATATTTAACATGCACGCAGCTGCTCATGCCATGTAATCAACTGATTGTTACACAAGCATTTTCTAAAGCTATGACAATCTCAGATTTATGAGGTCAAGAAGTGCAGACTTAATCCATTCAATAGCTGCAATTTATCGTCTGATTATAATTGTATACACAAACACAGTAATGATTTAGATGACATAGTGTAAAGATGAAATCCGTTTATTTTAAAAGGGTTTCTAACCTTTAAAATATGTTGCCATGAACACCTTGCGATGTCTGCTTTTAACAACACAATTATTATTGTTTTATTGATCAGGGTTTTATTACGGATTTGACACTTATATTTCATGCTAATCGAAAAAGGTGTAATTTTTCTGAACAATTTTAACAAGAATATGACTGTAATTAATTATATCACTATTATGTTTTCAGTGTCTAGAAAGAAGTGCTTAATTTATCACAGATGTCTCCTACAGCATATGGAAACCTCTTTTAAAAAGACAGGGTGCGTGCTCCTTCCAGAGATGATAGGGTATGACATAGGCACTACATTTATAGATTTCTGCTGCCATGCTGACCTGATTTTATAGTGACAGCTCTCCTGGAATGGGACTGTACATTAGCAACTCAGATAGCCTGGGTGGCACCCGATATTACCATCGTTTGGTCTTATAACACTAATTAGTGGTCATTCCCTAATGCTTTCACAGATCAAGAAAACAACCTGCAGACAAAGGCCAAAGTGGTGTTGAATAACACCAGCCATATATACTTCGGATATTTCTTTTCCCGTTTGCTAGCTGTAACAAATGATGAAATGCCATTACCAACTTGCTCGCTATATATGGCAGTTTTGTTCACTTAATATTTACTGTTATACATCAGTGGTTATAAGCTATACCTATAACACACACACACAAACAAGTATGTATGTAGTATTTATATTGATCTTTAGTTTATTGCTAATGATCTTATCACTCTTCTAAAATATCATGGCTCTGTTATACAAGAGAATTAGAACCCTTATACATAGCAGTAAAATTTATGTTTCAAATAAAATTTTTAAAATAATTTGTATCCCATGCTAATAAAGCCAAGCTTTTCCATGTTCAATTTTTATATGTTGTTCAATAACAACCTTATTAAATCACATAAATTTACATTTCAGTTTCCATATTACCTACATATATGAATTACATTTCATTATATACTGCTGTCCAGTATTTGTACCATTACACAGAGTTTCTATTATATGAATCTATAAATTCTAATTAATACATATAATTTGGTACATTTAATATTGAGATACAGTTTTGCATTTTCTAAAAATGCTCAAAATTGTTATATGTCATAAGGTTTGATCTATATCTATACCTTTTTCCTAAATTTTCAGCATGATGCTGATTATTTTAGTTTATTAGAAAACATGTGATTTAAAAACCTAAATGGGAAGGCATTAAATATTAAAATAATTTATAAATATGAAATTCTATACCTAACATTATGTAGAATGGATGAAAAAGTATATAATATATTATAAGATGGCAAATGAAGTAAAATCAATAGTTGAATTGGTAGCATGTTCTAAATGTAATTAAACAGTCATGCTCACTTGCTTTTCTGCCCCACTGTTTTAAATAGCACAATCCCAATGGAAAAACACAGGCTAAGAGTTTTTGTTCCCTCTTTGAAAGAGCTGAATCAATATTATTATAGTCAATATATCTTTATCTTTAATAGAATGGCGAAGGGAAAACATCACAAATAACAATAAGTATTTCCTAGTAATTAAAATTTAAGAAGACAAATTATATGTGTCCCTTCCAAATGTCACCTTAACATTAATAGATTTTTTTCCTTTTGCTTTTATGTAAACAGTCCCTATCTGAGCGTTTTCATCACCAAAACTGCAGTTTTAGTGCTCGGCCTGGCTGTACTTGGAACTTTGTTTTCCGTTTCATCATTACCCTTCTAGTTTTAAGCCTGCTGTGCTTGCTGTTAGTGAACTTTGAAACCGTTAGAAACACACTGCAGCAGTGGTAGAAGGATTTGTGAAATGCTGATTAACAGTCTTATTCATTCAAGAGTATTTATCGGGCACCCACTGTATTCTCGGCACTATTCTAAGCCCTGGGAACACATCAGTGAACAAAACACAGAAAGATCTCTGCCCTTTTAAAGCTTATGTTTTAGAATGGGAAAGATGGGCAGTTAACATAGAGTGAAAACTACAGAGTAGGCTAGGAAGTGAAGGTGATACGAGCAAAGAAAAGGGAACGAACCGGGGAGGGGGGGCGGGGGGAGCGTGTGGAGGTGAAATTTTAAATACCGTAGTCTGGATAGGGATTATTAAGAAGGTGTCATCAGAAGGAAGCGCTCAAGGAGGGGAGGGAGGGAGCCCTTCAATATCTGCACGGTGATGGTCCAAGCAGAGGAAGCGGTGCACAGAAAATATTGGAGCGTTCTTATAGGTAGAAGGGTCCGAAAGCACTGAGGCTGGAGCAGAGGTGAGAGGTGGGCGTAGGGGAGAGAGAGAGGACTGGGAGATGTGGGTCCAGGACAGAGAGGTAAGAAGGACACAGAGCCACGTAAGCGAAGGTCACTGGCTTTCTACTCTGAGCAAGATGGCGGGCTATGGCAGGCTGCCCGGCAGGAAGGAGCCTGAAGTTATCTAATTCACATTTTAAGAGGACTGTTCAAGGAAGGGGCTGTCCTGAGAATAGGCTGTCAGGAGATGTGCATGGAGAGGGGAGAGGACGGCAGGAATCCACTGAAGAGGGAAGGGAGACTCGAATCCAGGTATGAGCAGTAACAGTGTGATGGAAACACAGCATATGCTTAATTTAATACCATTCCTAACTGTTTACACCTATCTAAATGCCTTTCCTACGCAAAGTTAGTTAGAAATCAGAAACTACTTAGGGTCACACTTCCATTTTCAGATCTTGAGGTCAAATGCAAGAGACAGGACTTTCTTAAAAAGCATAATTTATGCAAGGTTCTTATAGGTTCCTTTCTCTCCCTCCTAGCCAAAATAACTGTTTCCATATTACTCGTTTTGTTATTTGTAAGTGATACAACAATATAGAGAATTATTGATTAAATATAGCCTTATCTCGGAACTTCCAGATTAACTGATTATCTCAACAGATCTATGGGCTACCAATTACCTTCGTAACCATTCACTATTTCCTTCATTAGATATTTGAGTACATACTATACCCAAGCATTGTGCTCGGCAGTTAGGTGTTAAACAACAACTTTCATCCTAGTTCACCTAAGATGATGTCTTAGAACCTTTATTTGTAGCAAGAACTCTTGTAATTCCACACAAAACACTTCTTAGGATTCACACCTTGAAACAGGTTATAACAGCAAACATAGAGTTCCGGCCCTTCGCCTTTGGTGAAAGGAAGAAGGACACACATGTCTCACCATCACACAAAGTAGAGGGATAAATGCCAAGGTGAAGCCATGAGTATAATCCAGAAGCAGCACCGCGGCAGGTTTTAAAGAATGAGGAGGACTCAGGAAGCCAAGATGAGACAGGGATAACTTTCTCTTTCCCTCTCCCATGAGGTAGGAGTGGTGAGAGATACGTGCTGAATCATACACACCTCTCTTCTCTCCTTTTCTACCTTGTGACAATTTCTGCTATTTTAGGTTTAGATTCTTTGGGCAATAGCTTCTTCATGACTGGAACTAAATACATCAATTCCACTACAATGCAACATAGGTGCTGCATTATAGAAATTATCACATTATGCAAATTCACACAATAAAGACCCCAAGGCTTATGAGAAAAATGGGGTCGGGGTGCAGCACTCAAAAACAGTGACACATAAACATAAAAAATTTTAAAAGGAACCTAATAAAAGCAGTGGCACAATTTTACACATTTAATAAACACAGAAATATGACAATAAATACAGCACTTTACAATAGATACGAACTAAAGTTTGCTCTTAGAAGTGGGTGTTAGAAGGGTTCAGCTTGTAAGTTATTGTGAGCAGTAGAAACAGGGTTATCTGGAATTGAAACGGGGTTATCCAGATGTGAATGGGTGTGTATAACACATGTTGAACTGAAGTAGATGGTTTAAGGTATGTTTGCGTGTGCTTTCTGTATATACCTATGGGACTGGGTTTAGCTAGGTGCATTTCCTGCATTTATCGAGCGTTTCCTGCAGACAAAAGCACACATATACAAGTGCAAAATTCACGTTGTGCTCAAATGTCCCCCAGTATATTATTCGAGTTGTAACAAATCACATTTTCAAAACTAGCAGAACTTCCGTAGTTTGCATTGGTTCTGCACTTAAGATTTAAATAAGACTTATTCAGACAACTGGTTGTCAAAGGGCTTGAATCAACACCTTCAGGGCTGACGCAGTCTCCCTAGAAGGCTTTTTTGAGGGACGGTACCTTTGATTGATTAGAAAATAGTGCCCCTACCTCTGGGGGTGCTGCCCACTGAGTGCAGGGCCAGCTGGCTAGATTTCCCGTCTACTTGCTTTCTCAGGCAGGCTGATATTATCTAAACTAAGGTGAACTCTGAGGGGTTTATAAGCTAAAAATTCACTGATTGCTTTGCCAGAAATTCTATGGTTTAAGGTCCATGTTCTGTTTCTTTTCCCTTGCTACAGTTGTTTGTTAGCGTGGCTTATGAAAGAATTCATTCTCAGTAATTTTTAACGACTCCAAAATGCTGTTGTTAAAACGTCCTAAATTATTTCCTACTGTTTTACCGGATAATGATGAAAGAGAATCCCATTACAAAGAAGTCCAGATAGGACACAAAAACCAAAAACCATAAAAAAACATGAATGAGATTTTATCAAAAAGTTCTGCTTATCAAAAGATAGATTAATTGAAAATTGATTAATGTACAAACTATCACATCAACAGGCTCAAGAAGAATAATCATATGATATCAGTAGATGCAGAAAAACATGTGACAAGATCCAATATCCATTCATGATAAAAACTCTCAGTAAACTAAGAATACAGGTAACTTCCTCAACTTGGTAAAGATCATGTGCAAAATACCAACAGTTGACACAGTACTTAGCAGTAAGAACCTAAATACTTTTCTGCTCAGATGAGGAACAAAGATATCACCTCTCACCACTTCTTTCAACAGCATACTGGAAGTCCCAACTAATGCAGTAATATAAGAAAAAGAGAAGAAAAAAATAAAACTGTCTCTGTTCACAGATGACATGGTTGTCTATTGTCTAAGTAGAAAATCTTAATCTGGAACTAAGCAAGGTTGCAGGATACAAGGTTACCATGCGAAACTCAATTGTTCTTTTATATACTAGCAATCGGAATTTGAAATTGAAAACGTAATACCACTTACATTAGCAACCCAAAAAAAGACATACTCAGGGATAAATCTAACAATAATATGTACAAGATCTTCATGAGGAAAACTGCAAAGCTTTGATGAAAGAAATAAAAATAAATAAATGAAGAATATTTCATGTCATGGATAGGCAGACCCAATATTACCAAGATCCCAGTCTTTTCAACTTGATCTATAGATTCAATGCAATCTTAATCCAAACCCTAGGAAATTATTTTGTGGCTATCTACAAACTGGTTCAAAAGGAAAAGGAAAAGACCCAGAATAGCCAACATGATATTGAAAGAGAAGAATAAAGTTGGAGGACTGACACTACCAGGCTTTAAGACTTAATATCAAGCTACAGTCAACAAGACATTGTCGTACTGGTGAAAGAATAGATGAACAGGTCAAGAGAACAGACTGAAGAGGCAAGCAGTAGACCCAACGAACGGAGTCAGCTGATACTTGGCACAGAAGCAAAAGCAATTCAATGGAAAAAGGATAGTCTTCTCAACAAACGGTGATTTTCAACGAACTGGACAACAACATGCCAAAAAAAAAAAAAATCTAGATATAGATCTTACACCTTTCACAAAGATTAACCTGATATGGATCATAGACTAAACTGCAAAACTATAAAACTCCTAGAAGATAACACAGGAGAAAAGTCCAGGTGACCTTGGAATTGGTAATAACCTTTTAGATATAATACCAAAAGCATGATACACGGAAGAAAAAAACTGATAAGTTGGACTTCGTTAAAATTAAAAACATCTTCTATGCAAAAGACACAGGTAAGAGAATAAAAAGACAAGCCACAGACATGAAAAAAATCTTTGGAAAGCATACATCGGACAGAAGATTGGTATCAAAAATAGATTAAAAACTCTTAAAACTCAACAATATGAAAAAAAGCAACCCTATTAAAAAATGGGCAAAAGACGTGAACACACACCTCAACAAAGATGCAAATACAGATGGCAAAGAAGCACAAGATGCTCCACATCATATGTCATCAGAGACTTGCAAATTAAAATAACAAGATACCACTACATACCTTTTATAATGGCTGGAATCCAAAGCACTGACAACACCAAATGCTGGCAGGATGTGGAGCGAGAGGAATTTTCATTGCTGGTGGGAAAGAAAGATAGAAGAACCAGTTTGGAAGACAGCTCAGCAGTTTCTTATGAAACTAAGCATACTCTTACCGTATGTTCCAGCAATTTCACTCTTTTGTATTTACCCAAAGGAGTTGAAAACTTATGTCCACACACAAACCTGTACATAGATGTTCATACCAGCTTTACTCACAACCGAAAGCAATCAAAATGTCCTTCAGTAGATGAATGAATAAACTGGTACATATATACAATGGAATATTACTCAGTGATAAAAAGAAATGAGCTACCAAGTCACAGAAAGACAGAGGAACATAAAATGCATATTGCTAAGGTAAAGAAGCCTATCTGCAAAGGCTACACACTGCATGATTCCAACTGGAGTACATTCTAAGCAAGACGAAACTATGGAGACAGTAAAAAGATCAGTGGTTGCTAGGGATTTGAGGTCAGGGAGGGATGAGCTCACTACTCCCACCTCAGCATCAGTTCCGTTTTTTGTGCTTTCAGTTACCTGCAGTCAGTTGTGGTCTGAAAATGGAAAATTCCAGAAACAACAAACTTAAGTTTCAAATTGCACACCGTTCTGAGCAGTGTGATGAAATCTTGGGTTGTGCACACTCTCCTGCCCGGGATCTCCAACCATAACATCACCTGCTCCAGACATCCAACCGCTGACAACATCATGGCTGGTGGCCTAACGCTATGTCACAATGCCTTTAGCATTCACTTGTCTTCATCTCACCAGGTGGGGATTTTATCATCTCACATCATCACAAGAAGAAAGGTGAGTACAGTATAATAAGGTATTTTGAGAGAAAGACCAGTCACATAACTTTTATTACAGTGTAGTATTACGAACGTTCTATTTTATTACTCATTACTGTTATCTCTGACTGTGCCTAATCTTTTTTTCCACTTTCTCACTTTGTCCCAGCTTACCCTTCCCCCTCCCCATGTCCTCAAGTCCATTCTCTACCTCTCCGTCTTTATTACTGTCCTGCCCCTAGGTTCTTCAGAACCATTTTTTTCTTTTTTTAGATTCTGTATATATGTGTTAGCATACAGTATTTGTTTTTGTCTTTCTGACTTACTTCACTCTGTATGACAGACTCTAGGTCCATCCACCTCACTACAAATAACTCAATTTCGTTTCTTTTTATGGCTGAGTAATATTCCATTGTATCTAGGTGCCACATCTTCTTTATACATTCATCTGTCGATGGACACTTAGGTTGCTTCCATGTCCTGGCTATTGTGAATAGTGCTGCAATGAACGTTGTGGTACATGACTCTTTTTGAATTACGGTTTTCTCAGGGTATATGCCCAGTAGTGGGATTGCTTAATTTATAAATTAAACTTTATCATAGGTATTTATGTACATTAAAATTATAGTATACATATATATGGGGTTTGGTACTAGCCACAGTTTAAGGCCTCCACTAGGGGTCTTGGAACATACCCCCTATGGATAAGGAGTACTACTGTAGATGGAGCACAGAGGATTTTTAAGGCAGTGAAAGTATTCTCTATACTGCAATGATGGATACAGGTAATTACTCATTTGTCAAAAGCCCAAGAGTGTACAACACAAAGAGTGAATGAGCTCTGATGCAGACTACTACACTTTGGTTTACAATGATGTATCAATATCCGGTCAGCAATTGTAACAATTGTACCACACTAATCCAAGATAGTAATGAAAGAGGAAACTGTATTTGAGAGGCTGAGGGGTTATATGGGAACTCTTTGTTCTTTGTACTCAGTTCTTCTGTAAATTAAAACTGCTGTAAAAAAATAAAGGTTATTAATCAAAAAAGAGAAAGCTTAAGAAAAATGAGTAAACAAGCTACATATTATATATACACACACACACCCCACATAATTCTGTTAAATATTTGACAATTCTTGTAAATATATATATTCACAGTACATTATACATGTACATATATGCCTCAATATATTTTCTTTTATGAGTTATCTGTTAACATTTTTTTGTTTATTAGGCTATTCTTCATTCATTGTTGATGTTTAGGAGTTCTTTCCATATCCAGATATAATATATATATGCACATACACGTGAATTCATATATGTATATATGTGTAAGTATATATACATGTATATGTGAATTCATATATATATAAAATATATGTGAACATATATATATTCATAGTACCTAGATTTGACAAAGGAATTGTATCCAGATGTATAAAGAACTCCTAAAGATCAACAATAAAAGAAAAATACCCTAAAGACAAATAGAAAAAAAAAAAACTTCGATACCTCATTAAAATATAAATATTAAGGGACAATAGGTATATGAAAAACTCCACAATGAGCTAGCACTTCATATCCACTAGAAATACTAAAATTAAAAAGGACTGACAAAACCACCTGTTAACAATATGGAACAAATGGAACCTTCAAACATTAATGGTAGGGATGTAAAACGATACAACCTCACTGACACAGTATTTGGCTTTTTCTTATAAATAGTCGCACCCCATGGCCACCATGACCAAGTAATTCTATCCATTAGTATTCATACAAAAGAAGCAAAAACCTATGTTCACAAAGACTTACATCTGAATCTTCTTAGCAGCATTATTCATAAGAGTGGAAAAGTGGAATACATTGTGGTATATCTATACAATATATAAGCACTCAGCAATAAAGGATGAATGAACTAATTATATATGCAAAAATATGCAAAAAGTATCAAAAACATTCTGTTAAGCAAAAGAAGCCAGAACCTAAAGAACACATATTGTGTGATCCATTTATGTGAAATCTAAAAACAAGTAAAACTAATCCATTGTGATAAAAATTGGATAAAATAGTTGCAAGGGAAATTGCCTGGAAAGGGGCATTAGGTAAGTTTCTGGGAAATATTCTGTCTTGTTTGAGGTGATCATTGTATGGGTGTATACAATTGTCAGAACTCACTGAACATTCAAGACCTATGTACTTTACATTATGTTAATTACAGCTAAATATAAATGCCCAGATGCCAGCACAATAAAATATACACACATGAATTAAAATGTTTCCTACTATAGAATTTGGGCAGACCCTGTTCCCAAGCTAATCATTTTGAAGACAGATTGAAATATTTTATTATATTCTTATTACTCTCAGCAATTCTTATCCTGAGAGAGTTTCATTCTATACTAAACAAGCAAAAATGAATGTCTCACAAGAGAATCACGTAATGCTGCTAAGTGTCAGACACGAAGGTATGTTTTACCTAATGAGGTGTCTCAGAATTTTGTTTCACCCGAGACAAATTGATGAACTTTGGAACTACCGATGCCGTATTTCTGAAGAACATCACCACCTTAACATTTGAAACTCAAAGCTCATAAGAATCAACACTTTAGTGAGAGCTTTCTTTCACTGCAGAGGGACACTTCTTCAAAATTTAAAGCATTTTGAGCTTTTCTGAGGACTGCATCTATTTTTTAACTGTTTCTTTGTTCTTCTCATTTGAGCTTTTTCAGTGAGTTTCTGCTCTTTTCAATGAATATCTCAATAGGTTGTCCAAACTATTCTCTAAGAAACCAGGAACTCAAAGTAAAATTCAGTGATCACCCATCCACGTCCAATCACTAAACAGTGGAAATGTATTTAATTTCTCAAGTGAAAAAAAAAATGGAATGAGGGCCCAGGTATTGAATTAAACGAAGTATCCTCTTTGTTCAAAACCCTGGTAGAATTATCTCAAAACTAAAATGGAAAGATAAAAAAAGATTGACTAGAAATTATAACTATATTGTGATGAGGCACAAATGTAAAACCATAGCCAAAGTATTTATCAACCAAATCCCTGATGAATCTGACGAGGGGAAGGATACTTTAAAACCTGACTTTGTCTGAATTTGCGCCTAGTAGATAGCCACAGGTGCTGCTATGAACAATAAAAAAGAATGTCCTTTAATGGGTCCAAGGTTAGAAGCTTACAGTTTAGGACTTGGGTCGTTACTTTGGTTTCATCAAATCAAGGGTTCCAGTTATGATGTCTTGCACACTCTTTGCCTGGCTAAGACAAAAAGTAATGGCTAAGAACCATTCAGGTCTCAACCTCAACATCTCTTTTTCTTAGAAACCTTTCCTAACTGCTCCCCCAACTCTTTCTACTAGGTTAATCTCAAGTCACATGCTCTTACAACAACTTGGAATTTGCAATCAAACATATTAGGATTTTTATATAACTAGTGTTGTGATGATTCATTTACTGTGTCTCCACCACTTACTATCTTCAAAGATCCATCAGGATAGGGATCATGCTTATCTTGTTCATCACTGTAGCTCCAATCTTTGTTGAATGAATGAATCATCACAATAAGACGGGAGGATACCAAATAAAAGCCTTCACAAGAGCCTATACTCGTGACCTATATCAGGTATCAAAGAAAGAAGAGAGAAATACCATATGTAGACTATAACATCCTCACTGGTGATGTCCATTAGATTTCAAGCTCAATTTTTTGCACATAGATACCCAACTGTTTCAGTATCATTTGTTAAAAGCACTTTCTACTGTATTGCCTTTGTACCTTTGTCAAAAGTCAGTGGTTTATCTATATGTGGGTTTATTTCTGAATTCTATTCTTTCCACTGATTTATCTGGGTTGAAGACAATTCTATACCATTTTGATCACTGATTCTTGAAACCAGGTAGTTTTAGTCCCCTAACTTTTTCTTCTTTAAAATTTTTTGGCTATTCTAGGCCCTTTGCATTTCCATCTGAAGTTTAGAATCGGTTGTCAATCTCCACACAAGCCTGCTGACATTTTGATTAGATTGCATACGATCTATAGATCAATCTGGGGAGAAGCAACCTTGATTATAATGAGTCTTCTGACTCATAAGCAGAGTACATATCTCCATTCCTTTAGATTTTCATTAGTTTCTCTCAGCAATATTTTACAGCATTCAATGTCATGGTTTCTCACATATTTTGTCAGATTTACCCCTCAGCAATTCATACATTGTTACACTATTTTAAATAGTATAAAATTCTTATTCTGAATTTTGTTTCCTGATTGTTGGTTGCAAGTCTATGGAAACACATTTATTTTAAATATTGATACTATATCCTTCAACCTTGGAAAAAAAGGATTCTACATTGATTGAAAAAGATACCCTTGAAGTTGCCAGTGAAATCAAGACATCTACAAATGTCAGGACTTTACAATTTGTGTGAATAATGGAGATTGTTGACACATTTTTATGAGGATAGTTTCTAGGTGTTACTCCAATTGTACCACTAGAACATTTCTGTTCAGTGTTGTTGCGTGAGAAAATATGGAAGAAATACACATTGTAAACTTTAAAACTCTACACAAATACCATCTAGTACACACTACTAACAAATCACATTTGAACAAATGAATGAACAGATGAGGAGTACAACAATGAATGCTTGGAAGATCAACTCTGAATACAGAAAATTCTGAATTGTCTGCCACCACTGGTTTAGAATATGCTATGCCATCTCAGTGGAAACTCGGATGTTAGAAGGCTTTCCTTACCCATCTCTTCAGTCTGATCACCCATCTCTTCAGTCTGATTAGCAATATGTGTCACATGATTTGTCTTTGTCTTAAACGATACAGAGATTGAGAAGCCAGTGGAGTAACTTTTTGAAGAATTTATACTATTCATCAACTATTAGTGTATTTATCATAGATACCTTTTAAGCAAAAGTTAAAGCTTTATTCCATCATTACCTTGGACAAGCTGAATATAATCTATCTGGGAAATTCTGAATGTGAAGGTGATCTGGATGTGAGATCAGTTGCTCAACTAATCATGAGCATTCTTCTGTGGGATCCAGTTAGTTAGGGCAGATTTAATTTTCCTCTACATAGTTTCACACTCATCCTTTCTGCATTTAAGGTCTCAAAAGATGCCAAGAATCCAAAATAGACCCATGTTCTTCAGGGCATACAAATAACTCCACTATCTTATGAAAACTTTAGTCTGGGAATGGCCAAAAGCTCTGTCTACTGACATGGAAGTGATGCTGATGTTTAAAAAACTATTAGTGGGAGAGGAATTTGGACATTATCCTTTGTCACACTTATTAGAAGAAGAAAGAAAAGGAGGGGGAGGAGAGGGTGGGGATGCAAACAAAATCCTTGCCTTTCCACGTTAAGTATCTAAGTTTAACAGC
The DNA here is from genome assembly GCF_949987515.2 of Delphinus delphis. Taxonomy (NCBI): domain Eukaryota; kingdom Metazoa; phylum Chordata; class Mammalia; order Artiodactyla; family Delphinidae; genus Delphinus; species Delphinus delphis. Next base: position 84,071,455 of record NC_082692.2, on the reverse strand, counting down.
CTCAGAATCCTCAACCCAGGAATCCTTGCAGATTATGAAGGGAGACTTTCTTGATCAGGGTATGTTACCTCCTCAAAATGATTTAGTGTTTGCAGTTCCTCTTCAAATCTCTGCTTCAGCTATCATAGTGGTTGTGTGCAATATACTATTGTTTCTAATAAAAGATATGCTCTGTTGAGTTAAAGCAATTTGGGGGCAGGAACCTCAACCAAGCTGTCACATTTGGTCTCTTCACTGTCAGACAAATGGTTAGGATCAAAGGACTCAGCCTTGAGAAACAGCCTGTTGGATGACAGAGGACAACAGGCTTGCCACGTTTCTTAATATTTGTCATGTTGTTCCATGTTCAATAAAAGGACCCAATGCTACTGAATTACTGAGTGATTTATAAAGGCTTAAGCAAGCAGGTACCAAACAAGAAAATATTCTACATGCTACATTTCTAAACCTTTCCTTCCAATCAGTATTGCTTCTGCTAATGTTTCAATGAGAACTATAAATTTAGGTCAGTGTAAGTTTTTGACAATATCACTGAATTTAAAGAGCCATGGATGTGGATAATAAAAAGTAACTTCAAAAATATTTCTCTGTTGAACTTGACCGCAGGAGAATTAATAGAATTATTTTCTTTCAAATAACATACAACTAAATTTTAGAGGTTATTCATCCAGAGGCCTCACACAGGCCTCAAATAAGAAGTAATTCTTACTGGTTTAAAATAATTGCTAAATTAGTGTTCCTAGGTATTTTCATCAATTAATATAGAAAATAGGCAACTCTGAATAGGCCATTAGTCCACTGGTTGACAGAGTATACAAGCAAAATTTCAAGGTGTGACAGGGAACTTCTTGGTTCAATTTCTTTGGTGCTCGTAACAGAGAAAGGTAATAGTGCTAAAAGTGAGGCTGGAGATCAAGAAGTCCAACATTGTTATTTCACAAATGAAGAAGCTGAGAACCAAGGAAATTAAATGATGTGACCATATTCTCTGTGCTGATTCCTAACAGGGCAGCGCTTAGAACACTCACTCTTGACACATGGTCTAGTGCCTATTAGGTCAATCTGCCTCCTACAAATGTTCCTGGCTCCTCTCCTTCTCCTTCTCCTCTTTCTCCACCTTCCCCTCCTCTTTCTCCTCCTTTTTCTTCTTCAGTCCTTTAGTTCAGTGGTTCTCAAATGAGGGCAATTTTGTCCCTCAGGGGGCAATGTCTGGGAAGGGAGTGCTACTGGCATCCAGTGGGTAGAACCAAGAAATGCTGTTAAACATCCTATAATGTACAGGACAGCCTTCCTGCACACCAACAGCAAAAAAAAAAAAATCAATCTGGAAGACCAAAAATGTCAATAGTACTGAAATTGATAAAACCTACTCTAGTTACATTCTACAGTGATTAAAAGTGGGTATTATTTAGATTCGTTTTTTTTTTAGGGTAGAATCTTCTTAATGATCTCTTACGTATAACTCCAGTATGAAAATAAAAGCAGTTTTGATTTGAATAGATTTATTTTATGAGCACAGATCCACAATTTTTACATATTATGGAGTCATTCAGTGAAAACCCACAGTTACTATGTCAGTGACATCCAGTGCGGGGTGGGGGGCGGCGGTACTTGGTATTTAACACATTTTAGTCTGTCTTTCATTATCATTTGAAAAAATATGTAAAAATGTGTTTAAAAGTGAGATCCAAATCAAACATTTTTAAGATTCCTAAATGGACCACGTCTTGCTCTGATCTGTTTGCTATAACCCGCAAATAATATAGTCCAAGTACTAAGACCTGATTTTTCAAAAAATATAACACATGACTTTTACACAAATATAAAATTAACGAGTCAAAAAGGTATTTGATCAATTAATGAGGGAGCCAGTAAAATTACTAAAACTGGTTCAAAGGAGAACTTGAATAACATCAACACACACACACACACACACACACACACACACACGTCCAGTCAGAAATGTTGACATGGCAAAACTAGTTACTAATCCATTGGGTAATAAAATGTAACATTTGGGGTCTTTTCTACAGGATGGAAATTAATTGTATATCTACTGGAAGAAAATTCATTTACTTCATTATGAACAAAAATCACTGCAACTTAACCTCTATTCCAACAGAGGTGTACAGTGACGTAGACACAGACCACCAAAGGTGCATACCCCTGTAGGATCTCATAATCCCAGACCAGGAAGGTCTGCTAAACAATGCCCAATACTCCACTCAAAGACACGCAGTAATCTCTTTTGCCCATTTTCAAGTCACTGACAGTTTTTCCTGGCACAAGTCAGTCCAGAAGCTTCTGTATTATGAAGAACCCTTAGAAGAACTCAGAGTCATTTCCAAGTTTTATTTAAAGATCTCATTCTACCCCCACCTAACCCTTCTGTTTCTAAGAAGTCCTACACAATTAGGTCCACTGAGCCTATACTTTTTAGACCTCATGTGAGTTAGAGAGGAAAATGTTAATTACTTAAAGTAAAAATAAACCAGGAGAACACGTTTTTTTTCACTGATTGCCTGACTGTTTTCTGGTACTTACAGCTGAGAGGGAAATTAAATTATCATCACTGATTGGAAGCTCAATGCTTGTTTTTATTTGGGGAGCAATCTGGAAATGGGAGATGCTATTAGATAGAAAGGTAAAATGTGATCTCCATGTTGAGCGCTCTGCATGCCTACCTGCAAGGATGCAGCAGTATTTCTAGAACTGAAATTCTTACAGGTCATAAACCATCTTGGTCCTATTTCTCCATGAAAAGGAAAGGAAAGGGACTATTTTTATAACATTTTATCTGATTAAAAGAGAAACACATTAGTTCTACAAAATTTGTAAAATACAGAAAATCACAAAGAAAAACACAAAATATATCTGTAATCTCCAGACCCGCAGGTAAACACTGCTAATATGAGTATGACATGTATCTTTCCTTGTCTTTCTCTCTCTCAGACAACTGACCTCGGTTTTTCTCTCTATTTTTCTGCCTTTTTTATATACACATATCTGTTTATTTAAATAAACTTAATTTTTAGTACCCCTTGTATACATCGTTTTTAGTAACTTGCTTTTTCATGTAATGATATATACTTCCCATATCACTAAAAAATTTTGCAACTCCATTATAAGTATGTGAATTTTATTATAAACATGAATTTCATTAAAATTATATTAACATTATAAAAATTTATAATTGCTTGCTTTTGTGTCAAATTTTAGGATATATGGAAAGAAAATAAAAAGTTTTATTTTAATTATTTATATAGGTACTAACAGAAGAAAAAGTACATACTGTATTAATCAAATTTTAAAATCATTTTTGTTTTAAATATTCTGAAATGAATTCTCAGCTTTATTATCATCCTGATTAGTTTTCATAGGTGAATCTGACATTAATGAAATGAGAAAGCCTTAAGTTTGTTAGATAACTTACAGAAATTGTTATGTAAGGTTCACAGTACAATGTGGCTACTGTTTTATTTTCTAAATTCAGATAGTATTATACAATATATTTGTGCCAAATAACTCGAACTGTTCTTTTGTGTTCTTCTAGTACAAATTCCATGATCTCAGAGATTGTTATAAATCAGAAATTACTAAATAATATGTTGTTTAGAATAAAATAGTGATTAATATGAAAAAAGGAAAGCCAGTTATATAATGTGGGATAGTCAATGAAGATAAAAACTATTCTCAGATTCTAAAAACAATATTTGGTATTGAGTATCTCTTTGTTAGAGCTAAACGTGAAGTTGTGGGGATTAGGTGTGAGGAAAATGGGAACCACAGAAGATAATCAAAGAATAACAATCCATGTATTTCTCATTTTAGTCCTCTGTCCTCCTTTTTAGTATGGGTTTTCCCTCACACAGACTTTATTAAATACACAAGTGCCTCTAATTTTTTTTAACTTTCTCAATTGAATATCATACCTTATCTAACACAATATTTTAAAATTACAGTTTTAAAATTTTTAACATACTAAATACAAGGTTCTTAAATACCTCATACTGACTTTCTCTTTTATGATATTTGCGGGTTGTATTTTTTCAACGGACCAGGCATGAGTCAATTCCATCTACATTTTTTGCTGGTGTAAAATACCGGCATAATTTATTTTAATCAATGTAGCCCTCAGCCATTTCATGTTCTTAAGGGAAGGGAAGGGAAATCTCTAGAGAAGAAGAAAACTGAAAAGTGTGAATCACCTACATTTCTCATTTACCCATGCTAATTAAGACCAAGCATTTGAAAGTTACCATCTGAAGGAAAATTAAGCCAATTAACCCACTGATGAAGATAATTTTCAATATCCTATCAGGAGGCAAAAATCTTCACCAGCCGTTCTTATTTCTACTGTGGAGGTAATTTCCGTACTGTCTCTGAGCGTTAAGAACTCAAACTGAGTGTCACGCCCGTTCTGGGGGTTCTAATTGCAACTTTTATTTAAATTCTGATTTTCTGCCCCACAGCTTGATTTCTGATTGGCTGGACCTGATTACTTTCAGACCTGACAAGATTTTATTTGTAGGCCCTTGGAAACTTGCATGGATGAACATTCCCTGAGTTTAGAGGGAAATCCTCCTAAGATCTAGCTTTCCATGTCAACTGGAGCATAAGAACCACTAGAGGTTCTTTAGGAAAGGGATTAATTTGGGAGCATTAATTACCAAATAATTATAGCCTATGTATAAGTTACTCAAGAAGATGTATTTCTAGATCTAAAGCTGTTTCTCAGATGAATACGTTTCCTTTTCATTTCAGCATAGGCAGCATTTCATCTATTTATCGTTTTTCTTTACGCCTGGACTCAGCTACCATGGCTAGCATAAAAGACACATTACAGTAAAAAAGCCTTTGCTAACCGAAATTGGGCAAGTTACTTTGCCCATTTCTTTGTAAAAATCTTTCCTTTTTGGGGGGAAGGGAGATTGAAAGAATGAAATGAGATATAGTTTAAAAACCTGGAGGCTTTTAAATATAAATAAAAGTAATTATTATTTATCTAAATATTTAGACACTTTCAGTTTTCCAGACAACAATGAACTAGCTTGCACAGAATAAAATTAAATTAAAATTGTTATTTTACATGTGGCCCTGTTCATGTTTTTAAATGATCTGCAGGGCTACTCTAGGCTTTGAGTGTATGATCCTTGCTCTGGGTTCTCCACACTGGCATACACATCCGCTTAGTCTTGTTGGGTTCCAGCTTAAATACTTTTGGAAAAATGTTATTACCCCTGCTCAATGACGAAAATAAATCAACAATCTCTATCTAAGCTCCCACAATCTCCTCCTATACATTATTTCTGAAACTAGACCATCTTAAACTGCCCTCAGTGCAAGCAAGAAGAGATAATAATGCTGTGAGTCTCTTGGGAGATAGAGGTTGACATTTTAGGATGAAGTTTTTACACAGCTAAAATCTGATTTTTATTCATTTAATATTTTTATAATAAGCTTTTAAAAATAAAAACTTTAAGCAATTTGACTATAATACTACTACATTAGAGACGTTCAAATAGCCTTTAGGAAAACTCTGTTATTCCTAATCAATCACGATCATCTGTCAATGGAAATAACTGAATATTACATTGAATTATATTTACTATTAATGATAACTTAGGAAACAGTGGTTCTTATTGTACATTGATTTTTGGGAAATCTACACGAAGAGACAGTTGCTCTCTCCACTTTAATCAAAGCAAAATCAAATCATGGACCCACTAGCTACCAGCACACTTCTGAAAATAAATGGTTTTTTTCTTCTTAAAAGCATGCAATGAACTCCTTTGAAATTTCTTTGACCTTGTGGTTAGTTTGGAAATGTCTACATGTGTGTCTTTCCTGGTTTGGGCTTCATGAGTTCTCTGACACAGTGGAAACGACTCTGAAAGTACACCAGAAACCACCAGGTATATAAAAGGACATGGGAGGCAACTAATCATTCTATTACCATTTTGCTACAAGCCAGTTAGCCTGTACTACCTAGGGCCTAGCCAATGAGTCATAAAATTTGGAGACCTCTCACCAGAAAGGCTCTTCATACAGGGCATATGCCTCGCTTCAGTCTCTTCTGCTTCTCTCTCAAAGAGTTTCTGGAAAACTCTTAGTCCCTTTCTTAACAAGGAATATGACAATAAACCAAGATAAAAGAAGAAGCTCTATATGTATGATACCATTTTACATAGACTATAATTGTGGTTGGGTTTTCACCTGTTGGGGAATCTGTTTTTATTTCCTACATAACCTATATCCTGGAATTGACTGTCTCAAACCCTTCCCATCAGCACCACATTGGCAAATACGGAAACATCTAGTCACAGCGCTAACCTGAGAACTGATCAAACAGAAAGGGAACCATCTGGGGGCAATAACTATGTAGTAGAATGAAATTTGGAGATCTTACGTGAGACTTGTTACTTCCATGCATTACCTCATTGACTCAATGAAGAAGGTAAACAGACCAAAGAAAACAGAGTTCAACTTTTGGGTTTTGAGTTCTACCATAATGTTTTGATATTTAAAAGAAAGAGGATACATTTTACTTGTAACAGTTGACCATGGCACATAGAAATCAATGAAGTTAGAACACTCCCTCACAGCATACACAAAAATAAACTCAAAATGGCTTAAAGACTTAAATATAAGACAGGACACCATAAAACTCTTGGAAAAGAACATAGGCAAAATATTCTCTGACATAAATCATAGCAATGTTTTCTTAGGTCAGTCTCCCAAGACAATAGAACGAAAAGCAAATATAAACAAATGGTACCTAATCACACTTAAGAACTTTTGCACAGCACACCATAAACAAAACAGAAAGACAACCTACAGACTGGGATAAAATATTTGCAAATGATGCAACCGACAAGGGCTTAATTTCTAAAATATACAAGCGGCTCATACAACTCAAAAACAAAACAAAAAAAACAACCCAATCAAAAGATGGGCAGACACCTAAAAAACATTTCTCCAGAGAAGACATACAGACAGCCAATAGGCACATGAAAGGATGCTCAACATCACTAATTATCAGAGAAATGCAAATTAAAACTACACTGAGGTATCACCTCACACCGATTGGAATGGCCATCATTAAAAAGTCTACAAATAATAAATGCTGGAAAGGGTGCGGAGAAAAGGGAACCCTCCTACACTGTTGGTGGGAATGTAAATTGCTGCAGCCACTATGGAGAACAGTATACAGCTTCCTTAAAAAAATAAAAATAGAGTTGCCATATGATCCAGAATCCCACTCCTGGGCATGTATCCAGAGAAAACTTTATTTTGAAAAGATACATGTACCTCAATGTTCACAGCAGCACTATATACAATAGCCAAAACATGGAAGCAACCTAAATGTCCATGGATAGATGAATGGATAAAGAAGATGTGGTATAAATATACAACGGAATACTATTCAGCCATAAAAGAGAATGAAATAATGCCATTTGCAGCAACGTGGATGGACCTAGAGATTATCATACTAAGTGAAGTAAAAAAGACAAGTATCATATGATATCACTTATATGTGGAATCTAAAATATGATATGAACGAACTTATTTACAAAACAGAAACAGACTCACAGACGTTGAAAACAAACTTATGGTTACCAAAGGGAAAATGGCAGGGGGGAGGGATAAATTAGGAGTTTGGGATTAGCAGATATAAACTACTGTATATAAAATAGATAAACAACAAGGTCCTACTGTATAGCTCAGGGAACTATATTTGATATTCTGTAAAATAAACCATAATAGAAAAGAATATGAAAAAGAATATATATATAAAACTGAGTCACTTTGCTGTATTTTGCTGCACACCAGAAACCTAATACAACACTGTAAATCAACTGTACTTCAATTTAAAAAAAAATTTTAATTTCATTTAACAACAACAACAAAAGAGTTGGCCATGGGAAAATCTAGAAATTTGTTATATTACAAAATCTCAATGGTGAACATCAAAAGCATGTTCTGAAAAATCCACACGTCTTGTATTAGGTTCCCTGGAAATAGGCTCCCCATCAGAAAGCTGCCTGAGGAAGGTTAACTGGGGTGCACTCCTGGGATATACACTTGTAAAGCAGTGAGAAAAGCAGGACTGGCCTGACAGAGAAGCTGACCTGCAGTGTGGTTGTGACTGAGACCTCCCCGTTCCCACGGGGAGCTCTTGAGCTGGGGACGCCCTTCAGTGTGGTCCCAGTCCAAGGTAAGGATTCGGTGCCTTTGCATCCCCCTTTATTTGTCAGTTGCAGGCTGACAGCCACCCCTAACCCTAACTATAACCTTGGGAAGGCAGTTCACGGCTGCAGAGGGACACAGCTGTAAGCCATCTGCAGCCGATATTTGCAGCAGCTGGAAGATGAGTGCATTGGGCCCTGAATTGTGGACCACGTGGAACACCAAGGTATCTACTGCAGGGCATGAAGTTTATTATATAAATGCTGGAAAGAGAAGGACATTAGCTGACCACCTGTTTTCCAGATAAATCTTGCCCAAATTAGAGAGGAACAGCTGGAAGGAAAGGAATAGAGTTATATTCTCCCAGGTTTCTAAAATGGGGCTTGTACTCTGCCATGTGTCTGGGGTAAAAACCCCAGAGGGAAGGGAGGGAGGTAGATGGAGAAGCATCTGAATTTCCCCACCCACTGAGGGAGACTGAGAAGTTGACCGAGGAATGGCTATTAGATTTCAAGAGGTCTAATGGATGGGGTTGGGAGAAGACAAAAGAGCAGACTGTCCATTAAAGCCACTGGGAAGTACACATGCCCCAGGCAGTGTTCGAATGGCAGGGTATCAATGCCCAGGACCTCAGGAGAAGGGCTGGATCTCAGCAGAGCCAAAAGTAGGAGAGCTGGGCCAGGGGGCAGATGCCCTGACACCCATCCCCACTTAAAAATAATACAGTAGCACCTAACCACCCTAGGAAGAAGGAAGATGGAGAAGGGAGACTCACAATTGACAAAGTATAAACCTGAAGCGGTGAATACACAGAAGTGACAGGGCTAAAGTGGACTTTCCTAGGTGAAGTTGTCCAACATCACATGCTTGAACAGGCTTTCAGTTTTGAGGGAAGTTACGTTCATTGTACCTGAGTTTGCTCACCGCTTTCTCTGAAAGGGAAAAATAAAGACCCCTTCAGAAGTCAGCATTAGTGAGTATCATCAAAGATTGAGAAGTACTTGAGGTTAGTACTCAGACCTTTGACACAACAATGTGCTAAGGTCCTGGAAGGGTGAAGGACTGGATGGACAAATGGTGACGTTTCCCTAGTGTCTCTTTTATTTCTTCTATTTAGAGAACCATCTATCTCTTATCGGTCTGGCCCTATCCCATCAGGATAAGGTAGAAGGAGGACAGCTGCTCATCACATGTCCTTCTGTTCTTTCAATACAAAGTGTGGGCCTACGACCCAGTGTGGCTTTAAACCAAGTGTCATTTAAGCTGGGAGTGGGAATGGGATCAACCAGAACCAATCAGAATCCTTACGTGGGACAAAGAGGATGTCTCCCCTTTGATACTCAAAGTCCTCATAACCATAAAGACCTTCAGTTACTGGTCTTTACTGCCATGGGGAAAACTGGCTTCCTGGAAAGGAAAAGAGAAAGTCAACGAGAAGAACACAGAGAGGAGGAGAGATGATTCTCTTGGTTGAGCCCCTGGATCCAGCCATGCTTGAAGTCAAGTTCATTCTTTTTTCTTTTTTTAAATGAGAAAAAAAATTCCCATATTTTAGTTGAGTCCGTTGGAGTTTGTTATCAGTCATTTGGGACCAAAAAGTTCTGATGAATACATCTTCCTATAACCCCAAATTAAAGGAGGATTCAAGGTACTATTATAAAGAGAAAAATAAGGTGGCCTCAAACTGACAATTGCCCTGGGAAAGACTGTGTAAAGGACACTTGAATAGAATGATTTTACACTTTGTTCTGCTGAGGGTTCCTTAACTTAATGAATGACATCCATTTTAAACGTGTCCTAAATCATGTTCACCTGATGTTTTGGTTAGAGGAAGTAGGCTGAATAAGCCCCATGATGACTGACACGGGCAAAGGGGTGAAATATTCTGAGGGGGTGAGTCTCCCTATTCAGGAAAGGGTGCTGGGTTTTACTCCTGGGGCAAGCTATTTGATGCTTTGTGCCAGGTGGCTGCCTGGAACAGTGTGTAGAACAGCATTCTGAGCCTGGGTCTGGGCACAGTAGAAAGGTGGTCTCAGCTGGTTACTGCTGTCTGTCACAGGAGTTGGAGGGGGAAATGGTGTGATCTATGGCAGGTGTTTTTGCTACTTCTGCCTGGCTATAGAGTCTTATTCTCAAAAGCAGAGCTTTTGAGCAACGGCTTTTACTCCAACAGGAATTTCCTGGGTCAGTGAAGAAATTCAATAGCTTCTGTTAGCTTCCGCTATGTAAACTTGCAATATTTAACATTACAACTAAAAAAAGATTTACTCCTTGGCCTGAAACTTTCTCACAGAAAATTCTTATGAATTTCACTAAATTCAAAGGGATGCTTCCCAGTGATATGCGTCCCTTTCAACAGTTAAAATGAGGGTGAGAGGAGCGGGGGAGGGGTTCTATACCACACAGATGAGTAGCGATTCCATTTAAATCAGCCATAAAATTATGTGGTTGGTTAAAAAAAGAAGAAACTGACCAAGGTCTGCACAATACATGCAGTAAAATCACCTCATTGTATTTAGATGGATTTGGAAGACAGCAGAAGGAGAAATGTAATGTAAGATACCGTGAATTTTACCACCCATCCGTGAGTAATACACTGCTAAGATAGAGCCTATTTACAGTAGAGAGAAGGAGTCCAGATTTGTCCCAATTAACCTTGTAACTAGATGTACTCCAGTGCTTATTAATGACAGTAATGAGATGCAGACAAGACAATGCATTAAACATCATTGGCATATAAATTAAATTCACATACAGTTTAAAAGGAATAGATACCTTTATGTACTGGACACGAAAGGAAATTATTAAGAAGCTATTTCATAAGAAAAAGCTAATTAGAAAGAAAATTCAATACTTTCTCTAGTGTTCATCTCCATCAGTGTTGGAAACAAGTTTGACCACGAACTAAGAAATTGTTCCCATTGAAATTACTGTGCAAGGTATGAAATTAATTTTATGATTGTCCCAATGGAAGCTACAGTAGCTACAAATACTTATATGCCCATTATCATTTTCCTCTATATTGGCCTACATTTTAATTTGCTTAGGCTTCTATCTAAAGCTTATGAATAATTTAAAATAGATCTGCTGTCTTTACAGCAAAATCATGATAGATAGAAGAACAAGATAGACATTTTGCTGTACAAAGAATCCTAACTAAACAGCAAAAACAAAATGTGAAATATATACCGGAAGACTGTTTTAAAAGGCCATTTACAGGCCATTTACAGGACCCTTTACATAATTAAAGGGTAGCTCAGTATGCAACATTTAGCAATATGACTCTTGTTCAGTATATTTCGTAATTAGTGAGAAGGAATTCAGGCAGAACTGGGGTGTTCTGTGATTTAGTCTTTAGAAGATGGTGTCCCAGACTTTAGAAGAAGCATCTAAATTTTTTTCAGGGCTAAAGACAGTGAAATTTGATTAGGACATTGACCTCTCCTGACAGTTTTTAGAAAGTATTACCATAGTGAAAGGCTGAACAGAAAACTGGGTCTTCCCAATTGTCACAGGCTAACAGCTACTGCTTTTTCCCTGAGATCTAACTAAAAATGGGATCCAGTCTTATAACAATAGCAGCAACCAAAAAGGAGGGGGAACTCCTCCCACTCACCTATGTAATAAACATCAAACAATCAGGTTGGCACCGAGATTAAGTACAATCGTGTCAGAGCCACCATCAGAAATCAATCAAAGACATTTTTCTTTTGTGGTGGTGTTTTTTTTTTTTTTTTTTTAAATTCACAGCAACTCAGAGCACCGAGGAGGGGAGGTAAGCGTCTAAACAAAAAACGAAATTAGTAACAGCAGACCCACTGCCAAGGGCAACATGAATCTGACAGAAGATTCAATGATGACAGATGAGGCCTCATTCTCAGTCTAAATTTCGTCTACAAAATGAATTCATAATATCTTAAATATTATCAGCCATGCTTCATTCACCTTTGTTCTATAGAATGGAAGGGGGCTGTGTGGGCAGAAGTCAACAAAGACGTAATTTCCTCCATTTCCCCCTTGTGATCCTCTGCACTTACAGCGGACAGTAATTGTTATAGCTTTTCCCTCCGCCCCCGCTCCCATTCGCTTCATTTGTTTCTCTGTATTCATGGATCTTTTTCCCTCTTCTCTCCTTTCTGTTACGAAGTTGCAGTTGTCTAGTTTCTGCCACTGGGACCATGAAATTTGTAACTGATTTGAAATACTCTTAACTAAAATCATGTTTAATTTTAAAATTTCTTCCTTTGAAAAATGTTACTTTTCATTCAAATGATTTCTTTTTCTTTTCTTTTTTTTTAACACTAAAAGCTGTCAGGGGGCTTCCCTGGTGGCACAGTGGTTGGGGTTCCGCCTGCCGATGCGGGGGACGCGGGTTCGTGCCTCGGTCTGGGAAGATCCCACATGCCGCGGAGCGGCTGGGCCCGTGAGCCATGGCCGCTGAGCCTGCGCGTCCGGAGCCTGTACTCCGCAACGGGAGAGGCCACAACAGTGAGAGACCCGCGTACCGGGGGAAAAAAAAAAAAAAAATCTGTCAGGGTTCATCTAGTGCAAACTCATTTTATAAATGAGAAAACTAAGATCCAGGTCACATTAAATACCTAATATTGGCATAGTCTCAAAAATTGTTTAGCAAACTGTTTTCAGTTGTATTTTGCTCTCCGATTTTGATGATCTCAAAACCTCACGGGAAAACCAGGTATTAGCTATCACCACTTTACAGATAAAGAAATGCAGGCTCAGAGAAGATAATTCATTCACCCAGGGTCACACAGTGACAGCCTTGCTCACTGCAAGTATGGACACCTCCCCATAGGGTTTCCCTTTATTATGATACCATAATAGGTAAGTTATTTATAAAAATATAAATTCCCATTTTTATATTTCATACTAGTGTGTTTACTTTCATTTTCAGTCATTTCCCCCACCTCCAAAATTCATAAATCAATCACTTTGATAAAGACTCTCATCTCATTGTACTTATCAGTCCTATGAATCCAGTTAGAAATGGACCCAGAGAGATTGTGCCTCAATACTTAGGTCCTGGGATGAGCTGAAATGACCCCATGATAACGGAGTTTTACTTCTAGACCAGAGCAAATCAGTTTTTTTACTTGTCAAAATGTGTGCCCCTCACAGGAGCCTTTACAAACTGTCTAATGATCAGAAACTAGAGATTTTCAGAGAGCTCGCAATAAAACAAAACTATCTAAGACAAAGGTAGGACACATATCAAAAATTACTCTAGTATTCTATTTATTAAGCTCTTTCCTACAAAAGGCTGGATTCTCCCTTCTCCCACTTTTTCTTTGCCTGATAAGCTGCGGAACAGTTTCTACAAAGGACTAGCTGGAAAACAATATCGAGCTTTCAAGCACACTATGTTTAGACAGACTGTAAAGGTAACAAAAGGTACAATTAACAGAAGCGACCGCAAACTAATAATGGCAGAGCTATTTATTATTGAATCATCTTCCTCTAATTTTAGAAACCGAAGAACCTTCATTCCCTATTGTCCATATTTTAATTAATGCCTATTATTTTCCCTAAATAGTGCCCTCCTTTGACATGCTATTTATACACACCATTTCTGAAAATACACAGGATATGCATGGCAAGCAGAATCTCCACAAAATGTTTTGTAAGAAGTATTTGGGTCCCTTTTGTCTCAGGAATGTCTCGAGGACAAATTTCTGGTTGTGCCCTCTTGGGGGGTATTCCAGCTTTCAGCTGCTTTTTATGTAATTTTAATATATTTGATGTTGTATTTTGATTACTCTGCATACATTTTCTGCTTCTAACAATTAATTTGGCTTCCGTAGGACAGGCTTATAATAAGCACTTCAGTTGGGTGCTGATCTGACTTTTTCTGGTCCTTTTCAGGGCGACTTTGCAGAAGCCCACTGGTGCTATTACACACAGAAAGAGAGTTTTTAGAAAGCCTAATTTACAGAGAACAAATGACACAGGATATCTGTCCAGCCTGAATGAAGTGTAGCCTAAATGTCTTTTGAAGCAATAGAACTCAGCTTGATAGATAGAAAGAATTAAAATGGAAGGCTAGAACAGATTACTGAAGAAGAAAAAAGAACCTCCATGTGTGGGTATCTAGAATTACAGCGCTTAAAGAGAATTTTCAGGGGAGAAGCTTCAGAACACACCCAACAGTTGACATCTCATCCATTTGTTTAATATTTTGATTTCCTTTTTCTCAGTTTTCTTAAATTAGGAAAAAACGGGTTTGAAAAGACTTATCTTTAGGATATTTCCTTAAGAACTGCAGAGTCTATGTTTTTAAAAAAAAACTGTCAAGCTGAAGATGCTGTCATTCCCAAAGTTGGTCATTCCCAAAGGCCTCAATTTTGAGGAGAAATGTCTTATTTTATGATTGGGCAAGTTAAGAATATATATTTTTTTGCAATTTCTAGAAGACACTGGAATATTGGCGAGATGTTAAGAACACCTTTATTCAGCATAGTAATTTAAGTCCCTTACTTCATTCAGGATGTCACCAGTTGCTTGATTCTAGGTGTTTAAATGAGTTCCCTTGGGCTTCTAAGACGATTCAGACCTACGAACTATATTATGTTTAATCTCACAGCAGGTACATTACTCTGACGTCAATGCAGGTAAAGGAGACACTGCGTTTAAACACTGTGAAGGTGTCACTGAGCTGTGCTATTCAAGTCCTAGTCAGAACCCAGCAAGCATACCTACTTGTACCTTACTTTACTGCAAACATTTCTGCATGTTCGTTAATATATGAACAGAAAAACCACTCAGTAAACTGACAACTCTTGATACATGTTCACTGGGCTTTTGGCGCTACCCCTTTGTATACACCAAAACTTTTCTTAAAGTTTAAAGAAAAAGTGAGCATCTAGGCATTTCACTCTCTTGTTTCAAAACCTATTTTAAAGATCAAATATGTTGTTAAATGTACCATGCATTGAGAAAATATTAAACATAAAATTACGGGACAGTTGACAGTCTGATATGTTTAAACTAGGATGGATGTGTGATATAATGTGGACTTGACTCCTAAACTACTTCACATTTAAAGAAGTCTGTCTGATCACTTTGGTAAGATAAGTCCATAATGGTTAATACGTTTCTACATATTCAATTCATGAAGTTTAACTGCTTCTTTTAATTTCATCAGTGTTGAATTAGTCCTTTAAAAGCTTCCCCTCATTAATGTGAAAGGAAATTGAAAGGAAGAGTGAATAGAATGGGTCGTGAGATCATTAAAATTATTGGAAATAATAATTCCAATTATTATTGCAAGTGTCCTTCTTGCTTGCAAACATCCAAGGACTTTGTTACATATTTCACAGGTACACACATTTCCCTTCATTACAAAGCATAAGCAAAACCATTTTTCATCATTATACATATACTGTCCTATCCACTTAGCACCAGAACCAAAAACTTCCAATGTCTAGAAATAAACAGTGAAGAAAATAGCTGTAGATTCTGTTCGTGAATGGACACGAATGTTTCTCATCAAACTAAGAGGTGGAGGAAAGCTTTGAACTGAAATATTCAAGATTTTTCTCTAAAATGAAATTCATATCCACAAAGCAAGAACTAGTTCACTGATTTAAAATCTTAATCTCTAGAAAGACTCAAAGCTAAGCCACCTAAGACAGACTGAATCTGACAAACAAAATGCAAAAATCTCATTTGGATATAAACCCTAAATCTCAATAAATCTGTCTTCGTTTTAGCCTAAACAATTCTGCAGAATTCTCGCTTCTGTTGGCTTGGCAGTACTACCAGCTTTCCAGTTCATACTTGTGCAACTTTAGGTAAATCAATGGCGGCCTTCAGAGGAATGGAAATCCTACTGGGGAGGTGGAATAGAGGAAATTCAAAGGCAGTACATAGTGTTAACCACGCTCCACCCCGATGCTTCTTAGATATGATGGTGAAAGAGACAGCGTTCTGGGCCTCAAGAACTATACAGTCGAGGGATGATTATGATACAAAGAGGCTATAGCCTCACCAAACTTAAGTGATAATAACAAATTATAAAATGGGGGTGCTTCTATTTTATTGCCCTTGTACAATCTTCATTACCACGTGGAAGGTTCTAAAAAGGCCTGCAGTCAACAAATGCGTTTTGTCTTAATTACCACCATGTATCAATATCTCTAACTTGTTTGCTTCGGGATTCCTTCTCTTCCTTCTCAGGTACCTTATATTTAGATCTCCTGGGGGTCATTTCTAAACACATTTTGGAAAATAGACCTTATATTTGTGTTCTATGTTCCTGTTGTTGACTGTCAATGTTTTGTATCTGTGTTTTTTTTTTTTTCTTTAATATCCTAGCAGAGGATAAGCCCAGAGGAATGATTAGAGAGTAGGAGTGAATAACAGTCAAAGCGTCAGGACTAAGGGCTGTGTCAGCTTCATTTCTGCTGCTATAAAAGGAACAGATTACCTGGTTTACCAGAATACTGCATTTAGCTTGGTAGAAAACAGGTTGTAGAAAGGATTCACAAGCAGGGACTAGTGAGGAAGTCAAATATGGATGCCAGGGCTTCCCTGGGGGCGCAGTGGTTGGGAGTCCGCCTGCCGATTCAGGGGACGCGGGTTCGTGCCTCGGTCCGGGAAGATCCCACATGCCGCGGAGCGGCTGGGCCCGTGAGCCATGGCCGCTGAGCCTGCGCGTCTGGACCCTGCGCTCCCACGGCAGTGAGAGGCCCGTGTACCGCAAAAAAAGAAAAAAAGGATGCCAATAGCATAAGGCAAGTGAAGAGGTAAAAAAGGTACTGGAAGATCAGATGAAGAATAGTTCAGGGAGAAAAGATGTTTGAGTTCAAAAGCCTGAGTCTTGAGTATCAAAAGCTGTCTCTGAATGACACCAGGGTTAAATATATCTCATTCTATGAGACTCTCCTCTTCTAATTCCTGAAGCCACAGAGGATAATGAAAGCAGGAGTACATTTAAAAAATATTAGATAATTACTGATATATTAACTGCGCCTTAATTTGATTTTTGGTCCCAAAGCACCTTAATAATACAGACCCTACTCTGATTTTATAGAAGAGGATGCCAAGTATCAGAAAGCTTAAATGACAGGGATAAAGTCACACGGTTACTTGGGGACAATGTCGCAACCAGAATACATGTCTCTACCTTTCACAGTCAGCAACTAAATATTTAAATTTTTCTTCAATTCTTTTCCTATAGGAAAAGCGTTTTAGTTTTTTGAGACTTTTATTCTTTCTCTTAAGTGATTTTGGTTTTGTAAAATTTGGTTTCTCATGATATTTTTAAAAGGTAATCATATTTCATGAAATTAATCTAAGAAAATTAAAACTTCATTATCCAATTATTGTGCCTTCCATTAATTTATTTACAACAAAATATATTTTGAGGAAACAGTCACAAAAGAAAATAATGGTTGGTACCAAGCATTATGTTGGATTATCAAAATACAGGCTCACAGCAAGATCCTCAATTACATGAGCATTTAATGATACAATGCTGCACTTTGTCATTTCACTGTTTTCTGCTTGCCAGTTCTGTTCTTTGTTCTCTTCTTACTCCTTTCCTGCCTTCTTTTGGATTTTCTTTTTCGATTCCAATTAGTCTTCCCTATCAGCCTATCAGCTTTCTTAGCTGTACTTATTGGCTTTGTTTCTGAATGGTTGGTCTAGGGTTCCATAGCATCTTTACCTTGTCACCATCTACCTTCAAATAATATTGTATTATATCATGCACAGTGTAAAAATCTTCCATTTCCCTTCTATCATCCTGTGTGCTCCTGTTATCATGAATTTTACTTCTACATATTCTCTCATGTTCTACATATTCTCTCAATACATTATTGCTATTTTAAGTGGTCAATTATCTTCAAGGAATTTTAAAAACCAAGAAAGCAAAGTCTTTAATTTGCTCCACATATATACCATTTCTGGACTCCTCTAACATTTTTTGAAATACAAGTCTGTTGGCAACAAATTCTCTCAGATTTCATCTGTCTAAAAATTACTTTTATTTTTTAAAGAATATCTTCATTGGATACAGAATTCTAGGTTAACTGTACATTTTTTCTTTCAGCACTTTGATGATGCTGTTTCATTGTCTTCTGATTAGAATTGCTTCTGATGAGAAGTTAGTAGCGATTCTTATTTTTACTTCCCTGTATTTAATATGACTTTTCCTCTTTAAGATTTTTCTCTTTATCATTTGTTTATAAAATTTGATTATGATGTGCCAGGGTATAGTCCTCTGTGGGTTAATCCTACTTGTAGTTCATTGAGCTTCTTGGCTCTCTGGGTTTAAACTTCTAAGAAAAAATGGACAAATGTTGGCCATTATTTCTTCAAACATTTTTCCTACCTCCTGTTCCTCTCTTTCCTTCTGCACTCCAACTGCATGCATGTTACACTGCTTGATTTGTTCTACAAATCACTGGGTCTCCATTCGTTATTTCAATTTATTTTGCTTTGTGCTTAAGTTTGGAGAGCTTCTATTCTATTGCTATGTCTTCAAACTTATTTTCTTTCTGCAGTGTCCAGTCTGTTATTAAACATATCCAGTGAATTTTTTACATTTGTTGTTGTATTTTCATCTTTAGAATTTACATTTGGTTGTCCTTTGATAATTTCCATTTCTCTACTTCAATGTTTTATTTTTTTCTTTTGCCCTACCCAGGTACATGGGGAGTTTCTTGCCTTTGGGGAGGTCTGAGGTCTTCTGCCAGCGTTCAGTATGTGTTCTGTAGGGGTTGTTCCACATGTAGAAGTATTTCTGATGTATTTGTGGGGAGGAAGGTGATCTCCGCGTCTTACTCTTCCGCCATCTTGAAGCTCCTCTACTTTTATGTTTTAAATCATTTAACATGTTCATAATAAGTATCTCCATATGCTACCACCGCTGTCATTTCTGTGTCCGTTTTTATTGAATCATTTTTCTTCTGGTCATGGGTTGCATTTTCCTGCTCCCTCTACCAGACTATGTGTAGTAATTTTTTTTTATCAGATTCTGATAATTTTAAATATTGCTGAGTGTTTGGATTTTCATTTCTGTAAAAAGTGTCAAGGATTTTAATTTTTTTTTCTGGCCAGCAGTTAAGCTTTATCCTTTGGGTCTTATTTTAATAGTTTGCTAGGGCAAGTCTAAAATAACCTTTAATGTAGGACTTGTGTAGCCTGCCTAATACTATGGTGTGATCTTTTCTTTGGTATCTACCAAACATTCCATTGTTTAATGAGGTTGTGTCACTTTAGTTGGTTGGAACTTGAATGTCTCCTAGGCTTGTGAGAGCTCTGGGAATTGTTCTACTTACAGCTACCTGGCAGTTCTTCTTTTACCAGTGTTTTTCGTTTGCTGGCCTCATGGATTCTCACCCTACACGTGAACGGCTACATATTATGGCAAAGACTCAAAATAATCCTTTACAGATTTCTGGGTCTCTTTCTCAGTATGGTTTCCTTCTCGCCTATGCTCTGCCCATCAAACTACAGATGCTTCAGGTTCACCAAACTCCGAACTCTGTATCCTCAGCTAAGGAAAACTGTTGTGCTTTGCTTATGTTTCCCACCTTACACTGTTGTCTAGAAATGGCCTCATATAGAAATCAAGGGCAATCATAGGGTTTGCTTTCTGTTTCCCTTCTCTTACCAATTGCAGTCTTGTACTGCATCTTATCTGATCTCATTTCTTAAATTTTGTTCAGATTCTGGTTGTTGATGATAGGAGTGCAAATCTGGTACCATTCCTCCATCATATTCAAAAGCAAAACAGAATCATACTCACTTAATAAGATAACATCTAAGCTAATTCAAACTACGTACAATACTTATTATGGTTTTATTCTTATGCCTGAATCCCAAGAAGATTAATTTTATCAAGTCAGCATAGCTCCTTCCCATCTGGTCTTCTATGTCTACCAGGTATCTCTGAATCTTGACAAGATCAAAACTGCCATATGGAAGGATATCTACATGGGTCCAGGTCAATACAAGGTTCATGAATGTCTTATATGGGTTAAATTTGATGTACAGCATTCCTTGGTCTCAAATTCACAGATAATGAGTTATTTCTCAATCGCATGACCCTAAATATCAACAAATCCTCCAAAAAGAATATAAGCAAACATTGTGGTAGTGATGGTAATGATATGAGGAAGATAAGAAATTATATAACATCCATGATTATATAATACATAATTTAGCATGCTAAATTAGCTTAAACGTAATAGCGGTAAAAGTTTTAATCACTCAGATACTTAACACAGAATCAAAAATTCATTCAGAGCTCATTTGAATCTTTCAATATAATTATTTTGAAAGTTGATGAAAAAACCATTTGAGACTGCTTCCAGACATAGACCTTGTATTTTGAAAACTATAAGCTATTCGTCAGAATCTAGAAATTTTATGTAGATCCTAAAAGTGAAATTTGATAGAAAACATACCTGTTCTATGTCAAGAAGGTTAGCAAATGTAAGGAAGTTTCTACTAACATATATATATATATATATATATATACACACACACATATACATATATATATACACATACATATATATACACACACATCAATATTATATACATACACACATACATGTGTACATCTTATCTATGATCAGATGACCAAAATGAAGACATTTGGTATTCTATTATGAGATTTCTTTACAGCAGGAATCAGCAAACATTTTACGTAAAGAACTCTATTGTGAATATTTCAGACTTTGTGGCCACAGAGTCTGTCACAAGTGCTTGACTGTGCCTTCACGGGGTGAATGCAGCCATGAAAGATCACTAAACGAATGCATGGGATTGCGTTCCAATAAAGCTTACATACACAAAAGGTGGTGAGCCAGATTCGGCCTGGGAGTCATAGTTTGCCAATCCGTGATGTTTAGCACTAGTCCTAGAGCCACTTTAAAACTGATACTTTTCCAGACATTAACTAGGGTCAGCTTTCAAGTATTCAGACAGTCAAACGTGGGTGCCCAGGTCTTGTTTAAGTGCCAACAAGAGGGTATCAGTAACACTCAAGCGCTAGAAATCAACTCAGACACTTTTCCATCTGTTCCCGTTCCAGTCCATTTTTGTGCTTGTTTTCATCTTCATTTTTGGCTCCACTCCTGGCTTTGGGTATTTGGTCTCTTCAGCAACTCTCTAGAAAAAAAATTTGACCAGGCCTCTCATCTCCAGCTTTTTCTGCTTTGGTTGCTTCAGGCAAAACCATCAAACATGGTTTTTTCTCTATGTCCCAAACCTTGGATGGGTCTACCCAGAGCAAGGTGAGGGGTGGGCATCTGACCTCTTAAGACCATCATTTGAATTTCACAGATCACTATGCAGAATAACGTTACCCAAACCGGCTTTTTTCTCTGCAGAATAACGTTACCCAAACCGGCTTTTTTCTCTGCAGAATAACGTTACCCAAACCGTCTCTCTTTTTTCTGCACCTTCCTAAACTAGGTTTACTAGCGAAATGGAAATGATTTATGAACTGGATGTCTGTGACTATAAATGAGTAGTCCTGCCCAATATCAAGATGATGAAGGAAAAATGTCCAGCAGGCATACAGTTTCTAATTTTGAAATAAACTATCCTAAGAGACTATATGCTATACTCCACCAGTCTTGTTAAAGTATTTTTTTTAAGTTTTCCGAAAAATATGCCAACTTAAACCCATGTGTGATGAGCCTCCTGAAACAACAGTGAGTTGTTGGTGAGATTTTAATTAAGAGAACATACAGAAGTGCCCATGATAGTACATGGCAAGTGGTAGGCACTCCAACATGAATTCCTTTATCCTAACATATGAAATGTAGGAGAAAATACCAACAGGGCCAATTCAATTTATGAAAGTCAATGTATATTTTCAGATGGTGTTTCGGTAGGAAATTCCTTAAGCTGAGTTCTATTACCCCAGAATGAATAACAAGTGAAATGACAAAGGAACCAAGACTTTGCCAATAGCCACATACTCCCCCAGAAGGTACTCTATGTAAGTATACATATGACCTCTGCAGAACAGATTTGAGGTAATGGATAATACGTGAAGACAAGGACCTAGGAGATTTTAGCAGAGTGTACACGGTCACACTTTGATGTAACCTGGAGAAACGGGGCTGCCTAATTATCTGTTGAATTTTAGTGAGTACTAAAGACATGCTCAAGAAATATGATTAGGAAGAGAAGAACAAGAAATACTTTAGCCAAGGTTTATAAAAATAAACTTCAGTATAAAGAAGAACCTTGTAAATGTTTGCTCATGACTTTTTTTTTAAAAAGCAAAATAAAATATTTAATACTCTCTTTCATATGGCATAATTTCACTTGTTTTTGCCTTAGGCAAAAGGGAGATTTTTGCCAATAAATTTGCTTTTGAGCTTTTTCAAAAAGGAAACCTAAGCTAAAAGCTGTATTTCAGCGAGAAACAGATCCTCACACTAAATCTTAAACACATTTTCAATAATGTTTTTGAATTGTAAAAAGTGATTATTTTCACTTGGAAAAAAAATTCCAGAACAAATTAGAACGAAATTTTGAAAAATTAGAATTGGACATTAGCAAGAAGAATTTTTTTCCTCAAAACATAATCTGATTTGTACTTACATTTCATTTTCATATTATTTTGAGAAAACAGTAAACCATGTGACTGAATTCGTTTATCCAAATTACTAGGGATTATATTTCATCCAAAGAATATTAATGAGAATTCTTTAACCCAAAGTACTGGAGACTGCCTTAGGTGAGAGTAAGGCAAGAGCCTACATTGAAACCTGCATTCTGCAATCGCCTAGAATTTCTTCAGCATTGCCAACTTCATTATTTACCCAAGTTATTGCCTAATCTAGCAAATAAGTTGTAGCTCTTCATTTTTACTTTCCTACCTTGGATTATATAATAATATGAAGACTATCCAGAAAAATCTGTGCTCTTTTGGACTCTACTAACGTGTAATGGGAGATACGTTTTTTCACTGTGGGGAGAAAGAAAACATCTATTCTATAAGTTGTCAGTATGAAGTGGAAAAGAATCTGGCCATAGAAATGAAGGCAACAACAGAGTTAAAGAAAAAGAATAAGACTAATAGTTAAAAACCCTGGTGGACCATATTTTGACATTAATCCTTAACTGCAATAAAAATGATTATAGATTATAAATTCTCTGATTATAAATGATTATATATTCTCTCGAAATTCTCAGTGACAATCATCTCTAACTCCCTTTAACTTTCCCCTAGATTAATGGTTTCCAAATCACAGTGACTCAAGTACCAAATCCGAAATTCTTGCCTTGTTTGTATGCAACGTCTAATTGTTTTTTGTTTCTAACATCTTTATTGGAGCAAAATTGCTTTACAATGTTGTATTGGTTTCTGCTGTTTCTGTTTGACCTGATCTTTTCTTAATTAAATGCATTTACAAAGAAAACTTACTACCACCATGAAATCAAGGGTTTGATGTTCCAGCTATATTTTGAATACATATTAAAATAAAAACCATATTATTAAAAAAATGTTGTAACTATTATCACATAAAATTATCATATACTCTGCTTACCCTAAAAAAAAACTACCCTATATTAGAAATGTATACTTCACATTAATGAGAAAAAACTGATATCCATTAAAGTGTTTTTATAATTGTGAACATTTTGGTAAAATGCTATCAATAGGTATATTCGTTGTGGTCTTCTTTTAATTGCATGAACCTCTATTTGTCTATAGCCTGGGAGAAATCCAAGAGTAAATAATAATCAAGTTCTTTTATGAACTGCTATCATATCTCCTGGCATTACATCAGGCTCTTGACTTACATACAATTCATTCACATGATAACTCAATGAACTTGGTACCTTTGTCACCCCCCACCAGCATTACAGATGGGAAAACTTATGTTCAGAGAATTTGAACAATTCGCTTAGGAGTATATAACTGGAATTTGCCGGCTAGGGTGTCCTGTTACAAAGTCTCCCTCTAAGAACTAAAACAGGAATGTTGTGGAATATGAGGGGGTGGCTTGCCAACCAGCAAAAGGAGAAGACAGAGAGGGAGTGAAAGTGGGCTGGCTGCTGACTCCAAGGAAAAATATTTCTGCCTCTATTTCCATTGTAAATATCTCAGAGACTAAAACCGCAAGATTCATATATTGTCCTTCAGATGTTTCTAGCTCTAAAACAGAATGAGTCTAAGACTCACATTTTCAAATGATCTCTAAAAGACGAATTAAAATACACTTCTCATTTGCTCAAGTCCATTTTTTTTTCAGCCTATTACCTTGTGTATACGGAGGCCCTAGTTTCACAAAGCAATATAAATCATATTGTCACATGCTCATACTTTTGGAATTAGGGAATTCTGGCTCCAAAAGCCACGAGGCTGACAGACAGCTGTAGTAATTCCAACAAATCTATATTTATGTGCGTTTCAGCAGAGCACTGAGCATTTACATTCTCTACCACACACACTCCCTGTGTTGTTGATGAAGTGAAAAGTCAAATTTGAAGGGATGGGTATCGAATTTACAGGACATTTTTAGGATTCCCAAAATTAGGAAGAATAACTTCAGGTCATATAAATGCTCTTGTATAATATATTCTTTTAATGTGAAAAAAAAAAGCTTCAGAAACATCTTCTATCCACTTAAACTGGTCAAACGAATAGTTTGGTTAAGGATCACAAGGACATGTGCTGCTGAGAAGAAAACTAGTAATAAGATTGTGCTATGTTTAATTTGGATTGTTAAAAAAGAACATGTTACTTGAGAAATTTCTCTGTTGATTTGTGGAAGAAACCAGGTTTTGTAAATTACAGCAAGAGCGAGAAATACATCGTAAGATATCATCTGCAAGATGATTTTGAATTCATTTTGGATGAAAAGCCTTTGATTTTATTTAGTCCAAAATATACAAGAAACCTCATTCATTCTCTACTGAGATCAGTAAAAATGATTGCAGGTTAAAACCAACATGAGTAAGTATCTCTCTTTTCAAGGAACAAACAAATTTAAACCACCCACAGACATGTGTAGTTTTATATTTTTCTTTTAACAACTGCTCTGTAACTTATGTAATTTGTTCCCAAGTTGCTCTGTTTAATTGTTGTGTACCATGGCTTTGCTTCCAGACATTGTGCTCCTAGACATTGGCCACTATGACCATTGTTACTTAACGTTGTTTTGGAAATTATAAATAATTCAGTAAGAAAAAATATGAAACTATTAGAAACCAGGATATAAAATTATGAATATTTGCTAAGATACTAGAAAAGCTCAGAAAATCAGAATTCAAAAGCACATTCAACATTATTCATAATATAAAATGCAAAGAAAAGATTGTGATATTATATTTTGTCTAATACATCATCAAGTAATAACCAAATACTCTCAGGTGGGCACTGGGAAATGAACTCTCTTTTTTCCGACGTTGAAAGTGTAATTGATATCATCTTTCTCAAAGGTAGTTAGATCATGCATATTAAGATATTTATACCTTTTGATACAGTAACTTCACTTTTAGGATTTTTTCTAAGAAAATTAGATGAAGTCATATATATATGTATGTGTATACACACATACATATATATATACATATTCACATATACATGCACACTATTAATTGAAAAGTGGAGACAAATTTAGTTTTCAACAGCTGAGGAATTGCTAATGGATCACTGCATCTCCCCTCCATCAAACATTTCCCCAACATTAAGAATAATTTTTCTAAAGATTATTAGAGAACAAACGCTGAAAGGTTAGAGAATCTTCTGACATAAGAGTAAGCTAAAAATTGAACACTAAACTCAAAATATAGCAATACTCACATCTTGGCTAAAATTATATATATTGCTTATGAAAAAGGAACTGTGAGAAAATCTATCAATGTAATGGTGACAATTTTTTAGTGGTGAGATTTAGGGTGATTGCTATTTTCTTTATCACATTATGTACTAAAGAGTGTGTGTGTGTGTGTGTGTGTGTGTGTGTGTGTGTGCGTATAAAACAATTTGGAATACTTTTTCAGTGTTTTATGATTTTATGTAGTAGACCGTAGTCCAAATAAAGGACTCATTAAGCATTAGCTAAGTTTATGGAATTTTCTTTTCCACTCCAAGCCAAATTAAAAATTAGCAAGATAAGCAAGTATCATTTTCTTTTAAGTTGTTCTCCTGAGTGACTTTTTCTTCCTTTCCCAAACTCTCCCTCCCCCAACATTTAAGGATAAAACAGATGATCCTTGCTTTTTTTTTTCCTTTTAAGAAAAAAAAAATCGTTTTTTGTTTTTTTTCTTGATTTGGAAATCAGAACTAAATTTTAAGATGATGCCCAGTTTGACTTTGCAAAATATTATCTACTCTGATTATTCCTGAATTTGTATTTCTAAGCCAGGCCTCCCTCTTTCCGCAACCCCAGAATCCTACATTTAGCTGTCCACTTGAAATCTTAATTTGGCTATCTATAGGCTTTTCACAGTTACAATATCCAAGGCCTAAGATATTCTGGCTTTGGTTTACTCACTGCCCCATATCCCTAGAACAATGCTAGAATCATGTCTTGTGGCTTTGGTTTACTCACTGCCCCATATCCCTAGAACAATGCTAGAATCATGTCTTGTATATAGTAGCTGCTCATTAAATATTTGCTGAATGGATAAATACATGCATTATTGCCCATAGGGCCTGTGGGCTCCTGCAACAGTCACAGAACTCAACACGGCTGAGGATCATTAAAGGCTTTGATTTCTTGAGTACTCTACAATTACGGTTATTAGTCACTGAATGATACTTGGAAATCATTGTAAAGGAATCCCTTATACTGGCCTAACCCTTTATAATACATAATGCCATTTTTTATTTATGATACCACTTCAGTCTTTCAATAAACTATGAATCAGCCATGGATGATATTCTTTTTTCCTGTTATAAATGTAGACAATATCATTTACTAAACACTTACTATGTAGGAAATACCAATGCCCAGTGCTTTGCAAGCATGATCATGTTTAACACTCAGTGTTAAATATCACATTTTAAAGATAAGGAAATGGGCTTGGATGAGCCTAGTATCCTTGTAAGCTAGGTAGGTGCCTTGTAAACTGGGGATTGTAATTATTAGGAAGTGTAAAGAAGAGAAAACAGGCTTAGAGAGATGAAGTAACACCAAGTGTCTGATAGGACGGGTGGGATGAACCAAGTGAGGGTTAGACCCAGGTCATGTGATTCCCAAACTCACGCCTTTAAATACAATGCAATGCAAACTCTTAGTGAAGAATCTGGTTCCTTCTGGGCTGGTCAATGCTAGAAACCAGACTGCTGAGTCCTGGCCTGGGGCACTTAATACTTCACCTTAAGCTTATTTAATCATACTTAGTGGGATGATGATATTGGGGCTATGACGTGGCTGTCTCTGCCACTCCAGGCTCCTTGAACCCATTACACTTCCTAACCATTCAGCTGCTTCAGGGAGAGTCACATAAAGCCTACATCAAATACATTTCTGAGTGGATTTTGTATAACTATAGCAGAGGTAATAACCTGAATACCAAAGTGCTTTTAACATGCAAAAACTAGGCACTTTGGGGAGAAAATAAAGGAGTTTTGCTGGCATTTCTTAAGCTTGGTTTCAATATCAGTATCACAACTTTAGAGGGAGAATTCAAACCAGAGACTGTGGGCTAAAGACACGAAGTCACTTTCTTGCCACACAGGGACGAGATCAAAGTCTTTTATGGGCAAGTGGGAAGTACAGGAGGGGACAGTGACAAAAAGAGAGACAGCTGGGGAGAGGAGAACTGGTGCAGGCGATGGGTTCCCTACTCCTCTCCCACCTTGGCGGCGTCCTGGGGAGAGGAGAAGAGTAGCATGGAGAGAAGAGAGATACCCTTGGCAGGATTAAGGAGGCTTAACAGCAACAGAGAATGATATAACTCATTCTCCCAGGGTGACACTGAGAACAGCTCTGTTTCTGAGAGACTCTTGGTCCTCTGCAAGACTGCAAAGCAGTTAGGTGATGGTTCTCAAACCATAAACAAAGAGGTGAGTGAGATCCTGGCCTTGCCCCGTAATACTTAAGGGAGGATCAAAAAAAAAAAAAAAAGAACCCCAACAGCCGAAATAAATATTTTAATGCATGATTTAAAAAAATAATAATACGGCAGAAACTAATGCAACATTGTAATTCAAGTATACTCTAATAAAAATTTTAAAAAAGAAAATTAATACAGAAAACCAATGATAAACAGAATATAAGTGGCTGCCGCTCCTTGACATTCACATGCCCAATCTCTCAGGGAGTCCTGTGGGTTCAACTTGCAAAGACTCTCAAAGGTTTCTGACCAGGACTGTTGCTGCTGCTTGAACCCAAACCATCAACATCCTTCATCTGCACTCACCTGCAAGTTCCTCCTCTCTCAGCACTTTTGCACACGTCTCCCTCTAATCCATCCTCCACATAGCTACCAAAGGCATCTTTAAACAATACCGCATCAAACCATTTCCCAGCTTAAAACTCCTAAGTTTTAAGTTATTTATTCTATGTGAGTAGAATAAATCCAACTCCTCAGCAAACCTCACACTGCAGCCACTTAGAGCTCTGAGTTCAGCCCCTACCTGTCTCACGTTTTTTGCTTTGCTCAGAGTCAGAACAGTGGAGCTCACTCCCACCTCCAGACCTTTGCACTTGGTGGTCCCTCTGCTCTTTGCCTGGCTGACCCCTTCCCATTCCTCAAACTTCCACCTGTCTCATCTCTTTAGAGAAGGGCACTAAATTATTCTTTCACACCTTATTTTTTTTACAAGCTCTTATCATAAACCTTGTGTAACTACATCATTCTATTTATGGGCTTATATATTTATTTTTCTCCACCTCTAGAAAGCAAGTGCTACTAATTAAGGGACCACGCTCTCCTTGCTTATGGCATGCAGTAGGTGCTCAAACAACGTGCTGAATGACTAAACAAGTGATAGGGCTTTGATGAAAAAGAGTAAAGCAGCCACCATTGGTTGCAACCAAGTGAGTGCTAAACATCGCACAAGACACTCTCCGTATACTATCTCATATGAACGTCCCAATTTAATGGGAGAAAATGGAGGCTCAGAGAGTCCTATGGACTTGCCTGAAGCCAAATATGGCAAGTTGAGCTTTGTGAATTAAAAACTGGTATACCAGTCTCTGAGAACCCAGAAAACGTCAGCGCAGAGTGAACACAGAAATTGACCACAAAGCTTCACAGTACAAGTCATAAAAGGACATAGTATGGGAGAATCTATCAAAAGCATATTCAGATATTCAAGCTTTTTTTTTGTTTTATCAGAAACATTCCCGTCAGTCCCTACTCTGTTCCTGCTTGAATCACATTTCTTTGGAAGAGACAGGAATTACCTTTTCTGAGCAAAAATCTTCAGTGGAGGTCCCCAAACTCGCAAAATTCGCTCTGGGAAGCAAATCAAAGTGCGCCCGGCTCCAAAGCCTGAGTTTGTCGACTATCCCATGCTCCCCTGGGGCTTCTGCTAGTTGAATCCTCAATGAGTTAAATTGTATTCACCTGGTATGGTCCATCATCACCTGGCCTGAGTCAAAATGATTACAGCTTTCATCTCACTTCATCCCTTACCAACCCTATGAGGCAAATCCTGTCATTATTTCCACTCTAGAAATCAAATACTAGGAATCAAATCTTTTAGCCAGAATCACGAAGCTGGTGGAAGAGGCAGAATTCAAACACAGGTGTGACTGTGATAGAGCCTCCAATTTTAACTTGTTGGTCTCCCTTCAAACGTTCTTCAGAGCAGCTCTGTGGGACTGCTCTGGGGGCAGAACCATGGTCTACTAGCTAGCACCGGCTAGAGTGAGTCATATAAGGATGCAAAGCCCCAGATGTCTGCAATTAGTGAATCCTTTATCCCCGGGGAGGCCATATGCACGTTATTTACTTACAAGGGATTTGAAGTCTGGTAACCCTAGATATATGCTGCAACTTCCTGCGTGACCCTGGCTAAGTTACCTAACCGCTCTGAGTCACAAATTCATGGCAATAAAATAGCACCTACCCTCTATGGGATGGTGAGACTTTGAATGGGATAAAGGATGAAAAACACTTTGTATGTTATTTGTCACAGAGTAAGTATACAAAAATCAGAGGATTATTGTGATTAAGATCTTCAGGGACTTCCCTGGCGGTCCAGTGGTTAAGACTTCCCGTTCCAATGCAGGGGGTGCGGGTTCAATCCCTGGTTGGGGAGCTAAGATCCACATGGCTCGTGGCCAAAAAACCAAAACATAAAACAGAAGCAATACTGTAATAAATTCAAAAGACTTTAAAAATGGTCCACATGAAAAAAAATCTTAAAAAAAAAGATCTTCAGTATTTTTCAGTCCTCTATTTACATTTTCAAACAGAAGAAAAAAGTCCCAAAGACAAAAAATTATATCAATTTCCAATCTGTCTCAGGCCAGACTAGGTGGTGATGCACCCACTTCTTTCTATTGCTGGACCCAGGAAGCTTGGTATTTGTGGGCAGATGGGCTTATCATTCACAGAGATAAATAGCAGGGCTCTCCTGATGCAACAGGAGACTATGTGGCATCTAATAAGAACTAACCAATAAACCTTGTAAATACTGTTTTAGGGATCTCTTCAAAGGTGAAAATACTTCATTATTTTATACAAAATGTATCAAATTCTTGCCATAGATATGTGCCATGATAGGTCAGTATGGTTGCCTTTGTGTAAGAAAAGTAAAGAGCAATTTTAATTGGTATAATTAAAAGTCCCATTCTTTTTTTTTTTTTTTTTTTTTGCGGTACGCGGGCCTCTCACTGTTGTGGCCTCTCCCGTTGCGGAGCACAGGCTCCGGACGCGCAGGCTCAGCGGCCATGGCTCACGGGCCCAGCCACTCCGCGGCATGTGGGATCTTCCCGGACTGGGGCACGAACCCGCGTCCCCTGCATCGGCAGGCGGACTCTCAACCACTGCGCCACCAGGGAAGACCTTTTTTTTTACAAATGGAAGAAGGTTTATTATTAAACTTTTCTTTTTCACTACAAGAATTCTCAGCAAGTTACCATATACTGGCAGTATTTACCCACATTCTCCCTATTTATTTATTTTTCTTATTCTTTTCTTGATTTTTTTTAAACATCTTTGAGTATAATTGCTTTACACTGGTGTGTTACTTTCCGCTGTATAACAAAGTGAATCAGCTATATGTGTACATATATCCCCATATCCCCTCCCTCTTGCGTCTCCCTCCCACCCTCCCTATCCCACCCCTCTAGGTAGTCACAAACCACGAGCTGATCTCCCTGTGCTATGTGGCTGCTTCCCACTAGCTATCTATCTTACATTTGGTAGTGTATGTATGTCCATGCCACTCTCTATACATGGAATTTAAAATATATAGTTTCAACTGCGAAGGTGAGGGGATTCTTTTTTTGCAATGGCTCTTAGCCTTTCTAAATTATCACCACTCTACCCGAGACATGGCCTGACTATGAGAAAATATGGTAACATATTTTTTAAAGATTGTAATGGCACAATAGGGTCAACATAATATAAATTTATTAATGGACTATCTTGCTGAATATAGTAAAAAATAAATAATTACTAATTAAGTTTATAGTATTTTCATCTCCCACATATACTCCTCCCATTTTTTAACTGCCATGTTCCTCTAAAATTTGGGGGAAATCATAAGAATTATTTTTTATTTGGTACCTTGCTTTGTTAAATAGAGAAAAATATCTTATTTATTAATGTTTCTCGACATCAGTTTTTGTATCTTATACCAAGTTCAAACAGAATAATCTGGAACAATGAGAACTATCAAATTTAAAACCACAAGTGAAGAAATTTTATAAGGGCAATTACTCTATAAAATGCTCATTTTTATTCATGTTACAAATGCAGAAACTGAAATACAAGGAAGATAATTTGCCAAGATGTTACGTGCCAAGCATTAACATTGCTTTTAGGAATCCTGTTTTTACAGTGAGTCCATACCGTCTTTAAACTATAGGTTAAACCCAAGAATTCTTATTACAGGATTTAGATAAGTTGACACCACTTCTGCCACCTTCAAAACGTGTTCTTGCCCTATATCATCATCCCTCCTTCAGTTGCTCTTGGATTTTCAGGAAGAAATGAAAGAGTTACTAGTACTCATTTCTTTCTTCCAAATTTTTCTTGAAAACAATTCAGTTAGGACATTGCTCCAAGCACTCCACAGAGATTGCTACAATCTGGGTCATGAATGACATCCACCTATTACATCCAACCACCAGTTCCTGATCCTCTTCCTACTTGAACTGTCAGTCGCATTTCACACAGTTGATTACCCCTTCCTCTTTGAATCACTCTCTTCTCTTGGCCTCCAGAAAACTCTGCCAGTCCTCTTAAAGCCCAGATGTCCCAGAATGTTACTTACACTGCATTTAACTGCTCAAAGCAAGTCACAAGACCACTCTAGATTGAACACAGATTCCAATGTATGAGTGGCCAGAGAGGGAAGGAGTTGTTGGTAGCCTTCTTTGGAGACTATAGCATAGACCTCAAAAGTAAATTGAAGTTAAACAGGTGGATGAAGGAAAGGGGGGAAAAAAGGGCTAGGAAGAGAGAAAGAGAACTATGTCCCATTTAGAGAGTACAGTCATAATTTAGTACAGTACGTTTAGACTTCATCAGACCACCTATTTTTACTTTAGACTGAATTTGTGGTGACTCTCCTTCCCCATTTACTCTCCTGCCCCCCCAAAATTTGAGATTTGTAAGATTTCAAATTACCATTTCATATTAGACAGGCTAATTTATGATTGTGATTAACAAAAATCAAAGAGAATCAGGACTAATACTTTTGCTTTTTCCTTGACCTTTCCCACACAGATCAACATAGCTGCCCCAACTCAAGGTTTCATGTTCAGACTCAAAGCAAGAACGTGGTGCTGGCCATGGTTGTTCTCAGAATCCCACAGCCACCTTTCAATCCTATATCAAGGACTAGAACTGAGTCATATGGCTGCCTTTAAGTATAAAGAAAATGGGAAACTGAGTGTGTAGATTTTCCCAGTCTATATTTTAGAGATAGTGGCAGAGAAGTGGGTTGGACTAGCATTTGTATTCATGAACCTCTAGTGATTACTACAGTTAAAAGAAAAAAACCCCAAGACAAAATAAAAAGAAACACATCAAAAACTATCTTTTACAGCATGAGTTGGATAACTTCTTCTGTAAGGGCCCATACAGTAAATATTTTAGGCTTTGAAGGTCATATATCTCTGTCAAAATTACTCAACTCTGCCATTATAGTGCAAAAGCAGGCATAGACAATACATAAACTAATGAGCCCTGACTATGTTCCAATAAAACTTTATCTAAAAAAACAAGTGGTGGGCCAGAGTTAGCCCTGTGGGTCACAGTCTGCTCACCCCTGCTTTAGAATGATAATTTGAACAAACATTTGTCTAACCCAAGTATATCCTCAGAGTCCTATACCTCTACTCAACTAATTTGCATGGTTGCTAAGAACTACACTTCCTGTTTGGACCGAAAAAGCATTCATCACTTCATTGTTCCTGGGGGGTGGGAACTAACAAAAAAGCAGTAACAAAACAAACAAACAGAAACAGGCTCAAATGTAGCAAATGTTAAGTTGGGATGTCATTATAGAAAGAAGATATATTTTATAATACATTTTAGTCCTGTTCTACAATAAAATTTCATATAGGCACTTCAAGTAACTCCTCTATCTTGATGATATTCAGTCATTGGAGAGGTAGCCAGAAGCACTGAATACAGCCCCTGTATGACTGCTAGGATGGGATTTATATAAATACAGCCATAAGAGAAGAAGAAGTGTATCTATATGACCTGTGTACCCAAAACCTTTCTCCTCAATAAAACAATTTCAATTGCTATTTCGAAATTCTTCACGTGCCCCAGTGGTTACACTTTGCCCTTAGCTATTCAGCAACTCTTAACTTAAAATCAACAGCATTTTTCCCAAGTATGGTATCAGCATAATAGCTGAAAATGAAAACGATTCCAAAAATAACTTCAAGTTAATTGTGCAGGTGAGAAAATACATTCACCCACACATCAACCAGTGCCAAACTGTCTGAGTGAAAAAATGAAAATCTGGAAAGGGAGCAACTAAGCCCCAATTCAAAAATATGCCACAATATATTTAGCAGTCCTTACTACTACAAACACCATTATTTAAAGCATTTTACAGGACAGAGCTTCCTTCACAAAAACTAGATCAGAAAAGTTTTTTTCAAAAGTATGCAAAGAACAAAATGATTTGTGCACTTTCCTCTGTCCAGAAGATTATTTCCAGGGGTTTCCATATATGGCATGTGGCATTCATGATTCTACTTTGTCTCTTACATCGACCTTCTACACTGTGACAATAACTGCTTGAATTTTTTTTTTAGGAGTTTAATTCTTATGCTAAAAAGAGCTCTTGTGGTGATCTCAGGAGACCAACGTCTGGCCAACAGTTAGATACAGTCTCTACTATTTCCTTTCCTTAGCATGTCCCCCTACTTGTTTCCAGAAAATCTATAATACGTAATGATTTAGAATTAATACCCCAATTCCCTAGGTCTTTTGATGAATTCACTTACACTTGGGGATCTGACCAAGGCATCTGTTCATGAATAGTGGAATGATTACCAAGTCCTGATGGGGAAGGCACAATGCCATCTTTTCCTGAAATACATCCCAAATGAGAAATCAACTGTCTCATGCCTGGATTTTTGTGTGTGTCATTTTTTTCATTAACTATAAAATGCTTTTGGACATCTTCTTCCGAGCTACTGCCATTTACCCTCTTATATCTGTTACATGGTAGAGAAGAAGATCCAGTATCTGAAACTTCCCTCGTGCATCTACACCAGGTCTTTGAGAATTTAGCGTTTGAATAAATTAATAGCCATTGCTAGGCCAAATTTCAGAAATCATTTTTTAATTACACTGGGCTGAACGGATACGTCCTCATTCTCCATCTGCCAAAAACTTAACATGAGATGAATCACAGTCCAATTCCCACAGTACCTCTAGTTCAAGCAGTTGATATTGGAGGGCAACACACAATCCTGATTTCATCGGTTCGTTCATTACTTATCAAATCTTGCAAGCATTGAAGTTCAAGAGGATTTAGTTTTTTCATTTTATATACTTAAAAACTAAGTCAAATCCCTTCATGAATGGCATATAATCTCCACAGCACATGTTTTCTGACTCTAGTGGTCTCAAGAAAACCAGCTGGGAGGAATAGTGGCCAATAACCCAACTCCCCTCTTGAAATCAGTCAGGCAGAGCTGTTGACTCTGAGATGGGAGATGAGGCCGTGCTAGTAGGGACCCTGACCAGCAGTGGAGCTGCTGTCACTGTATGTCTGGTGTGAATTGAAATTGTTGACCTGATAGCATAAGGCTGAGATTTTCACTCACATTTTCCAGGCTGCTTCAAAACTCTCTTGCCAATGGTAGTGTACAGTCCTACTCTCTGAGCACGGAGGCAAGCAGCCAGTGTGATTCCCCACAGCGAATAAATATTCTAACTCTTGCAGATTTGTAATATTCTAACTCTCGCAGATTTGTGACCCTGAGTTTGGATGTTTGTTCAAAAGCTTACCTCATTTGTCCTGGGCATGACACCGCTAGTTCAAAACTCATGGTGGAAAAGCACAGCTGAAAAGAGACCATTAATAGTGCTCTTCAAGCATCGTTTGACACTGGTTAATCTTTACCATCATCCTTAGGAATTTTTTGAGAAACAGAATGGGAACTCTGCCACTATGTAAATCAAGTGAGGGCAACATAGCTGTCCTTTAGGAGCATAAAATCAATAATGGACAAGAGTGAAGAAATAGGGGATATACTGAATTAGCGCCACTAATCAGGTAGCTCTGGTTTTGACATCCTTCACCACATAGGTCATGTCATTAGTCAAAATTTTCACTATAGATAAACCATGGCTGCAACCTCCCAACTCACGTAAGCACAGGCTGTCCTGAACTACACGCCCTAAGAACTCAAGAGCTGACGGTACTCTTGCTGTCTCCTCGTCAGCCTCACGGTGCCTGGCAGAGTGCTGTGTACAACCTGGCACGAAGATATATATTGAATGAGTGAGTGGAATACATCTAACCTCTGAATGAGCTCACATACACAAATTCTGGCTGGTTTCCCAGGAATCCACCCACACCTACAATAATTAAAACTCTTTGGCTAATGGCTATGCCCAATTTAGGCCTAGGTCTTCAATCACCTATGTATTTTTTTTTTCACCTATGTATTTTTAATGATTAAGAGGAAGGATTAATAGTTGATGAGCACCTCTTATATGACAGGATTTTTGCTAGTTGTCCTAAGAACATTTTCTGTTAATCTTCACAACAAATAAAGTAGTATTACTTTTATTTTACAGAACTTCAGCCTTAAAGAAAACTTGTCCAAAGGGCAGAATGCCAGGACTGGAACTGTGGTGACTGGACTCCATCACCCCTGTTCCTGTTCCTACATCATCTTGCCTATCATAGCGCATGCGTCCAGTCTTTCCTTAGAAAGGATGGATACACTCTGGGTTGGAGATGCCTACTATTTTGACAAACTCATTCCCCTGATGCCTAGATTGTGTAATCCCTTATGCTGACCACTTAGCACACGGGGCCATTAAAATGAATGGAAATTACATAAACATAATTTCAGACGTGCTCAGGAACCACCAGTGGCTAGTGCCCGCCCTCCTGGGACAGCACAGATATAGACCACTTCCATCATCACATGGACTTCTATCAGATAACACTTACTTAGAAAGAAAGCTCTTGATTTTCTAGGACTCTTAACTAGCAAATCTGAATTCTACCACCTTTAGATGAGAGAGGAAAGTTAATTTAGAGTAAGCTTGTTCTTTATTCTGACAGGGAGTAAGATGCTTCTCATTTAACCTATTGATTAAAATGTTGTATTTTTGTTTATAGCTGTTATTGGCCCCTTACTATGTCAGAGGTACAAGTGCTCCTCCTTCCTGGTGACAATGGAAAGGGATTTACAGTAATACGCGTTCGAGCTCTTCTCTTTGACCCTTATTTCCAGTTTGAGAGTGAGGTGTCCAGAGGAGAACAAAACTATTTCATCTACTCAGAGATCAAAGTCAAAATATCTCAACCAAAGGGCTGGCCCCAGGTCATCACAGTGACCCATATTTATCTCTCTGATTCTAAGGATGTAAACACCAAAGAGTTCTATATTATAATGACTATATAGAACTGCAAATAGACTTTGATGCATTCATACTACTTGGTTTTCCTTTTTCAGGAGGTTTTAAAAGGTGCACTGGCCACCTTCAGATCACTTTCATTTTCCATTAAGAAAAAGAAATCCCAATGTGTTTTATTAATATTTTTCATCACGCATATTACACTCCAATTTCTATTTTTTAACTGAAAAGGATTGATTAAGTCAGCAGGTAGCAACTGAATCGTGTTTAACATTCAGTGTGACTGAAGTAGATTATTTTTTCCTTTTTTTTTTTTTTTTAAATATCCCTGGGCAAGGCTTGCTTTCTGCTCCTTTATTTACTGGTACTCAAATGTTGCAGCTCTAACCAAGGGTTTTTTTTGTCATTTCACTCCCCAACAAGGACATGTAGTGTAAAAAAATTCAAAATGCCTCAAATTACTTGGCTTAATAAAAATTGACAGGTAGTGTTGATACAAGAGAAAGAAATTGTTGGAGGTGAAGAATGGAAGGCAGAAAGCATGCCTCGCTGCAATACTGCTGGGCAGATTTAAAGGCTCGTTGTAACTTGTAGCAAAGTTAAAATAATGCTTCTGTAGTAATAATGCTTTTCCTATTTACAGCGTTTTCATCTACAGTTAGCCTAAGGCTTTTTACATTCTATATATAGATACCACTTGAACTTCCACTGAAATCCAGCTACCTTTGCCGTGGAATCAAACATCTTCTCTCTGCCAGCAATATTACACAACAGTTTTCAGGAGGGAAAATGAAGAATAATTTCTCCTGTTGAAACTGCAGAAGGAATTTCTGAGTGGGAAGAATGTAATTTCTAAGTTAGAATTGGCACTTACACTAGGACTTAACACCCCAATTCATACAGAAAGTGGGCGTGGAAACTGCAAAGAACACAAGCGGTCACCGCCAATAGTTTTATTCCTCAAATGGTTAATTATACCATTTATGAAAATGAAAGCTATTTCCCAATATGACTTCTTGCTTTTACCTGTTAAGCTTGAGAGGACCACAGGTGTTTTTTTTTTTTTTTTCCTTTTTGTAAGGGAAAACAATTATAAGAACACACCTACACTTTTAATCATGCAGAACGGTCAACAAGGGTAACGTGTATTTAAGCCCTGGTAGGTACTGGCAGAGTGGTATATCTTTTCATATGTAATTAATTATTTTGTAGGTTTATGATTTTCAGAGAAGTATAAAACTTAAAGGTAAACAATGCAAATGAAAACTATTGGAAAATGTAGAAATTTACACTTTATGGTTTTTCCTACATCTAATTTCCTATAGAAAGTATTTATCAAGGGAAGTTACCTATTAGACAATAAGCAAGGAAAAGAGGGGCAGGGGTTGAAAAGAGTGGGAAAAGGGAGGAAGGAGCAATTTTCACGTATTCAGAAGTAAAAAATAAACCAACATGAAACACAACAACAACTTTCACCTTCCAAACCAGAGAATGACTAAAATACTCTTTTCTCTCTAATATTCTCTCAAATTACTTTTCTCTCAAATTAATCCTTCTCAAGGCCTGCAAAGGAAAGGGCTCAGAGATTTATATAATTTAAACCAAGAGCTGTGTATTTGAGCCATACTTGAGTACCTGTGATGGAAATTTTAAAAATCGGCTCAAGTAGGAATTAAGAATAAAACTTCAGAGCGAAGAATCCCAGAATTTCAATCCATTTTTGATCTGTGATATAGTCATTACAACACAAAACCCTCACCCTCTCAAACTCCAAATTACTGTACAAATATCTACTGACTAACAAACAAAACTGCATCCCCTTGAGAAAAAATTCTGATAAAATGTTTTAGGGTTATCAGAGGAGAGCAACGATCTGTCAAAGGTTTCCTGGTTTACCATGCCAGATTATTTTGGTTTTCATTTATTCATCAATTAATTAATTAAATAATTATTCGCTAAATGCCCATAGTACCCCACACTTGTATCATCTACAAATATCTCCAGCTATTGCCAAAATGCTCCCAATTGAGAACCACTGATATAACCTATGAGTATTTAAGAAGTTAATTTCTTTGAGTTATTAAGGGAATATATGCTTGAGTAGAATTATGAAAGAGCACTTCAAAGAGAAAACTAAGAAGAGGTCATATATCAAACTTAAAAGAAAGTGAAAAGAAATATCTGTATTAAAATGAAATCTCAGATAAGGTTTCCTTTTTACTTTTTATTATTTAAGTTTTCAGACACACACAAAAGTAGAGAAAATAAAAAAGTGAACCTTACCATAAGATCCAGCAATCTCACTCCTGGGAGTATACCCAGACAAAACTACACAGCAAAGAGATACATGCACCCCTATGCTCATAGCAGCACTATTCACAATAGCCAAGACATGAAAACAACCTAAATGTCCATCAACAGGTGAATGGATAAAGATGTTGTACATATATACAATGGAATACTACTCAACCATAAAAAAGAATGAAATAATGCCATTTGCAGCAACATGATGGACCTAGAGGTTATCATACTAAGTGAAGTAAGTCAAAAAGAGAAAGACAAATGCCATACGATATCACTTATATGTAGAATCTAAAATATGACACAAATGAACCTATCTATGAAACAGAAACAGAATCATGCACATAGAGGACAGAGGTGGTTGCCCAGGGGAAGGGGGTTGGGGAGTTGGAGTGGGAGGCTGGGCTTAGCAAATATAAATTTTCTATATATAGAATGGATAAACAACAAGGTCCTATTATATAGCACAGAGAACTAATACCCTCTGATAAACCATAATGGAAAAGAATTTTTTAAAAAGAATGTATGTATATATATATTATATATATATATATATATATATATGTATAACTGAATCATTTTGCTGTACAGCAATAGTTAACATAACACTGTAAATCAACTACACTTCAATAAAAAAATAAAAAAAGATAGTGAACCTTTATATACTTTTTTTTTAACATCTTTAATGGAGTATAATTGCTTTACAATGGTGTGTTAGTTTCTGCTTTATAACAAAGTGAATCAGTTATACATATACATATGCTCCCATATCTCTTCCCTCTTGCGTCTCCCTCCCTCCCACCCTCCCTATCCCACCCCTCTAGGTGGTCACAAAGCACCGAGCTGATCTCCCTGTGCTATGCATCTGCTTCCCACTAGCTATCTATTTTACGTTTGGTAGTGTATATATGTCCATGCCACTCTCTCACTTTGTCACAGCTTACCCTTCCCCCTCCCCATATCCTCAAGTCCATTCTCTAGTAGGTCTGTGTATTTATTCCCGTCTCACCCCTAGGCTCTTCATGACCTTTTCTTTCTTTTTTTTTCTTAGATTCCATATATATGTGTTAGCATACGGTATTTGTTTTTCTCTTTCTGACTTACTTCAGTCTGTACGACAGACTCTAGGTCCATCCACCTCACTACAAATAACTCAATTTCGTTTCTTTTTATGGCTGAGTAATATTCCATTGTATATATGTGCCACATCTTCTTTATCCATTCATCCGATGATGGACACTTAGGTTGCTTCCATCTCCTGGCTATTGTAAAATAGAGCTGCAATGAACATTTTGGTACATGACTCTTTTTGAATTATGGTTTTCTCAGGGTATATGCCCAGTAGTGGGATTGCTTGGTTGTATGGTAATTCTATTAGTAGTTTTTTAAGGAACCTCCATACTGTTCTCTATAGTGGCTGTACCAATTCACATTCCCACCAGCAGTGCGAGAGTGTTCCCTTTTCTCCACACCCTCTCCAGCATTTATTGTTTCTAGATATTTTGATGATGGCCATTCTGACTGCTGTGAGGTGATATCTCATTGCAGCTTTGATTTGCATTTCTCTAATGATTAATGATGTTGAGGATTCTTTGATGTGTTTGTTGGCAATCTGTATATCTTCTTTGGAGAAATGTCTATTAAGGTCTTCTGCCCATTTTTGGATTGGGTTGTTTGTTTTTTGATATTGAGCTGCATGAGCTGCTTGTAAATTTTGGAGATTAATCCTCTGTCAGTTGCTTCATTTGCAAATATTTTCTCCCATTCTGAGGGTTGTCTTTTGGTCTTGTTTTCCTTTGCTGTGCAAAAGCTTTTAAGTATATACTTTTTATTTTATACCTATTATTGGGATTGATAATTATTTACATCTTATTTACATCTTCTATATGTGTTTCATCTATCACTTTTTACAAAAACAAACCTTAAGTATCGTAATATTTTACCCCTAAATATTCATTATGTATTCCTAAAACATGAGGAAATTTTTATACATAATCACAATGTCAGCCTTACTCCTAATAAAACTGGCAATTCCTTAACATCATCTAATGTGGCACATACTTGTATTTCCCCAATTGTCCCCAGAATGTCTTTTTATAATTATTTCATTTGATTCAGCATGCAAACAATATCGACAAATTGATTCCATTGTTAATATCTTCTAAATCCCTTCCCCCCCACCTCCTTTCCTCCCAATGCTATAGATTTGAAGAAGCAGGATCTGTTTCATCCTAGTTCTTTTAAAATGTTCCACATTCTGTATTTGTCCAATTTCTTCTTTTTGGCACCATTTAACTTGCTTCTCTCTCCCCTTACTTCCTGCAATCCCTCCATTATGTTCAGATACTTGATTAGATTCGAGTGCAACTCAGTTCATGTATAATATATACTCCGTATTGTCTCCCAACAGAGGTACGTAAAATCGGGCTGTCCCTTTAGTAATTCTAAAATTCATCAGTGGGTACACATGAGTTCATGTGGCAACAACCTAAAAGCACAAATGTGAAGTTACATTTTGCCCAGTAAAATTGTCTGCAGTGGGGTTCTTTGGCAGCTGGCAAATAACCAGTTGTCCATCAATCTTTCACTTCATGGTTTGGGCATCTGTTGATAACCACTGCCTGAACTACTTCATTAAGGATTGCAAAATGATGATTTCTAAAAATTTTATCATTCATTCTGAATTCATTAGTTGGAATTCTTTTTCAAGAAGAATTCTTCCTGCATTCTTTTCTTCACCAACCAGTCTTTATTTGGTTGCCCTGAAATCCAGTTCATAGGGGAAAATCAAAGGGAGAATACATTACACACTTTTTGGCACTTTGCTTTCTTCACTGTGAGGGATATAAAAGTTAGTCACCCAGGTTTTCTTTTGTAAAAGGACTTTTTGGTCAGCTGCTGGGAAAGGCATAGGCAAATAGTCTTCAGCTGTTGGCCCCTTCAGAGATCTGCCTTGATCACATCCAAAGACTGACTGATGAAGAAGCTATTAAACCCAGTCATTTAGGCCCAATGGAGGACACTCCAATGGACCACGTCAGCTCTAGAGCTCACTGTGGGAAAATCTAAGGTTGTCATTTGGACTTTCACTGCAATATCACCTCTCTCTGCTTAGTCTTTTCCTGCATTGATGCGTGTCTATACCAGGGGCACTGCTACAAACATCCTGCACACTGAACTCCATCTCAGAGCCTTCCCAAACATGGCTATCAAATCTAGCAAATAAAAATATGCCCAGCTAAATTTGTATTTCAAACGAACAATGAAATGTTTTTAGTATAAGTATGTCCCCTACAATATTTGGGACATACTTATCCTAAAGAGTACAGAGTTCACTTAACAAGATATTCTACAGATCACTCTGCACTTGTGTATATATCTTTATTTCTTTTTCCTACTTATTATAAGAATCTACTGATAGATATTTGGGATACTTACAATTTTTGTCATTACATACGATGTCTTCATGAAAAACCTTATGCACATATTTCACACTTTTTTTTAACATCTTTACTGGAGTATAATTGCTTTACATTGTTGTGTTAGTTTCTGCTGTATAACGAAGTGAATCAGCTATACGTATACATATATCCTAATAACCCCCTCCCTCTTGCGTCTCCCTCCCACCCTCCCAATCCCGGCCCTCTAGGTGGTCACAAAGTACTGAGTTGGTCTCTCTGTGCTATGCGGTTGCTTCCCACTAGCTGTTTTACATTTGGTAGTGTATATATGTCAATGCCACTCTCTCACTTCATCCCAGCTTATATTTCCCCCTCCCCATGTCCTCAAATCCATTCTCTATGTCTGCACCTTTATTCCTGTCCTGCCCCTAGGTTCTTCAGAACCATTTTTTTTTTTTAGATTCCATACATATGTGTTAGCATATGGTATTTGTGTTTCTCTTTCCGACTTGCTTCACTCCGTATGACAGACTATAGGTCCATCCACCTCACTACAAATAACTCAACTTTGTTTCTTTTCGTGGCTGAGTAATATTCCACTGTGTATATGTGCCACATGTTCTTTATCCATTTATCTGTTGATGTACACTTAGGTTGCTTCCATGTCCTGGCTATTGTAAATGGAGCTGCAATGAACACTGTGGTACATGACTCTTTTTGAATTATGGTTTTCTCAGGGTATATGCCCAGTAGTGGGATTGCTGGGTCGTATGGTAGTTCTATTTTTAGTTTTTTTAAGGAACCTCCATACTGTTCTCCATAGTGGCTGCATCGATTTACATTCCCAGCAACAGTGCAAGAGGGTTCCCTTTTCTCCACACCCTCTCCAGCAATTATTGTTTGTAGATTTTTTGATGATGGCCGTTCTGACCAGTGTGAGGTGATACCTCATTGTAGTTTAGATTTGCATTTCTCTAATGATTAGTGATGTTGAGCATCCTTTCACGTGTTTGTTGGCAATCTGTATATATTCTTTGGAGAAATGTCTATTTAGGTCTTCTGCCCATTTTTGGATTGGGCTTTTTTTTT
Source organism: Delphinus delphis (assembly GCF_949987515.2). Taxonomy (NCBI): domain Eukaryota; kingdom Metazoa; phylum Chordata; class Mammalia; order Artiodactyla; family Delphinidae; genus Delphinus; species Delphinus delphis. The sequence continues at coordinate 84,027,278 of NC_082692.2, read as the reverse complement.
TTTTTTTTTTGATATTGAGCTGCATGGGCTGCTTGTATGTTTTGGAGATTAATCCTTTGTCAGTTGCTTCGTTTGCAAATATTTTCTCCCATACTGATGGCTGTCTTCTGGTCTTGTTTAAAGTTTCCTTTGCTGTGAAAAAGATTTTAAGTTTCATTAGGTCCCATTTGTTTATTTTTGTTTTTATTTCCATGTCTCTAGGAGGTGGGTCAAAAAGGATCTTGCTGTGATTTATGTCATAGAGTGTTCTGCCTATGTTTTCCTCTAGGAGTTTGATAGTGTCTGGCCTTACATTTAGGTCTTTAATCCATTTTGAGTTTATTTTTGTGTATGGTATTAGGGAGTGTTCTAATTTCATTCTTTTACATGTAGCTGTCCAGTTTTCCCAGCACCACTTATTGAAGAGGCTGTCTTTTCTCCATTGTATATTCTTGCCTCCTTCATCAAAAATAAGGTGACCATATGTGCGTGGGTTTATCGCTGGGCTTTCTATCCTGTTCCAGTGATCTATATTTCTGTTTCTGTGCCAGTACCATACTCTCTTGATTACTGTAGCTTTCTAGGATAGTTTAAAGTCACAGAGCCTGATTCTTCCACCTCTGTTTCTCTTTCTCAGCATTGCTTTGGCTATTCAGGGTCTTTTGTGTTTCCATACAAACTGTATAATTTTTTGTTCTAGTTCTGCGAAAAATGCCATTGGTAGTTTGATAGGGATTGCACTGAAACTGTAGATTGCTTTGGGTAGTAGAGTCATTTTCACAATGTTGATTCTTCCAATCCAAGAACATGGTATATCTCTCATCTGTTTGTATCATCTTTAATTTCTTTCATCAGTGTCTTATAATTTTCTGCATACAGGTCTTTTGTCTCCTTAGGTAGGTTTATTCCTAGGTATTTTATTCTTTTTTGTTGTAATGGTAAATGGGAGTGTTTCCTTAATATCTCTTTCACATTTTTCATCATCAGTGTATAGGAATGCAAGAGATTTCTGTGCATTAATTTTGAATCCTGCTACTTTACCAAATTCATTGATTAGCTCTGGTAGTTTTCTGGTAGCATCTGTAGGATTCTCTATGTATAATATCGTGTCATCTGCAAACAGTGACAGTTTTACTTCTTCTTTTCCAGTTTGGATTCCTGTCATTTCTTTTTCTTCTCTGATTGCTGTGGTTAAAACTTCCAAAACTATGTTGAATAATAGTGGTGATGTTGGGCAACCTTGCCTTGTTCCTGATCTTAGTGGAAAGGGTTTCAGTTTTCCACCACTGAGAACGATGTTGGCTGTGGGTTTGTCATATACGGCCTTTATTATGTTGAGGTAAGTTCCCTCTATGCCTACTTTCTGGAGAGTTTTTATCATAAATGGGGGCTGAAATTTGTCAAAAGCTTTTTCTGCATCTACTGAGATTATCATATGGTTTTTATACTTCAACTTGTTAATATGCTGTATCACATTGATTGATTTGCGTATATTGAAGAATCCTTGCATTCCTGGGCTAAACCCCACTTGATCATGGCGTGTGATCTGCTTAATGTGCTGTTGCATTCTGTTTGCTAGTATTTCGTTGAGGATTTTTGCATCTATGTTCATCAGTGATATTGGCCTGTAGTTTTCTCTTTTTGTGACATCTTTGTCTGGTTTTGGTATCAGGGTGATGGTGGCCTCGTAGAATGAGTTTGGGAGTGTTCCTCCCTCTGCTATATTTTGGAAGAGTTTGAGAAGGACAGGTGTTAGCTCTTCTCTAAATGTTTGATAGAATTCACCTGTGAAGCCATCTGGTCTTGGCCTTTTGTTTGTTGGAAGATTTTTAATCACAGTTTCAATTTCAGGGCTTGTGATCGGTCTGTTTATATTTTTCTATTTCTTCCTGGTTCAGTCTCAGAAGGTTGTGCTTTTCTAAGAATTTGTCCATTTCTTCCAGGTTGTCCATTTTATTGGCATATAGTTGCTTGCAGTAATCTCTCATGATCTCTTTTATTTCTGCAGTGTCAGTTGTTACTTCTCCTTTTTCATTTCTAATTCTATTGATTTGAGTCTTCTCCCTTTTTTCTTGATGAGTCTGGCTAATGGTTTATGTTTTGTTTGTCTTCTCAAAGAAGCAGCTTTTAGTTTTATTGATCTTTGCTATCGTTTCCTTCATTTGTTTTTTATTTATTTCTGATCTGAACTTTATGATTTCTTTCCTTCTTGATTTCTTTTGTTCTGCTAACTTTGAGGGTTTTTTGTTCTTCTTTCTCTAACTGCTTTAGGTGTAGGGTTAGCTTGTTTATTTGAGATGTTTCTTGTTTCTTGAGGTAGGATTGTATTGCTATAAACTTCCCTCTTAGAACTGCTTTTGCTGCATCCCATAGGTTTTAGGTTGTCAGGTGGTTTTTTTTTTGTCTTTTTTTTTTGTCATGTTTTTATTGTCATTTGTTTCTAGGTATTTTTTGACTTCCTCTTTGATTTCTTCAGTGATCTCTTGGTTATTTAATAGTGTCTTTTTTAGCCTCCATGTGTTTGAATTTTTTACAGATTTTTTTCCTGTAATTGATTTCTACTCTCATAGCGTTGTGGTCGGAAAAGATACTTGATACGATTTCAATTTTCTTAAATTTACCAAGGCTTGATTTGTGACCCAAATATGATCTATCCTGGAGAATGTTCCATGAGCACTTGAGAAGAAAGTGTATTCTGTTGTTTTTGGATGGAATGTCCTGTAAATATCAATTAAGTCCATCTTGTTTAATGTATCATTTAAAGCTTGTGTTTCCTTATTTATTTTCATTTTGGATGATCTGTCCATTGGTGAAAGTGGGGTTTTAAAGTCCCCTACTATGATTGTGTTACTGTCAATTTCTGCTTTTATGGCTGTTAGCACTTGCCTTATGTATCGAGGTGCTCCTATGTTGGGTGCATAAATATTTACAATTGTTATATCTTCTTCTTGGATTGACCCCTTGATCATAATGTAGTGTCCTTCTTTGTCTCTTGTAATAGTCTTTATTTAAATTCTATTTTGTCTGATATGAGAATTGCTACTCCAGCTTTCTTATGATTTCCATTTGCATGGAATATCTTTTTCCATCCCCTCACTTTCGGTCTGTATGTGTCCCTAGGTCTGAAGTGAATCTCTTGTAGACAGCATATATATGGGTCTTGCTTTTGTACCCATTCAGCCAGTCTATGTCTGTTGGTTGGAGCATTTAATCCATTTACATTTAAGGTAATTATCAATATGTATATTCCTATTACCATTTTCTTAATTGTTTTGGGTTTGTTATTGTAGGCCTTTTCTTCCTCTTGTGTTTCCTGCCTAGAGAAGTTCCTTTAGCATTTGTTGTAAAGCTGGTTTGGTGGTGCTGAATTCTCTTAGCTTTTGCTTGTCTGTAAAGGTTTTAATTTCTCCGTTGAACCTGAATGAGATCCTTGCTGGGTAGAGTAATCTTGGTTGTAAGTTTTTCTCTTTCATCACTTTAAATATGTCCTACCACTCCCTTCTGGCTTGCAGAGTTTCTGCTGCAAAATCAGCTCTTAACCTTATGGGGATTCCCTTGTATGTTATCTGTTGCTTTTCCCTTGCTGCTTTTAATATTTTTTCTTTGTACTTAATTCTTGATAGTTTGATTAATATGTGTCTTGGTGTGTTTCTCCTTGGATTTATCCTGTATGGGTCTCTCTGTGCTTCCTGGACTTGACTGACTATTTCCTTTCCCATATTAGGGAAGTTTTCAACTATAATCTCTTCAAATATTTTCCTAGTCCCTTTTTTTTTTCTTCTTCTGCGACCCCTATAATTTGAATGTTGGTGCATTTAATGTTGTCCCAGAGGTCTCTGAGACTGTCCTCAATTCCTTTCATTCTTTTTTCTTTATTCTGCTCTGTGGTAATTATTTCCACTATTTTATCTTCCAGGTCACTTACTCGTTCTTCTGCTTCAGTTATTCTGCTACTGATTCCTTCTAGAGAATTTTAAATTTCATTTATTGTTTTGTTCATCACTGTTTGTTTGCTCTTTAGTTCTTCTAGGTCCTTGTTAAACATTTCTTGTATTTTCTCCATTCTATTTCCAAGATTTTGGATCATCTTTACTATCATTAATCTGAATTCTTTTTCAGGTAGACTGCCTATTTCCTCTTCACTTGTCTGGTGGGTTTTTCCCTTGCTCCTTCATCTGCTGTGTATTTCTCTAACTTCTCATTTTGCTTAACTTACTCTGTTTGGGGGGTCTCCTTTTCACAGGCTGCAGGTTCATAGTTCCCGTTGTTTTTGGTGTCTGCCCCCAGTGGGCAAGGATGGTTTAGTCGCTTGTGTAGGCCTCCTGGTGGAGGGGACTGGTGTCTGTGTTCTGGTGGATGTGGCTGGATCTTGTCTTTCTGGTGGGCAGGTCCACGTCTGGTGGGGTGTCTGTGTCTGTGAATGTATTATGATTTTAGGCAGCCTCTCTGCTAAGGAGTGGGGTTGTGCTCCTGTCTTACTAGTTGTTTGGCATGGGGCACCCAGCACTGGAGCTTGCTGGTCTTTGAGTGGAGCTAGGTCTTAGCAGTGAGATGGAGATCTCTGGGAGAGCTCTCGCTGATTGATATTACATGGGGCCGGGAGGTCTCTGGTGGTCCAATGTCCTGATATCAGCTCTCCCACCTCAGAGGCTCAGGCCTAACACCCAGCCAGAGCACCAAGACCCTGTCAAACTTGGTGGCTCCAAACTCCAGAACTCCACACTCCGGAGGCCCTCTCCCCTTCTGCACAGGTCCTCTATTTCACACTTTTACCAGTGTACTTTAAGGAACATTCTTAGAAATGGGATTGCCATATTTACAAAGTAAATGCATATGTAATATTTTAGATATTGCCAATTCCCCTTGACAAGGATTAACAGCATGATATGATGGGAATGATAGAGAAAGAAATGCTAGCAATACATTTCTCCATAACAGTGGGCTATTGATTAGTCTTAATAGAGCTTGCCCTTTTTTTTCAATGCATTGCATATTTAAAATTACTACAATTGTTTTTAAGTGTGTACACACTAGAGTTTTGAATTTTAAAAACAAAACACTCTCCAAAAATTGTAAGACAAAAAATGTAAGAAATAGCATGATCAATTCAAAAACTAATAGAGGAATAAAAGCAGGCAGAATTCGGAAGTATTATTCTCTAAAAACCTGAATAGTATATGGTAGGAATAATTTCTAAAAGCATTTGGCAACAGATATTGAGAACTTTCAAAGTAGTCGTATATCTTAGTCTTATATTTATGCTTTTGAAATGTTTTCTAAGAAAATACTATGAAATATGGATGATTTACATACAAAGTTGTTCACAGCCCACATTTTGGATACAAGTAAAATAGAGTGTGGTCATAAAAATGAATGGTATTTTTAAAGACTTTAATTCAAACCTGCTATGAGAATAACAATGACAACCCAAAGGAAAATTTTCCAGCATTTCATCACCCAATCCATGTTTCCATTTTTATAGAGAACCCTTCAGTACTTCTGCGTGTATATGCAACTTGGGCAAAGTTACAGTAAGTTAGAACTTGATATTTTAAATTTTAGAAAACATACCATCAGTCTGTTTCTATTTTGCTACTGTCTTGGTATTTCTTACCTCATTCTGACCCCATTAAGATTAGCCAATTTACCAATGTGTTTGTACCTTTCTACACCTTTCTCCAGGCTCATAGAAGTTAATGCACAAATTCAATTCACATGCAGGCAACATTTTTGTCTTTGCTTATTTTTATATAAATGTGAGCATTCTATAGACATTTCCCAATAACTGGCTTTTCTCACTCAACATCATACATCATGGACATGGGTCACCAGGTACAATTCTAAATCATTCTTTTCTATTAGCTGAATGATATTCCTAATATGAGTGAAACATACTTTATTTTAACCATTCTCCTATTTATTGGCATTCAGTGTAAACAGGTTTTTGTTTTTATTTTGCCACTCCATGCTGAAATAAACATCCTTACACATATAACTACACACGAGCGATTTTTATTTTAATGTAAAAGTTTCTTAGGAGTGGAGTAGCTAGGTCAAAGGGGATGTACTTTTTAATTTGAAATGTATATTTCCGTATTACTTTTTTAAGGTCTATACCTATAAACGTTCCCACCAGTAGTGTGTGAGAGTGACTTGCCTCCTTGTACTCACCAGCACCTTATTAAATTTTTGCCAATCTGATGGGTGATAAGTAGTATCACATTGTTATTAATGAAATAATTCATTCTTTCATGTTTACTGGCCTTTTGAATTTCCTCTTCTGTCAATTGCTTATTATGCACATTTTTCTATTGGGCCACAATGCTTTTGCTTATGTAATTGTATGTATTTTATAATACTATAGCTAAAATTTTTTTCCTGTCATATGTGTTGCAACATTTTCTTCCAGCTTCTCATTTGTCTTTTGATTTGGTTTTAGTATAGTTTAACATACAAATATACTTTATGGATTTAAATGTCTCTTTTCTTTTATGGCTCTGAGTTTTCTGTCTTGCTCAAATTGCTTTCCTTCACCCTAAAGTTATAAAAACATTCACTTAAATTCTCTTACCAGGTTTTTAGTTTTATTAAAAAGCATTTAACCTTTTTATCTACCTGGAATTTATTTCTGTATATTGTGTGAGCTTGGGCTGGGGGTGGGGTCCAAGACCGCTGTTTATCCAGGTGGAGAGCCAGTTTTGAAAGCACATTTAATAAATAAATAAACCACTCTTTCTCTACTGAATCAAAATGTCATATTCTTCATATTTTAGTTTTCTAAGTATACTCAGATATATTTTTCCACATAGTTGTCTCTTCCTCTGCTAATATTTTAAGATTCTGATTATCATACTAAAATACAGATTTTAATTTCTAGAAGTTAATCACCTCATGTAATTTTTTAAACACAATTTTTAGATATTCTGAACTTGTACTCTTCCACATGGATATTAAAATAGTTTGACCTTTTTCCTTCCACTCTTTCCAAAAACAGTTTGAAAGAAGTTTTGAACTTCTAATTCAGATGATGTTTTACTTATATATTAATATACTAATTTTTCGATGATTGACATTTTTTGATACATCTTGCTGTCCAAGAATGGTATGCCTTTGCTTTCTTGTGGTCTACTTTTATTTACTTAAGCAAGAGTGAATAAGAATATTCAATGACTAGAATGACATTTGTGAAGATTTTTAATGACATAGAATAACATTTAATATTAAACCAAATAAAAGCAAAGAAGTAAAATTACATGGACAGCATGATGCCAATTAAGTAAAAATGCATGGAAAAAGACTGAAAGGAAATATTCTAGAACATTAACAGTGTGACATGTCTGAGTGGAAAATCTGTAGATGACCTTTATTTACCCTGTATAATTTTCTATAGCTTTCAAATTTTTATTGTGGGCTGGATCCAGAGCATGGCTCTGGATGAATAAAACGCATATAAACTCTCCTATTTTGCCCACCCAAAGAGGTAGTGAATTAGGAATCCTAGAATCAATAATGAAAAATAAGCAGCACCTCCTGCTGTGTGCCAAAGTCCCATTCTGTCAGAGAAGAACCTATAAAAAACCTTCTGTGACAAGGTGTCTGATGGATTCAGTCAAACTACATAGCACCATTATATATGGAGAACGTTTCTTTCCTTATCAAACAGAAACTCTAAAATAAGCATACCAGTTCAAGCTTCCAACATAAGCGTTATGTTGGAGTTCATGAGAAGTAATAGCAATTAGTGTATTGGGCATTTATAACTTCATTCTGACATATAATAAATGCTTCACACAGAAATTCTGAAAGCACTTTACCTGAAATCACCAACTAGTCAAAGGATGAATCGGAGATAATGCTTAGGTAACTCAAAAGACATTTCTGTGGATTTTCTAGAAAGTATTTTCATGAAGGCTAAATTGCCAACTGAAAATTGTTACCCCCGAACAAACCCTATCAACATGTTCTTTGCTGTCTCACCTTCCAACATGTCTTCTTTTGATTCTTCTGAAGTATGAAAATGAAAGGCTGAAACATTAGGTACTCAATAAACGCAGGTTAAAATTTTCCACTATGAAAATACCTCCCGGGGCTTCCCTGGTGACGCAGTGGTTGGGAGTCCGCCTGCCGATGCAGGGGACACGGGTTCGTGCCCCAGTCCGGGAAGATCCCACATGCCGCGGAGCGGCTGGTCCCGTGAGCCATGGCCGCTGAGCCTGCACGTCCGGAGCAACGGGAGAAGCCACAGCAGTGAGAGGCCTGCGTATCGCAAAAAAAAAAAACCTCCCTAAGTCAGCATTTTTTTCACGTTCTCCCCTTGGAAATCATATAACAGCAACAAGAAGTCGGGGGAAAAAGTCTGCAAACTCCATTTACAATGAAGCTAAGGTATAGATGTAACACAGAGACATGTATATGATCTGCTGAAACAGCTTAGATAGGGAAAAAGAGAGGAAAATTTTAAAAAATGAGATGATTGAGAGGGCCCAGCAACAGTGGGTATCAGAAAGAGTCAGGAATGATACACTTCCTGAAGGTGAGAGCGTCTCCCTGTGGTGAAAGAATTATATCCGGCATTGGCAATAAGAGTTCAGAAAATGTAGTAGACAGGGTTGGCAACTGAGAAAACTCTTTGACTTGGTTCAATTTACAGGAGCAGACGAGGTGGGCCTATACGAATCATCACATCAATACCATATTTTTAGGAGTGCCATATCTGCATATTTGTCCCTGTGGTAGTAAAGAAGGAGACAGCTTTCAGTCTGTGAACCTGGAGGACTTCCCCTGCTCTTCCCCATTCTGAACACTTCCACCACCACAAATCTGCAAATAGCCAACCCACTCAGATGAGTAATAAGAAAGTTCTAGACATGCATCAGCACAAAGATATAACGTGAAACCTGCAGCAAAGAACAGCAAACTGTTTAAAAAACACATTTACCATAAAATATTGTCACAAAGCAGAAAAAAAATTACAGCTAAAAATATCATGGAGTATTCTGAAAACGTGAGGTAGCAACCACCACTAGGAACACCACAAAGAAGAATGCAAGAACACTGAATAAATGCAAGAATTTAGGGAAAACAATGAGGGATAAAAAAGGAGGATATAAAATGGGATGTGTATGAATAGAGCATAGAATAGAAGTAGAATACAAAAACAAAAATTTAGGAGGGACCTCACTTACGGCAAGATGAAGTAGATGTACTTTTCAATATTCCTCCCACTAAGTACAGCTAAAAACTCTGGAGATCTATCTATCTATAAAACAATCATAGGAAGATTCTGAAAGTTGAAGCTAAGATGGCAGGCTCATTAAGGATCTTGGGACCCAAGGAATAACACAGTGCTGTGTTCCCTGGTTGATTTTTTTGTTCGTTTAATTTTGCCTCATATATATCAGACTGAATATTGGAAAAGCCAGCAATCCAGAAATGCGAAAGCGTGCAGACGAAACTAGGACCCAACCAAAGCCTGCTCTCTCTAGCCAAAGGATTAGGAAAGGGGACAAGAAACATTTAAATAACGGCCACTATACTCCAGCCAAATAACATACGAAAAAACTGTGGCCCTTGCCCCAGCCATGACAGCAAAGGCCAAGTTAGAAGCAACTCAGTGTCCCTGCTGGGGTAGTATCACAGAACAGAGTCAGGAGTTTCATGCCTCTTGGGCATCAATAATGCTTCTCCTACCTTGTGGTATCAGTGGAGGCCACATATAGAGATCAATAACAAGGCACCCTCCCAACCAGGGTTTTACCATCAGAGGTCTAGTGAGAAACTAGAAATCCTACTACCACCTAGCAGCAATGAGGAGCTCTTCCCATCTTGAATGTCAACAGACACAATGAGAGGAACTTGGACTTCCACCCCCCTAGCACTAAGGAGGCACCCCTCCTTCCCCTGTTGGAATGGTGTCAGAAGAGACTACCTAAAATAAAAGGTTTAAAAAAGACCCAGAGTCACCTAATAATTCAAATGTTCAGGTTTCAATGAAAAAATAATCACTCATGATACCAAGAACAAGAAAAAGCTCTTCTTTAAAAAAGGGCAATCAATAAACACAAACACTGAGATGAGCAGTGTTAGAATTATCTGGCAAAGATCTTAAACAATCATCATAAAAATGCTTCAATAAGCAATTATTAACACAGACGAAACAATTTTAAAAAGTAGAAAACTCTCAGCAAAGAAATAAAAGATACAGAGAAGGACCAAATGAAAAATTTTGAACTTGAGAAGTATAATAACTGAAATAAATAACTTAAAATTAAAGAACTCAGTGGATAGGCTCAACAGAAGAATGAAAGGAAAAGAGGAAAGAATTAGTGAACCTGAAGATAGAACAACAGAAGCTAACCAATCCGAAAATTGACTGGGGAAAAAAAAAGAACAGAGCCTAAAGGACCTGTGGGACTATAACAAAAGACCTAACATATTTGACATCAGAATCTCATAAGCATAAGAGAAAGAGAGTGGGGCTGAAGAGGTATTCAAAGAAATAATGAACCAAGTTCCCAATTTGGCAAAAGACATGAACCTTAAAGAAGCTTAGCTGGGGGACTTCCCTGGTGGTCGAGTGGTTACAACTCCACACTTCTACTGCAGGGGGCATGGGTTCGATCCCTGGTCAGGGAACTAAGGTCCCACATGCTGTGACCAAAAAATAAAAATTTGGGGAAAAAAAAAAAAAAACTCTTTAAAAAAAAAGACGCTTAATAAAGGCCCAAAGGACAAACCCCCAAAAAGTACCCACCAAGGCATACCAGAGTCAAACTAAAAATGAAAAACAAAGAAAAGAATTGAAAGCAGCAAAAAGAAAACGATACCTTACCTATAGGAGAAAAACAGTTCAAATGTACAGTGGATTTATCACCAGAAACTAAGGCCAGAAAGATGTGGTACCACATTTTTAAGAACTGAAAGACGAGAACTGTTAACCGAGAATTGTATAAAAATATCCAGTGAAAATATCCTTAGGAATAAAGGGGAAACACAAAAGTTATATGCACCAAACAGCAAGGCAAAAATTGATAAAACTGAAAGAAAAAATAGACATATCCAAAATTATAGTCTGAAATTACAACATCTCTCTTTCTCTCAACAATTGATAGAACAAAACAGAAAATCAGCAAGGATATAGGAGAAATCAACAACACCAACAATCAACAAGATCTAGTTCACATTTGTTGAACACTCAATCCACTAATATCAGAATGCACTGTCTTTTCAAGAGCTTGTGAAATATGTACATTTACCAAAATAGGCCACATTCTTTCTCATGAAACAGATGTCAACAAATTTTTAAAAATTTAAACCATAGATAGCATGTTTTCTGACTAAAATGGAATCAAAACATATACAAATAAATAATAGAAAGAGGAAAATCTGAAAACACTTGGAGAATAAAACCACACCCACATGACAAAATCCAACATCCATTCATGATAAAAACTCAGCAAAGTAGCAATGTAGGGGAACTTCCTCAGCTTGATAAAGCACATCTACAAATCAATGAAGGCTGTAACAAAACAAATGCATTACAAATGTACAAAACAACTCACTGAAGGGCTTGAGCAGAAGGTACTGATCTAGGTAACTTTAAGGGTTGAGCAGAATGTGCTGATCTAGGTAACTGTAACTGAGTGGATTCTTTAAGATGAAAGACAAGAGAAACTATAAATAAGCACTGTGGTTTAGTTGATAAAGTTATTTCCTACAGGGGCACTGGTTAATAATTCTGATACCTTATAAATGTTTACTGGAATTAATAATAAAGTAAATGGATGACAAATGGTAGGAGTCAGGTTTCTTACTGGTTGAAGGGGATTTTAGAGATAAGGAAAGGGAGGAGGCTCTACTGACATATGTGGAAATGAATTAGAGGTGGGCACATTTCCATGAACCCATGTTTAGTCTAATATAGATACAAATAGTTACACATAAAAATATCATCAATATGAATTCATGTTTAGTCTAAACAGATACAGATAGGGAAAATTATCAGATGACACAATTTTTTAAATGGATAAAGGACATAAACAGAAATTACAGTGAAAAGGATGTACAAATGGAAAATAAGCACATGAAAGGATGTTTCATCTCATCTATTGGGAAAATGCAAAATAAAACCACAATGAGGTATAACTATATACCTATCAGACAGGTTACAATAAAAAATACTGACAACACCCAATGCTCGTGAAGATATAGAGAAACCGGGTCCCTCATACATTGTTAGTTGGAATGTAAACTGGTACAGCCACTCTGGAAAATGGTTTGGCAGCTTCCTAAGAAATGAAACATGTAATTACCATAAGACCCAGCAATTGTACTCCTGGGCATTTATTCCACAGAAATAAAATTTTATGTTCACACAAAAACAGCTTTTAGCAGCTTTATTTGTAACAGCCAAAAACTGGAAACAACTCAGATGTTCTTCAGCAGATGGATGGTGAAATATCCTGATACCCACATCCCAGGAAATACTACCCAGCAATAAAAAGGGACAAACGACTGACAAAGCAGCAACCTGGATGAATCGCCAGAGAATAAAGCTGAGTCCAAAAAGTCAACCTTAACAGGTTACATACTGTATGCTTTCATTTATATAACATTCTAGAAACGACAATGGTATAGAGAGCAAATAGATATCAGTGGATGCTAGCGTCATGATTGTTAGGGAGCATGGAATAAAGAATGAAGTGGGTATGGCAATAAAAGGGCAACATGAAGGAACTTTGTGTTGATGGAAACTTCCTGTATCTTAACTGTATCCATGTCATTGTCCTGGGCATAGTATCATATTATAGTGTGGTACTGTATTGTGTCATAGTTTTACAAGATGTTATCATAGGGGGATTTCTGGGTAAAGGTTCCATGGGTTCTCTCTTCATTATTTCTTACAGCTGCCTATGAATCCACAATTATCTCAAAATGAAAAGTTCAATTTAATACCAACCCCCCTGCAAATTACCAGAGAAATGAGCATAAAATTGGAAGGAAAACAAGTAGAAACAGCTACTGTGGAAAACACGGTAGGAGATTCAGAAAGAGAAAACAAACAAAACTAAGACAAAACGAAGCTTAGTTTAAAAAAAAAATAGCTATAGGATGTAGGGAAAGAAGATGAAACATCTTTCATCTTAGAGTATTATTAGAGTCCCACAAAGAAGATCAGAATAATGGGAAATTAAATGCAGTTGGCTTCTTCACGTTGGAACTTTTAACTTTCAACTTTCTGGTTGATACCAGAAGAGGGTCAAACAACACCTACAAAACACTCAAGGAAGTAAAGGGTGATGCAAAGATTTTATATCCCTCCAGGAATAAGGCTCTTAAAACACACATGTATACACACAGTTTTGACCATTGAAGAACTCAGAGATGATGTTTCCCATGAGCCTTTCTTGATGAAACTACCAGAGGACAAACTTCCTCTAACAAAGAGATAACTGAGGAACTATGGCAGAAACACTAGTGGGCACTGAATAGGTTTAACTGTAGAAATAAAACAGAAATGAACACAGGAATTAGTCATAAACATTGTATACTTTGCAATATAGGAATGATAGAAATGACAGGTATTAGGAAGGAAAGGGGGAGGAAGGATTGAGATAGCAATAGATAAGACCTCAAGAAAATGAAAAACATTTCTAAGTTTTTTAAAACCCAGAGCCAAACTAAAGAGAAAAAATGCTAGACATATATTTGCAGCTCATACTACATGAAATGGCCCAGGTAAAACAATAAGAAAATATTAAAATCTCAAAAACTATATGGAAATTAGGTTACAGGTAAATCCTCCCCTCTCTTTCACACACACACATACATATAATGCAATTAAAAAATACCAGCTTTTAAAAAACTGATAAATTACACATGCTAATGAGGGTCAGTGAAACGGACACTCTCAAACAATGCTAGTGGCATTGAAAGTGAAAATGACTCTTTGAAAAGCAATGTATCAAATATCAAAAAAAAACAACAACCTTGTACTAAGACCTTCAAATGTTTATACAAAAAAAATGTTCATACCCAGTAATTTCTTCTGGGTCTCTATAAAAAGATAATCCTGAGCTTAGAAAAGGGCATATAACAAGGCTGTAATTTATGGAAGAGTAAGTATGTCCCATTCCTTTTAATGAATTTTACATGCACTAAATATTTTAATCCTCATAGCTTTATAGTACTACGGTAGATACTAGAAAAAGATAGATAACAAGACAGAAATGCTTACAAAATAACATTAAGAGACAAAACAGGAATTTATCAAACATATACAGATATATTCTATGATTGCTGCCACATGGAAACATTTAGCAAGGCCCATGTAGTACTAAAGCTCTGGAATATGTTTACCAAAAACTTTGCAGAGTTTTCTTTATAAAACTCAGTAATTTCTTTTAAAAGACAGCTAGAGAAATAAGTGGGAGGAGGGGAAGATTAAAAGAGAGGGAGAGAGAAAGAGATGCACGCAGCTTGACTAAACGCTTGCAATTTGGAAAAACATATCTTACGGCCCTTACGGGTTTCTTTTAATTATTGTCCTAAAGCAGAGGTAGCAAACTGTCTTCAGTTTCACCATGTGGCCCACTAGGCAATTTTTATTGGCATTCTGCAATTAACATATGCTCTACTTTTCTCTCTTTCCTGCTCTGCTTTTCCTTTCAATTTATTATTCTTTCACTCCTCTTTTTTCTCCACTGTGGTCTACACTGTAGCCCATACATCTGATAGGCCACTTCATCAGAATTGCCTGGAGGGCAACTGACATCCACAGAGATACCTGGGCTCTACCCTAGGCCTATAGGTATCAATATCATTGGAGACGGTCCAGGAATCTGCATCTAACATGTTTCCTGTGGGATTACTGCTCACAGGACACTTTGAAAACCACTCTTGAATCGAACACATAACACTTGCTCCTTATGTAGGCTTTGGAAGGAAAGGATGAAGGACAGACAAACACAGATCTTTCCTGGGTCACCAAAACTCCACAGAACCGGGTAAACACACTGGGTTAGAGTCAGAGTTCTTTAGATACAAGTTATGAGCAATTAAAGCAATTTAGGAACTTAGGGAAATCACACACACACACACACACACACACACTTTTTTTTTTTTTAACCAATTCAGGAAATTTCAAATAGCACCATGTAGGTGGTCTTTTCTTCCTGTCCCTTACTTCAACCAGACTAGCTGTCTGCCTTTATCTGTTTCACACTTAATATTCCATGAAATTTTTCACTTAATAAAATGTTCTGCTTCTCAAGTAAAAGGTTTGAAAAATTATTGGTATGGTTCTACCAAAAACCTCTTAAACTGATTTGCCATATCCACAGTACACAGAAATATAAGGTCAAAGATAGACATGTCCAGGGCTTTAATAAAAGAAAGAAAAGTAAATCATCTGCTCCCTTCTAGTTTTCTGAAGTGTAAGATTGAACCCTGTTGAGAAATCCAAACATCATGGACTTTATTTCTCAGATCAATTAATTTCTTACGTTTGATCTTAGACTTGATCTGTTAGGTCAACTGATTTTTACCTCCTCTAATGATTGACACAAAAGAAAATCCAAAGGTCTACTCATCCTCCAAGAGTCAATTCAAATATTATATCCCCAAGTGAAGATTCTTTAACGTCTTCAGTCACATTTAAAGAATCCTTCCCTTTTTGCTGCTGTACTTCACAGGCCTTTAACACAGAACTGGAAATGATGGTTTACCTATCTATATCCCCTTAGACAATGGCCAAGGTGTAAACATTCATCTCAGGAAATCCTGGCATAATAGATACATTAAGATGATTGCATGAATCTAATTACAGAGCAAAAGATTCAGTCCTCTCCTCTAGATAATTCTGTAGTACCTTCAAAACATATTAGGAAAGTGTTACCCATTTAAAATGTGTCTTCTATCTTTGGATTTACTTTCTTGCTTTTTGATCTTCATTTGTGGTGAAAATGTTACAAGAATGATGTTGCCTGCTGCCGAGTTCAAGTTGAAAAAGGCATTATATTGAGGTGCAGTCTGAAACATGACAGCATATGTAAATGTGTTGGTGATGCTAAAAATACATGGATAAATGATGCATGACATCCACAGAGTATGCACAACTTTGTATTTATATAGTACCTACATGTAGACATTAGGATTCTATTTATGCGTTTGCCAAGAAAGGGAAAAGTGTCTACATATGTCTCGTAAATATGGATCCGGGCTCATGCCCAATGCAGATGCTGCAGAGAGACGGGAATGGGGAAAGGGGCGTGCTGCTCTGGGAGCAGCCTGTCTATCAGATCATTTCCCCAGAATAGGTTTCTGGAAACAGGAACAAAGATGATGGCCTGTAGACAATGGAAATTTATCCAAAGAGGATGAAAATTGTCTTCCACAGGGTTTCAGCATTGTGTATAATTTCTTATAATTCTTTGAAAACTGGCAATCTAGAAATGTCATGTGCAGTTGCCTTTAGTTAAGAGAACCCAAGCATCCTCATTTCCCAAGTACGAAAACACGAGAGCTCTGCCTATTCCTTGTCTTATAACCAGGATAGTGACTTGTAAGGAGACAAAGGTTTTCAAAAAAAGAATGATATCACTGATGCGTTATGTGTTTAAGGACTTTGCCCTTAGAGTCAGAAAAACCAGAATTAGACTCCCAGTTTTAGCACTAAGCGTCTCTGTGACCTTGGGCCTCCCAGCCTGACTCTTCTTATCTGTAATATGGACATTATTAAGTACCCACCTCAGAGTAAAAACTCAGAGCAGAGTTTTTAAAATTTAAATGATATAATGGTGGTAAAATGATTAGCACCGTGACAGAACATTTTAAAATGCAAAACATTGTAGCTATTCATTACATTTATCTTTTACTAATCTTTCTCCTTTGCATACAATAGGGTTTACTTCTTCATTTAGAATGACATTAGACTAAATAATATTTTAATATTCTCACCCTGAAATGTGAATGTATAATTTCAACAAAGTTTAGAATGTACATGCTTTCCCCAAATCTGGATTTTTTTCCATTTATATTATTGTTTTATCACATCTTACTCTGAAAAGTCTTGGACTGTTTTAGTCAATTCAGAACATCCATGATTAAAGAGTTCATCTTATGACATTCAAAAAGTTAAATCAAATTCCAGGTCAACCATCTTATTCTGCCTTCTGATATTCCTTTCAAATTAGTATGGGAAACGTGCTGGGTGTGCCACCGCTGACAGGAGTGGTGGAATAGAGTGCATTTAGTCTGGGGAAGTGAAGGAGTTTCTATAATCTCCTTCTTTCCCTCGGCAGCCTCAATGTAAAGTACATAACTGTCATTTTTACAATAGGAAAAGTGACTGACTTGTACAGTATCAGCTTTTACTGCAAAAGAATTAACATCTATAACCACTTGATTAGCATTGTTACCAAAAAGGTCTTGTCCTTATTGTATACGTGAGTCATAATGTTCAATGATGCAGAATGCCTACCTTGAATTGGGAAACTTGGCTCTTTACAAGCATAACTTTACAGTCTAATCCACATGAGGGACAAGAAGGAAACAAAATAGTGTGGGGAGAGAAGGGATTTTTGCTCTTCTCCTTTCTATTGATTCTTTGACTTTTGGTCATCCTCTCCTCTGCCCCTTCCTCTCTAACCTCCTTGTTCATTTCTTAATGACATAAAAAGAATATGGGGCAGGAAATAAAGGCTCAGACACTGAACAGCAAATACACTGATAGAAGTCTGTTTCATTTACTAGCTCAAATTCCACAGATGAAGGATTTGATCTTTATAGTAAAAATATTCCAGAGTAATACCATTCAAGCGTGAGTCCCAAAGTGCCAATTCACCACCAACTCAACCTATTTGACAGTGGATTTCTACTCTTCTAACTCCGGAAAGCCTGACACATATAGAGATAAGTATATGCTAAACTAGTACATTATAAGGTCTGATATGCCACAGTCATTATTCTCTCTAAAAGAATTTTCTTTAAATATCACAAGAAATATACTCTTCTTAAGTACACACAAGCACTATCTTTGTACCATAATTAATAATAAATGAGGAACCTAAATATTTTAAACAAGTAAAGGAATATTCTTAAATGTGGTAGCTTAGCTTACAGAACACAGAAAAGGCTCACTATCGTTTTAAATAATAGCAATACAATTTTAATAAGGTTGCATTTTTTTTTATTAAGTACATTTAAACACTCCTTCTGATCTTTCATATTATACTCAGCAGTTAAGCAGATTTATTTGTGGAGCTTTTGTAACCACCTCATTTAACATTAGGTATATCTTTTAGTTTAATTAAAGCATTCCTCTCCCTCCGTAGTAGTCAATTGTTTTCAGTTCACCCATTATGTATAATTGTTTTCTTTGATCCATTCAAAACCTGGCTATTTTTCATGGCTAATTAAATCAACACTTGACCACTGCATTTAATGCTTAACTCAGTTTCATTTCTAATCTTGTGTACCTGGGCTCCTGCACCTAACAGGCCTTGAAAACACTGCACACATTATGTTAAAGTTGCATACCGCCTGCAACTAGTCCCTGGAAGTAGAGGCAAAGTGTATATTTCAGGATTTCCAGCAGAGGGCAGTCAAGCAAGAATAATCACTTTCGCAAGAGGAGAAATTGATGATGATGTTTCCTGATATTTTTTCAAATCAAATTAACATCAGAGTATGAGTGTATATGTGTGTTCGGGTTGGGAGTGGGTGGAAAAAATGTATCCTTTGCGAGCCAACTCATTTCTCACTTAACCTCTTTCTCAGCTGAATAAGAGCCACTATGTGCACAAGATAAGAGACAAGATATTTTCAAAACACTCTTAGTATTAAAACCAAAGCCATAAATTCTGTTACGACAACTGACATTTTCATCACTCTACTTTGGCGTATTTTACATTTTAAGGATTTTAAGAATAAGTTCGCATCACTGAAGAAAGTAATCAAAGTTTTGAAGCATATGATTCCTTGCCAAGATATGACTGAAATAAATACATTTCAATTAAAAACTAATAATCGAAACAAAAGGAAGCTGGATTCAGTTTCACAAGAAAAACAAATTAGAAGATATATTCTCTAGCAGGAGGTGGGATTTCTCACCCACAAAATGCTCAGTTATAATATGATTAACAACTCTTACCTGCCATCCCTTGTAGCTGTGTTCTCAATTCCTTACCATCTATTCCTTTTCAAGGAGGTCTTCACTACCAATTAGAAACATTGCACCAGGAGTCACTTGGCTAGGGATATGGAAGTTCAGTTCCTTTTACTCTTACACCCAGTGGTGTGCTGGTAATTGTTTAATAACCACCTCTAGAGAAGGAAAAGTCCCCAACTTGTTGATTTTGCCCATTTCCACAGTGTAAATATTCCCACCTGGTTAACTGTGAATTGCCAACATGAAGTTACTGAACACAGAACTGGGAAGAGATGTAGGGTAGCACACCAAGAGATCGTATTTCCAACCTAGAGATACAGCAGATGTAAAAAAAACTCAACAGCAAAGAAAGTAGTGAAATAATTAGGAAGTGATGACTTTTGAGTATTTATTACCTTTGTTTATAATTTATTTAATGTTAAGTTGGTATAATTTAATTTTTAATAATGGCTATGTTTAACAATGGCTCACAAAATCATTGAAAATTTAACAGTCAGCTCTCGGGAGCTGGTATGAACTAACTCTAGAACACCATGAATGTGCCAGACCTTCCAGTTCTTAGACCTAAGAGAAGCAAGGCAAGGAAACAGAAGGCAGTCAAGGAGAATCAGTGTCCTTTTCATTTAGGGCGTTCCATCATCTCTTACAACCAAGTTCTCCAGGCATGTAAAACCCTATCCCCTTCATGGATTATACTCTAATTTTTAAAATTAATTTTTCTCCTAGAGACATATTTTCGTATTTAATAATTTATACACCACCTTCATAGTTTTTTCTGCCATATCTGTAAACATCTTTTGTTACTTGACTCAAAAAAAAAACAGAAACCCTCAACTTCTGAGAAAAACATCACATCCATAAAGGGAAAACCATTATCATTTTTTATAAATAGGCATAAACCTAACAAATAATGAAAGCAAATTGTCAGTAAATTCTAGCTAGATACTACTACTGACTGAAAGCTTTATATCTGAGGCTTGCTCTCTTTTTGTCAAAAATATATCACAGCAAGTTTTAATAAGGAGTTAAAAACATATTACCACTGATCGAGACTTTCTCCTTGACAGAATCAGAAAAACTGAAGCTGATTTAGGCTCACTATGTAATTCAACATTATTTATTTTTACGTCCATATCCTTGCACATAAAATGCCTTAGTGCACACTCTAAAATCACCTTGCCTTCCACTAGAGGTGCATACTCCTAGTTCTTTATAGCACAAACATCCTACCAATCATGTAGGCTTAAAATCCCCAGAATAAAAATTTCCTTCTCCAGATTTCAGGCGCTATTAATCCTGCTTCAACAGCCACTGTCTTGGGCTTCCCTGGTGGCGCAGTGGTTAAGAATCCACCTGCCAATGTAGGGGACACGGGTTCGAGCCCTGGTCTGGGAAGCCGTGAAGCAACTAAGCCCATGAGCCACAACTACTGAGCCTGCGTGCCACAACTACTGAAGCCCACGCGCCTGGAGCCCGTGCTCCGCAACAAAAGAAGCCACCGCAATGAGAAGCCTGCACACCGCAACAAAGAGTAGCTCCCGCTCACCGCAACTAGAGAAAGCCCGCATGCAGCAACGAAGACCCAAAATTAAAAAAAAAATTTAATTAAAAAAAATTTAAAAAGCCACTGTCTCTGCATAAATGAACTTATCTACGAAACAGAAACAGACTCACAGGTATAGAAAACAGACTAGTGGTTGACAAGGGTGGGGGGAGAATGGATTGGGAGTTTCAGATTAGCAGATGCAAACTATTATATATACAATGGATGAAGAACAAAGTCCTACTGTATAGCACAGGGAACTATATTCAATATCCTGTGATAAACCATAATGGAACAGAATATGAAAAAGAATATATATATATGTATGTAAAACTGAATCACTTCATCGTACAATAGAAATTAACACAACACTGTAAATCAACTATACTTCAATAAAGTTTTTTAAAAAGTCAATGTCTTTGTATAAATTTGTACAAATGAATTAATCTCTGCTAATCCTGAGTTTCCCAGTCAGTTATTTTGAAGATTAAAAGCATTTATCACAGAAATTTCCTGGAATGAACTAAGTGCTCAAAAAAATGCTAGCTATGAGTATAAATTTAAGCACAGGCAAATTTTATGCCTGACTGTGTATTACCTTCAACAAACCAAAATGTACTTCGTAAAAAAACATAAAAACAAAAACACTAGCTATACTTACTGCTCTGGGTGGAGTCAGGATTATTAATAAACTTAGCTATTTGGTTTCTCACTCCACAGCAAATTAGACACATTAAATTAGAAACAGACACACACTACCCAGGATTACTATTCTTAAAGCAGAAAGAAATATCAGTTAATTCCTGACCATTCATGAGAAAACAACCCATCAAAACCAGAATTATGGACAGGTTTTTTAAAAGTAAGAGTAGTGAGGGACTGTGGAGCACCAGAGCCAGGGGCTGACACCTCCCAATAGATCTGGAGAGTGTCATTAAAGAACAATTGAGACGAGGACTCAGCGTTATCAAGGAAAGTTTAAAATATGTTCGATTATCTGTTCATTTAATGGGTAAGTGTATAGCACATTTCGGAATTCTTATCAACCTGTTTAAATTTATTAAAGTTGGTTAATGTATACACAATTTGATGGTTTTGTTTTCTAGGCATAGAAAAAGATTGGAAAAATATATGCTAAAATCTTAATATTTGTTATTTCTGAATTTAGGATTATGGGTGGTTTTAATGTCCTTTTGTGTGATAATTTCCAAGTTTCCAAAAAGAACATGTGCTACTTTTTAATCCATAAAAAAACAATGTGTATTACAAAAAAAAACATTAAGGGAACAATCTCACTTCTTGAGAAACTGGTTAAAATTAAATCTGCTTCTATCAATGTTGTTGACTGAATCATTACTGTTAGATCTTCAATCAAGTGTTAGTAATTCAGATTCACATAAACATAAAGAACACATCATTTCAGGTCTATTCCCATTGATTAACGCTGACTTAAACTTCTTTGTAATGAGTATGACAAATTTATATCTTTTTTTGTCATTGTTTGCTGAGTACTTTTCTGTTGAGTTTTTCTTAGAACATGTGAAGAAGTGTAAATCAAATGTAATAAGAAAACATGGATTCCAGAACTCAAAAGACTGTTGAAGGAACAAATGAAATTGTGGCTGTGAACGTGATTCAAAAACACTATCATAAAAACAATGCCAGTTTATATTAGTATTATCATATATTTCATTCAGCTCTAAAACTCTCCAATTTTAGCTTTAGAATTTGTGAATGTGTTCTGAATAGAAGATGTTGTCAGATAAGGCTCTTTAGATAATTGAGGTCTTAAAAGTATTTTTTCTCACTTTAGTAATGTCCAGGAAAGCCCAAATCATATAATTGAGTTAAAAAGTAAAAAGCAAATAATGCAAGTCTTAGATAGACATGATGTAAGGAATACTCAAGTTTCCTCTCTAACTGTGGTTTCTTCACTCTATCTGCCTGCCTATCTATCTATCCATTGGTCCAGCCATCCAGCCATCCATCCAGCCATCCACCCACCCATCCATGTCTATTTGCTTATCTATCATCTATCCACTCATGCATCTCTTCCTTTATATCATGAACTTATCAGGGAAATTTCGGAAAGCTCTGCCTCTCACCAAAACAATGCACATTTATACAAAACTGTATGAAACAAGGCAAATGATTCACAAACCATCCATGCATCTGAAGAATCTCTGCTCTGTTTTCATGCACTTTTCCATTTTTTATACATAATCTCCTGTTTGGATATTTTAAGCATTAATAAATTGATACTGATTCTACTGTTTCATAGGAAAGATTTAAAGATATTCTAATACTTGTTTGCTGGAATTTCACAACATGTGCGGTGTTTACCACTCCCCTCCCCGCAGCGCACCACCATTCCATACACTGAGCGCTCAGTGGGCACTTTTTTTTTTTTTTTTTTTTGGCGGTACGCGGGCCTCTCACTGTTGTGGCCTCTCCCGTTGTGGAGCACGGGCTCCGGACGCGCAGGCTCAGCGGCCATGGCTCACGGGCCCAGCCGCTCCGCGGCATGTGGGATCTTCCCGGACCAGGGCACGAACCCGTGTCCCCTGCATCGGCAGGCGGACTCTCAACCACTGCACCACCAGGGAAGCCCTCAGTGGGCACTTTTAATTTGTCAGTTCTGGAAAATTATTTTGTATTATTTATTTAATCACTTCTTGCCCTCTATTTCTCTCTCTCCTCTCTTTTAAAGATACGTTTAGGGACTTCCCTGGTGGCTCAGTAGATCCCGAAAAGAACCAAAGGTCTCCTGCTTGAGGGACTGATAGCTGGTTGCTGGTATTCTTTGCATTAGCCAGGGATGGATGACTTATTTCCAATTGTAAATTTTCAATTCATCTCTTGTGTTTAGTCTCTGTCTTTACTGAGCCCTTTATTGTACCTCAGCTCTATACTGAATCTAAGGCCTCAAATTCTTGGTAGATTTTTGTGTTAGTTCAGGTCCTCCAAAAAGCAGAAGCCAAGATTGGTTACAAATCCAAGGATTGTATGAAGGAAAACACCTGTGTTAAAAGAAAATGGAGAGGGAGCTAGGTAAGACTGGGAAGGCAGGCAGACCACAAAGCAAGGTTGACCCCCCAATAAGGAAAAGGAAAGAAGACCGGAGCCCCACCCAGCTGCTGGGGCTCTTCGTCAGTTATGCTCCCCGCTGTAGTTGGATATCCAAAAGGCACATTCTCATGGCCACCACCATTTTCTTTTTTTTGAAGAATTTTTATTTTTTATTTTATTTTATTTTATTTTTTTGCTGTGTTGTGTCTTCGTTGCTGCACGCAGGCTTTCTCTAGTTGTGGCGAGCAGGAGCTAATCTTCGTTATGGTGTGCGGGCTTCTCATTGCGGTGGCTTCTCTTGTTGCGGAGCATGGGCTCTAGGTGCATGGGCTTCGGTAGTTGTGGCACACGGGCTCAGCAGTTGCGGCTCTCGGGCTCTAGAGGGCAGGCTCAATAGTTGTGGCGCACAGGCTTAGCTGCTCCGTGGCATATGGGACCTTCCCGGACCAGGGATCAAACCGTTTCCCCTCATTGGCAGGTGGATTCTTAACCACTGAGCCATCAGGGAAGTCCCACAATTTTCATCATGATTCTCCACATTCCTGGTTTTACTTAATGGAGTGTTGATTCTGCTACTTACTGCTTCTGTTGATGATTTTAATTCTATGGCTACATTTTCTAGTCTTTATGCTATTTCTTATCTTTCTGACATTCTTCATACGGTTTCCAATTTTATCTTCATTTGAGCTCATCTTTAACCTTTTTTTTAAAATACGTCTTTTTTCCCCCCTGAATTTTTAGTATAAAGCCAATACTCCATAAATTTTTCTTCTGTTAACTTTTCAATCAAACTTTTTATTTTGAGACAATTGTAGATTCACCTGCAATTATCAGATGTAATACAGAGAGGTATAGCTTTAACTTGGGTTCCTCTACTGTTAGAATCTTGCAAAACTATAGTCACAATCAGCATATGTATATTGATATAGTCAAGATACAGAACACTTCCATCATCAAAAGGATCCTTCATTTTGCCCTTCTGCAGCCACACATACCTCCTACTCCCACTCTCTCACCCTAACCACTGGCAACCACTAGTCTGTTCCCCATTTCTATAATTTTTACGTAACCTTTTTCTATTGGCTTTTACCACTTAACATAATCCCTGGAGATTCACTCAGGTTGGTCTTTTTTATTGCTGCGTTGTATTCCATGGTATAAATGTACCATGGTTTCTTTAACCACTCACCCACTGAAGACGTCTGGCTTGTATTCAGTTTTTCGTTATAATGAATAAAGCTGCTATAAATATTGACGTATATGTATTTGGGTGAACATAAGTCTTCACTTCTCTGTGATAAATGCCCAAGAATGTGACTGCTGAGTAATACTGTAGTTGTATGCTTAGTTAAGAAAGTTCCGAACTGTCTTTCAGAGTTAGCTGCAAGTGGCTGTACAATTTTACATCCCCTCAGCAATGTGAGACTGACCTGACTTCCCAGGTCAGCCACAACATTTAGTGCTGTCACTGTGTTTTATTTTAGTCCTTCTGACAGGTCTATAGTATAGTGATATCTCATTGTGGACTAGTATTTCTCAAGTGACTAATGAACACCTTTACATGTGATGACTTGCCATCTTTACATCCTCTTCATTGAAATGTCTGTTCATGTCTTTTGCACAATTTTGAGTGGACTATTTATTTAATGCTGAGTTTTGTGAGATCTTTATACAGTTTAGAAACCAGTGCTTTGTCAGATATGTTCTCTCAGTAGGTAGCTTAATATTTATTTTTTAACAGGGCCTTTAAAGAGAAAAGTTTTTGTTTTGATGAAGTCCAATTTATCAATTTACGGATCGTATTTTTGGTGTTAAATCTAAGAACTCTTTGTCTAACCTTAAATATATGTTTACATTTAAGTTCATGATCCATTTTTAGATAATTTTAGTATAATGTGTGAAACTCAAGTAGTAGGTTTTTTTTAACCTATGGATATCCAGTGGTTCTAGTACCATTTGTTGAAAAGACTGTCTTCCATTGAATTGCTTTTGCCTCTTTGTCAAAAAGCAATTGAGTATCTTTGTGTGGGTTTATTTCTGTGTTATCTATTCTGTTCCATTGATTTGTGTATCTGTTCTTCCACCAATACCACACAGTTTTGATTTCTACGCTTATATAATAGGTCTTTAAATGGGGTAGGCTCATTCTTCTTCAAAATTGTTGTAGCTATTCTCCTTTCTTTCAATTTTGAAAAAAATTTTAAAATACTCTTATCTATATCTAAAAAATGGTTAGTAACATAATTTTTGTAAATATTTCCTTTATGTACATTTATAATCACATCAGATAGTGTTAATAGTTTTGCTCAACTGTCAAGCACAATTTTAAAAACTCAAAAGGAGGTGGAAAATCTATTCTATTTATCCATAATTTTGTTTACCTTGTTTTCTGTCCCTCTCAATACTCCAAGGTTGCTTTGTCTATTGTTTTATTTCTTTTTAAAGACCCTTTTCCTTGGGACTTCCCTGGTGGTCAAGTGGTAAAGAATCTGCCTTCTTTCAGGGGACATGGGTTCAATCCCTGGTCGGGGAACTAAGAACCCACATGCCATGGGGCAACTATGCTCTCATGCCTCAGCTAGAGAGACTGCATGCCGCAAACTACAGAGCCTGAGTGCTGTGGAGCCCTCACGCCACAACTAGAGAGAAGCCCATGTGCCACAATGAAAGATCCCACGTGCCATGACTAAAACCCAAAGCAGCCAAAAATAAAATAAAATAAATAAATAAAACAAAATAAATAAATACTTAAAAAATACATAAAGACAATTTTCCTTTATCTGAGGATGTTTTGACTTCTTCATTCCTATAGAATACTTTTACTGTATTTAGGATTGTAGGTTTACAGTTCTTTCCTTTCAGCACTTGAAAAATGTTGTGCTGCTCCCTTTTGGCCTCTATGGTTTCTCCAGAGAAATCTGCTTACATTTGAATTATGTCATTTCTCTCATTGTTTTCAGATGTTTTTTCCTTTAGTTTTTAGAAGTTTGGCTATGATATTTCTTTGTCTGCATTTATTATTAGGGTTTCTTTTCTGAGGTTTTCTCAGCTTCCTGAATCTGTAGATTCATATCTTTGAAATTGGCATCACTATTTCTTTGACTACTTTTTCATTCCTGCCATCTTTCAACTCTCCTTCCAGGACTCCAAAGACATGAATACTAGATCTTTCGTCATAGCCTCAAGGGTCCTTGAGGTTCTGTTCTTTTCTCTTTTTTTTTGTCTATTTCCTGTCTGTTGTTCAGATGAAATAATTTCTAATCTATAATGCAGTTTGGGAGCCTTATCACAGCCTGGTGAGTGAGAAAGTCTAGATTTCCTACTGATCCTTTGCTGGCATGGCAGGCAGATGGACCCACAGATTTTCTATGGTCACCTACAGTACAGTGGTTATTGTCTAACAGTTTTTGTCTTCCTGTGTTTCCCCTTCCCTGGTCATTTGGCTAGAGAGAGCAGGCTTTTGTTGGGATGTGTGTATCTGTGCCTATGAAGCATTGCCAGGGGCCAGGTCCTCAGTTCCAAGTGTAGGATATATGAGGGAAAAACAAAACCTGGAAACTCACAACCATGCTGTTCCACAACCCCCCTATCTCTAGCCAGTCTTTCCTCTTTTTCCCACCTTTCTTCTTAGGGTTTTAAAAATGTATAATGTCCAGGGGTGTTCGCTGAACTTAGCAGAAGGAATAGAGAAAGTATACCTACTCTATTTCCCTGGAAATTGAAGAAATATTTCTTTCACTTTTAAAACATTTTTGAAGTATATTTCCATTCCCTGCCTCAAATACCACAGTCTCCATCTTTTCTACTATAGAACCTTGTAACAAGGCTATACTTTTTTCCCCCTGATTACTTACCATTTAAGAAGACAAGCTCTGGGCTTCCCTGGTGGTGCCGTGGTTGAGAGTCCGCCTGCCGATGCAGGGGACGCAGGTTCGTGCCCTGGTCTAGGAAGATCCCACGTGCCGCGGAGCGGCTGGGCCCGTGAGCCATGGCCGCTGGGCCTGTGCGTCCGGAGCCTGTGCTCCGCAACGGGAGAGGCCACAACAGTGAGAGGCCTGCGTACTGCAAAAAAAAAAAAAAAAAAAAAAAAAAAATAAGAAGACATGCTCTATCCAGGTTCAGAAATTTTTTATGTTCTCTTTTATCCCCCGAGTGTCAACTTACTTATTCTTAGAATCCTTCTCTTTGTTTTTGTGTTAGGGGAACAGATAATATGAACTACACCTGGCCAATCTCCCCATATTTTCCCCTTTTATATAGGTAATATTTTTTTTAGCCATGAAATTCAAATCTGCCCTCAGGGTATGATTTTACACTCACAAAGTAATCACAATACCTGAAGTAGGATATATTTTAGATGTACACTATGAGTTCTATGACTATTCTACTCAAGTCTTCTTTCTGACCCTTCAACACACCAAACTCATTCCAACTTTAGGAGCTGTCTTGACTATTCCTTTTGTCTGAAATGTGCTTCAACTATATTTTTGGAAAACTGGCTCCTCACCACTGTTCAACCCAATCAATGTGACCCCCTTAGAAATGCTGCTCCTAACTTCCCAACCTAAATTAGTCTATCCATTGCAGAGTATTCCTGATTTCATTAACCCACATTATTTTCTTTCCAGCATGTCTCAATATTTAAAATTACCTTGTTAATTAATTTACATATTTCACATTTGTTTTCTATCTTCTCTCTCTAGAGCATATATTTAATAAGGAAGAAAGTTTTCATTTTAATGAATGAACGAATACCTAGTATGCCACATGATAAAACAGTCTTATAATTGGTTTGAAATTTTGAATTTGGATGAAAAAATACTATATGTGGGATTGTCTTTCGTATATAATCCTTAGTTCATCATATAATAATGGACTCATGATATTTCCAATATCATAATTTATTTAAATACACATTAAGAAAAAACTCAGACCATATAAACCATTACTACTGTTTTAAAAAAGAGAAACACTGGACTCGCTATATAATGTTTGTAGCAAATCCTGAGGTCAAACTTCTTGCATATTTTGTTCAAAAGAGAAGGACCAAAAAGGTAGTTGTTCTTTAGAATTTCAATGCAATTCGATGGAAGAAAATGTTATTTATTTATTTATATATGTATGTATGTATGGCCAAAAAAAAAAAAAAAAAAGAAAAGAGCAGCTTTAGAACAGAATCTTCGGGAGGTCAAAAAAAAAATGAGAACAAATAAACTGAACTATATTTTAAAGTAATAACTCTGGGGAACAAGTTTAACATTCTGGAAATTTTAATTATCCAGTGGATTTCTCTCTGGCTTATAAGACACCAGTGCCTCCACCATTTTTGGAATTTGGACCATAGTGCATGCCCAGTATTGGTGCTCAGGATTAAGTATCCAAAGAGAAGAAGGTTAAGTGGAAATTTTCCTACTTCTTTGATCACGTGTCTATAGACTTTCTCATAGAAGATTGCTATGCAACAGCTCCATGCAACAATCATGTTCATAAAAATAATGTTTCGCATTATTTGTTCCTAATCCCTTTCCCTGCAAGTGTTTGTTGGGGTGCATAAGTGAAAGGAGGATGCATTTGCAGAGGCAATTACCCATTATTGTTGAGCAGCTCGGCAGCCTCTTGAGTAAACTCATGCATAATTTGTGCAGAAGATACTGTCTGCAATGCTTTCCCTACCCCCCGCCCGCCCGAGGGAGGGCACATTCTTCCACATTATGTGACCTCTTCTCCCACCCCTACCTTCACTCCCATCTCCACATGGCCAAATCCCAACTGCTTTTTCAGCTCAAGTGCCTTAATGACCCACTTAAAAAGTGATTTCCCCTCCTCTCAACCTCCCTTTAGAATTTAGCGATACCCCTCTTACTACATTTAGCTATAACCTGGGTGACAAAATATTTATGAACACATTTTAATCCATTAGATCATAACTGACACTTCGTGAACAACTAACGGGTTGCCAGCTTCCTTACATTCTCCCCTCCAACTGCTCCCCACTTTCTGAAAACCGTTCTCCTACGCCAGCCCCTCACCTTTCCCATGCCATCCCACCCATGCTGCATACACAGGGATGCGACCTGTGTATGCTTGTTTGAAACACTCAGTGTGCACATTACATAATCTACACATATTCATATCTACACATATCTACTTTTATTAATATAGACTATAAGAAATGGGCTTCCCTGGTGGCGCAGTGGTTCAGAGTCCACCTGCCGATGCAGGGGACATGGGTTCGTGCCCGGGTCCAGGAAGATCCCACATGCCGCGGAGCGGCTGGGCCCGTGAGCCATGGCCGCTGAGCTTGCGCGTCCGGAGCCTGTGCTCCGCAAGGGGAGAGGCCACAACAGTGAGAGGCCCGCGTACCGCAAAAAAAATAAAAAAAAAAAAGAATTGGTGGTTAACCTGAAATGTTGCCTTTTAACAGACAGTTTTCAAAACTTTTTACAAAGGGGGAAAAGACTGTTAAAAGGAGGCTCGCTGATAATGTAGAACATTTGGCTATTTTATGCCTCATTCTGTCAGTTTTAGCAATCTATATAGATGCATTTTGAAACTGATAAACAGAAAATTTAATTTATCTTTGATAAGAATATATGCCACTATACATACAGATAGCATTTAAATTTGCAAACACACTGTTCTTCATGTAAGGTACTGTATCATATAACCTATAAAAAAGAAAGAAGAAAAAAAGGAAGTACACTCCAGGAACCAAGCTCATGGACCAAAACCACAGCTCCTCAGAAAGCAATGACCGGCCTGGGATAGGCAAGTGAGCTCTCTCCTCCGTAACAGAGACTAAAAAGAAGGAATAGGGCAAAGATTGATTGCTTCACTCATCTGTCTCCACGTAGCTCAGAAAGTAAGAACTAACCTTGAAAATGAATCACATTATTCATCTCCTCAAAACCCTTATGTTTCTGGGGGGAAAAAAATCCCAGTTCTTATAATAGTCTGCAAAGTTCTACATGACCTGTGGCCCTGTTACATCTTTCCTCTAACCTCTTTATCCTCACGGTCTCTGTTCCAGGCATGCTGGCTTCCGTGCTGTTCTGCAATACCCTTGACACATTCCACCTAGAGACCTTTACCCTAACGATTCCCTCTGCCCATGACTCTTCCCCTATATACATGCATGGCCAAATGTTGCACTTCCTTCAGTCTTTCTGCGCAATGCTATCCTATTAAGGAGGCCTCGTCTGACATTCTGTCTAAAACTGCAACCTCTCTTCCTTATTCCCAGTACAGGGAGTCCTCCTCAGGCTATTCTCATTATTTTTACCTTTAGAACTTATCACTCCCTAACATTTTTCTTATTTTTGATGTTTATTGCTGAGTGTCTATCTCCACACACTAGGGTAGAAACTCTAGGAGGACAGGTGTTTCTAATCTCTTCATTACTACCTGTGTTTAGGTTCTTAGAACAATGCTTGGAATGACGAGCACTCAGTAAATATTTGTTGGAGGAATAAATGGAAAACTGTTTTCTAATATGTGCCCAGGGAGTAGAAAAGGTCAGATGCTAAAGAGAAGCATAAACTAAACGTAAAGAAGAGAGTCAGACAAATGTTGGTGAGGGTGTGGGGAAAAGGGAACCCTCGTATGATGTTGGTGGGAGTGTAAACTGGTGCAGCCACTTTGGAAAACAGTATGGAGGTTCCTCATAAAACTAAAAATAGAGTTACCAAATGACCCAGCAATTCTACTCTGAGATATATATCCAAATAAAATGAAAACACTAATTCAAAAAGATACATGCACCTCAATGTTCATAGCAGCACTATTTATAATTGCCAAGATATGGAAGCAAACTAAGTGTCCATTAACAGATGGATGGTTAAAGAAGATGTGGTGTGTGTGTGTGTGTGTGTGTGTGTGTGTATATATATATACATATATACACACCTAATATAGATAGGAATATTACTCAGCCATAAAAAAGAATGAAATTCTGACACCTGCAGCAACATGGATGGATTTGGAGGGCCTTACACTAAGTGAAATAAACCAGACAGAATAAGACAAATACTGTATGATATCACTTACATGTGGAATCTGAAAAATACAACAAACTAGTGAATATAACAAAAAGAAGCAGACTTACAGACCTAGAAAACAAACTACTGGTCACCAGTGGGGAGAGAGAAAGGGGCAGGGACAATGCAGGGGTAGGGAGTAAGAGGTATAAACTATTAAGTATAAAATAAGCTACAAGGATATACTGTACAACATAGGGAATATAGCTAATATTTTATAATAACTATAAATGGAGTATAACCTTTAAAAATTGTGAATCACTATATTATATACCTGTAACCTACATAATATTGTAAAGCAACTATACTTCAATAGAAAACATATTTTTAAAAAAGAGAGACAGAGATGAGAGGCAGAGGAAGAGAGCTTGCTGCGTCCTTCAGAGCCCAAGGCTCCACAGCCATCCTGAAGTCATTCTCCACCCTTCCTCTTACTATGCAGGACACGCCTACAAAATAACCATCCTCTTCTATATAAGTCAGTTCCAAAAAATCACTATGGCTTGAACTCAGAATCTAATTAATACAATTAAGAAGGCCAAAGCCAAGTTGATTTATTTCTATCTTTTGACCGCCCTCCCTTGATCTGTCACAATGCCTCGCATACAGTGCACATATTTAAGTTAAACAAATAAATGCAACCTTGCTTATATGAAATCTAACTTGCTAAGGTATTTGCACCACAGTAAGGAATTCTTGTATTGCCACTGCTTACAGTCAGAAGTTCAGACTGATGATGTATTTACTTGCCTGAGTTACCTTAGTCTGGTTCGCTAGTAAATTAATTTCCTTACGTGGCAGGTCAGTGTTCGTGCATCTTATTTTAACATAGGGCAATCCACCTAATGGCTCAATTCATGTGTTGGGTGGTGATCTCCATTTCTCTTCTGCTAAGGTCCGTAATCAATGTATCATCAGTGTGTAATCAGCACATGTCTTTGCCTAATGGTTATGCATTAATTTCATTGCAAGATCTATTTGTGTATTCCTGAAAGAAATCAACAGCTCAAAGCTTAAGTGTAACACACCATAGATTATTACTTTGCCCTTGAAAAAGGGATATTCTATGACTGGATTACAAGTACACAACATACTAATGGTACATTTATGATGTCCAATTGTGTTCCTGCAAAGAAAGACTGGAATACATGTTTTGCAAGAATTTTAGAATTAAATATCATATCATAAAAAAGATAGTTATTAGTCTATCAAAGGGAGGACTTGGAAAATTCAATCAACTCGGGAAGAGTTACATCTTCCCTAAATTTTCATTTCCTCCCTAGAAATTTCTGTTTGAGAAATTTTTTCCCTTAAATAAATATATAAGACATTTTTTTCCTCTTCTTTCAATGCACCTAGTACAGAGGAAAGTTTAAATGTAGTTGTGCTGATAGTTTTTTTAAAAAAAGATTCCATAGGAAACCTAAGAGAGAATTGAAAAAGAATCTTTTGTTTCCTTCCATTATATTCTAGGACTTCTTGATATTGTTTTGTTAAAAAGTCATGAAGAGAAGAAATAAAACTGATTTTATTCACAGATGACACGACTATTTATCTAGAAAATCCCCAAAGATTCTACCAAAAACTCCTGGAATGAATGATATAAGTAGAGCAAGGTTGTAGAATATAAGATTAATATACAAAACTTAATTGCTTTCTTAGATAAAAGCAATGTCTACCAAACAATGAGAATAAGGAATTGTAACAATATAATTTACATTTATAATAGCACTAAAAAATAAAATAATGAAGTATCAATCTGAAATATGTACAAGTCTTCTGTATGTGGAAAATTACAACGAAATAATCAAAGATGAAAATAAATGGGAAGAAGCTCGATGTTCGTGAATTAGAAGACTCAATGTCAATTCTTCCCAGCTTGATCTACAGGTTCAACATAATTCCATTCAAAACAACAGCAAGATACTTTGTAGATATCTGTACTAATTCTAAAATGTATATGGAAAAGCAAAAGTTTTAGAGTAGTCAATACAGTATTGAAGAAGAACAAAGTTGGAAGACTCAAACTATTTGATTTCAAGACTTACTATAAAACTACAATAATCGAGATATGATGGGTTTGGTGAAAGAACAGACACATAGGTCAACAGAATAGAATCGAGAGCCCAGAGATAGACTCACACAAATATAATCAATTGATATCTCACAAAGCAGCAAAGGCAATCGATGGAGAAATGTAGACTTATCAGCAAATAGTGTTGAAAAATTGTACATCCATATACAAATGAATAAACCTAGACACAGACCTTAATTAAAATTCTCAAATTGTATCATACGCCTCAATGCAAAATAGAAAACTATTAAACTTTTATAAGAGAACATAAGAGAAAATCAAAGTAACTTTAGGTTTGATGATGGGTTTTTTTTAAAATATACAACACCAAAAGCAAAAAGCCCTATTTAAAAATGAGCAAAAGACCTGAAAAGTTACCTTACCACAGAAGATATACACATGGAAAATAAGCATATGAAAATACGGACATCATTTTTCATTATGGAGATGCAAATTAAAACAATAATAAGAAACTACACAGCTATTAGAATGGCTTAAATTAAAAAAAAAAAACTTACAATACAATTGTTGGTAAGGATGCAGAGCAACAGGAACTCCATTGCTGATGAGATGCAAAATGATACAGCCACTCTCAGTGACAGTTTGGCACTTTATAGCAAAGCTAAACAGTCTTACCATAGGATGCAGTAATTGTGTTCCTTGGTATTTATCCAACTGATTTGAAAACTTATATCCACATAAAAACTTGCACAAGAAAAAATTGCAATATTTATGGAAGCTTTCTTCAAAATCACCAAAACCAAGATTCAGTACGTGAATGGATAATCAATGTGCTTACGTCCATATAATAGAATACTATTCTATGATAAAAAAGAATGATCGGGCTTCCCTGGTGGTGCAGTGGTTGAGAGTCTGCCTGCCGATGCAGGGGACACGGGTTCGTGCCTCGGTCCAGGAAGATCCCACATGCCGCGGAGCGGCTGGGCCCGTGAGCCATGGCCTCTGAGCCTGCGCGTCTGGAGCCTGTGCTCCGCAACAGGAGAGGCCCCAACAGTAAGAGGCCCGCGTACCACAAAAAAAAAAAAAAAAAAAAAAAAAGAATGATCTATCAAACCATGCAAATATGCAGATTAATATTAAATGCTATTGCTATTAAAAAAGCCAGTCTGAAAGGGCCACACAGTATGATTCCAATTATATCACATTCTGAAATAGAAAAAAAA
This sequence comes from Delphinus delphis, assembly GCF_949987515.2. NCBI lineage: Eukaryota > Metazoa > Chordata > Mammalia > Artiodactyla > Delphinidae > Delphinus > Delphinus delphis. The sequence goes on along the minus strand of NC_082692.2, from coordinate 83,992,225 downwards.
CAATAGAGATAGTAAAAACAGATCAGTGGTTGCCAGAGGTTCTGGAGAAGATGAGGGTAGGGGGGCAGATAAAGCAAAGGGAATTTTTTTTTAGTGCCATGAAACTATTCTGTATGATACTGTAATGGTAGATACATGACATGATGCATTTGTCAAAATCCATAGAAATTTACAGCAAAAACAAAGAATGAACTTTAATGTGTGAATTTAAAAAAACTACTAATTTAGGAGGGTGGAAAATCAAAGGATGAAATGCATAATGTGACAAAACGATCTGACTGCATTACAATTAAATGAAACAACTTCACCAAAAGGAGGCAGGTAGAGAGGTAATGCTCTAAGTAACATTTGAAATCACTGAATTCTATAAGACCAAAGGCAAAAGGAACTGTACATAAGCACTGACCTATACTTGATAAAGTTGTTTCCTATGGGAATACAGGTTATCACTTCTGAAACCACTCTTCATGTATGCTGGAACTGAACAATTAAGAAAATGGATGACAAACTTTGGGAACAAGATTTCTCACTGTTGGAGTGGGAAGTTATAGATAAACAAGGGGAGAAAGTTAGTATGATCCATGTAATAATGGATTAGAGTTGGAGACATCCATGTGAACTCATGTTTAATTTAATATAGATATAGATTATTACATGTAGAGATACTTACAAGTATACACAGGAGTAAGTGTACACACATATTTCCTTGTTCTCTAAGCTGAGATGGCCTAGAAGCAAAGATATACCAGTAACAACAAGAAGACCTCATACCCAGACCTTGGTTTCTGGTATCATTCTCTAGTAAAAGGAACCAGAAATCCTTGGAGAAATGGCTAATGCTATGGCTGAGGCAGCAAATATACCAGATGAGCCAGGAGCACCTTATAGTGCCAGAAAGTAAGGAAGTGCTCAAAAACACCCACAATCATGGAGGTATGTCCAAGGCACACAGAAGCCAGTTGAAAAAGTTCCCAAAGGCCAAATATGGGGCAATATGAGCATCAAAGTAAACCATTATTGGCTTCTGTGTTAAGTATAAAATAAATATCCATGCATCCATATAAATAAGTGAATGAATAGATACATGAGGGAGAAGACACAGATCCCATATGCATAAGAATTTTGAATAATTTATATAGATACTCTACCTTCCAGGAGGTGGAGTATAACTCCTCACCCTTTAAGTGTGGATTGGGCATTGTGACTTCCTTCCGAAGAGTACAGTGGAGAAAGGGGAAAGAAAAAGAATAACTTTATAGTGGAAACTTGACAAACATTACCTCACCCAGGTAATCAAACTTAACCTCAACAGTGGTAAGCCATATTGAGAGTGCATATCCTTGATATGATACAATGAGCACCAGACTTTACCTCTGTGGCCTTCCTCCCAAAAACCTATAAGGTCAGTCTATTCATAAGAAAAACATAAATGAGGGCTTCCCTTGTGGCGCAGTGGTTGAGAGTCCGCCTGCCGATGCAGGGTACATGGGTCCGTGCCCCGGTCTGGGAAGATCCCACATGCTGCAGAGCGGCTGGGCCCATGAGCCATGGCTGCTGAGCCTGCGCGTCCGGAGCCTGTGCTCCGCAGCGGGAGAGGCCACGGCAGTGAGGGGCCAGCGTACCACAAAAAAAAAAAAATAGAAAAGAAAAACATAAGAGAAATCCCAGTTGAGGGGCATTCTAAGAAAATACCTAACCAGGGCTCCATAAATTTCTCAAGCTCATCCAAACCAAAGAAAGTTTGAGAAAGCGTCTCAGCCAGGAGGAGCCTAAGGAGACATGACAACCGAATGTTACGTGGGGTCCTGGATGGGATTCTAGACCATAAAAAGGACACTGGGTAAAAACTAAGAAATCTACATAAAGTATGAACTTCAGTTATAATAAGGTACCAATACTGGTCATTAATTGTGGCAAATATACCAGACAATATAAGATGTTAAGAGAAAGGGAAACTAAGTGTGGGATATTCAGGAACTCCCTACTATCTTACCAATTTTTCTGTAAAACTAACATTATCCTAGAATAAAAGGCTTATTTTAAAAAAGCAATGGGGAGTTGTCTTCAAATACTAAACTCTGCGCTCTAGAGGCTGTGAGCCACATCTACTGAGCCTGTGTGCCACAACTACTGGAGCCCGCACACCTAGAGCCTGTGCTCAGCAACCAAAGAAGCCACTGCAATGAGAAGCCCGCGCACCGCAACGAAGAGTAGCCCCCGCTCGCCGCAACTAGAGAAAGCTTGCAGGCAGCAACGAAGACCCAATGCAGCCAAAATAAATAATATAAATAAATTTATATAAAAAACAAAGGTAACATCTCCAGTTCCCTCTTGTTTGGCACTTGTAACTCTTCAGAGCATTTTACACCCACTGCTAACTTTCAGTACCTACTACTCCTGTTTGCCACGTGCTGAATGACTTGAACTACCACGTAATGGAAATCAGCCACCTCTTTACTCCTAACTGCCACAGTACAAAAACACTGGCCAAAGATAAAGGGAAAGGGAGAAAAATTGAAAATGAAACAGACAGAGAAGAAAAGAAACACAAGCACGTTTATGTTGGAAGCGCCGAGGTCACCAGCAGGGACCTCCTGCAGTGCTGACCTCAGCCACTGGTCGATTACCTCTGCCTAAAGAGGATGTTTCTGGAAAGAAAGGGTGTGTATCTCATAAACTCCCTCTTACATTCTAAGGCAGAGTTTATAAAACACCCGCAGGACATTTGGGCTTTCTTCAGAAAATGTAGCTTACATTCATCCATTAATCAATCAATTTAGTGAAAGCAAAGTGCCATTTGGTTCCTCGGAAGTTAACAGGACACTCACATAAACCCTTTGGCGAGAGGATGGATGGTGTAAAGCCAACTACGCCGGTGCACACCATCAATGCACCTCACTCAAAATTATCATCAATTATTCACGAATTCTAAGCCAGCTAAGCATTTATGCTAAGAGATAGATTCTTTAAAAATTTTCCACTTATTAACAAGCAGTGTCAAATATGACAGCAGGTGTTTACCGAAGCTACTGAAGAGATGAGTTTGAAGTGAGTCACCTAAAGTTTCCTGTTATAGATATCATGTGATCTTCTTCCCAGTTTTTGTAAAGAAAAAAAAGTGCTTTCTGTCATCACTCTTTCTGCCTCAAACAACTGATCCCCAAACACTCAATGGTAATAGTAACAGTAATAGTATTTCACAACTCGAAATGGTATATACAGAATAAAGCATTTCTATTAAAGGCTATATTTCAGAATATGCTTTGCTACTATTGCTTTAAAAATGTTAGTTTCTTTGTAATAATCCAATAAGAATCCTGTTTTGGGGATTTTGAACAAGGGCAGTTTTACAGCAAGTTTCTAATAACCATTTATGCAAATGTTTGCTTCGAATATGCCACATTCATTGATTTACAGGGGTATCTGTTAACAGACCTTATATACTACTGATATATTATAAAATACTGTATGTATCCAATACTAATAAAGCAATATTTTTAAAGTTTTCTCTTATTGGAGTCCTTATCTCATGCTGGACACTGTGTCTCAATAAGGAAACATTGAGATGTTTCATGCCACCATTAAAGGCAAAGGTCTTTCTGTCCATCTGCTCTGACATCCTTACTTGAATAGCTTGTGTCCTCATGGACTCAAAATGGCCACTGTGCTTCCAGTCATCACATTCACGTTCTTGGCAAGAAAGAGGCAAGAGGGAAAGGGCTGTTGCCTCATGAGGCTTTGTCTTCTTATGGAGGAAGGGAAATACTCCCTAGTAGTCTTATTCTTCCATCGCATAAATCAGAACATAGTCATAAACCAATCAGTGATCAAGGGGAATGAGATTGTGTTTTATCATGATTTGTTTTGACTAACCAGGATTTATCGTCTGGGCTGGGATAGGAACCTACCTTCTCTGAGATTAAGCCGTCTTACCCTCCTTATAAAAAGTATCAGGATAGTGATAGATGGAAATGAAGATGGTATTAGCTGCATGCTCAGCAGGCCAAAAAAAAAAAAAAATAGGGGTTGCTACACAGTTCTAGATTCTAGCTGGGTAAAAGCAGTCTCAGTATATGCAAGTCCTTTCAGCTCTACTTGGTCTCTTATGGGCTAATTACAGAATCATAGTAGGGCCAAGCTGAGAAAAGGAAGTGACTTGGATGCCTTGCCTCCCCCAGCCCCAACTGCGTCAAGGAAGCATATCCCAAAGCACCTGAAAGAGGTCTAACTTAAAAGACAATGATTCAAATAAAATAATAATAATAACAGGAATGGCAACAACTCACATATGTATGACACTTTGCAGACACATACAATCAACACATACAATCACATGTTAACTTGGCAGCCACCCTGCAAGGGAGATGTCAGGATCATAAACATTTTACAGAGGAGGGAACAGACTCAGTGAGGTGTATTCACTCATTCCAGATCACTGTGTCAGGGGTCCACAAACCACCCTAAGTTCAGTGATTTGCTAGGAGGACTTACAGGACTATACATGAGCATACAGTCATACGCAAGACTACGTTTTATACAGGGAGGAGAACCAAAGCAAAATCGGCAAAGGAAAAGGCACATGGGTAAAATGTGGAGGAAACGAAGCCAAGCTCCCAAGAGCTCTCTCCTGTGAAATCGCACAATGTATGTTTCACTCCCCCAACTGTGACAACACCTGTGAAATGTGGTCGTTTGGGGAGGTTCATTAGAGACGCAGTACACAGGGTTTTTGTTGGGGGGCTTGTTACCTAGGCATCCTCTGCTGAGCACATACCAAAACTCCAGAGTCCTTGAAGGAAAGCAGCTGCTCAGCGTAAACCACATTGTGTTTATACAAACAATCTAGGCAAAGCCAGCCACTCTTTTATCAGTTAGGGTGGTGGGAACCCTCCCCAAACCCAAGTTCCCACACAACAGCCAGAGGCCAACATCTCAAGCAGAGCTTTTTAAGGGTAGCAGTCTCAGGTGTGCTATTAACTCTTTTCTGCACAATCACAGATCTAGAATACTAGACAAAAACCCGGACTAGAACATGGGTCTTCTGTTTCTATATCCCATCATTCCCCTTTTTTCTTTTTGAATATAAAAAAGGGAATTTCTAACATTAAAAAGAAAAGGAGTAGATATTGGGATATTTATATCCAGTTATGACTGAAAAAGGAGGGGCTCAGAGAGTTCATATATCTTGGCCAAGATAAAAATGTAATGACTGTGAGGGAGCTACAGGACTGGGATTCTAACATAGGCTTGTCCAAATGTTAAAGTCAAATTTCCCCCCATTAAAACACACTGGTTTAACAGAGAACTCTACTCAATATTCTGTAATAACCTATATGGGCAAAGAATCTGAAAAAGAATGGATATATGTCTATGTATAACTGAACTACCTTGCTGTACACCTGAAACGAACACAACATTGTAAATCAACTACAGTCCAATACAAAGTAAAAATTAAATTTAAAAAAACACACTGCTTTATAAAATTGATCATATAACAAATACATTATAAATGTTGATCACTGAATAATAAAAATACATGACTCTAGGGCTTCCCTGGTGGCGCAGTGGTTGAGAGTCCGCCTGCCTATGCAGGGGACACGGGTTTGTGCCCCGGTCCGGGAAGATCCCACATGCCGCGGAGCGGCTGGGCCCGTGAGCCATGGCCGCTGAGCCTGCGCGTCCGGAGCCTGTGCTCCGCAACGGCAGAGGCCACAACGGTGAGAGGCCTGCGTATAGCAAAAAAAAAAAAAAATACATGACTCTAATCTTGGCATACTGGAACATACACAATCAAAAGGATTTAATATTTTAACTATAATTTTGTGATATCTACAAATTAATATATTTCAAAGGAACTAGAGAAATGCAATGAAATTGAATTTTAAATAAAAAGAAAAAGCAGAGATTCAATGTACAAATTAACCTATGGAGAAAAAAATATAAAAACAAAAGTAATTATTAAATAGAAGATAACATGATAAATGTTACAGTTTTGAATTTTATTTATTCAAGTTTTCATTGAGTGTGTGACCAGCGGAATTCCATTCAGGGAATCACAGTTTTAAGATCAGTTTATGAAATGCACAATCATTATTTAAGTTAGCATGCCAGTCCATATCCTAGCAGGAATAGAGGCACCTTCAAATATCAGTTATAGCATATGGTTATGCCAAGTGATGAAAAAAATCTCGCTAAATAAAGCTTACAAGATGTCTATCATCATTGCAAGAAATTATAATAAACTTTGGACATGCAAGATGGTGAGCATTTATTTATTCATATTCTTTGCTTGCTGCACTTTCCTTGGGGAAAACCAGCAGCTGAAATGTAGCCACGGTGCAGAATCTACAATAGGGAAAACAAGCACTTAACAGGGTAACTGCATTCCAACACTGCTGGCCCACAGTTAGAGCAGGAAGCCACGACTCAAAGAGGAGCTGGTACTCTCTTTATGGTTCTAAATCCTGGAATACCAGAGCAATTATTTTTAAATTAAATACCTAAGAGCATGAGATATAAAACTCCCTGTTAAATTTAGATATTATTAAGTCATTCTAATTTTCTGTAACATAAGGAAGAATATTTGATTCACTGATGGTGGTCTGGGAATAGCTAGAAAGAGATGAACTTTTATCTTTTGGTAAGGAATCTACTCTTCAATGAAATGAACTTCTCTCTCTCTCCCTCTCCCTCTCACAAATACACACACACACACACACACACACACACACACACACACACAACAAGAACAACAAAACTGTCCATCATGTTCAACTCCTGCAACAAAACATTCCAAAGGAAAGATGATGATTCTTTCTGAAGAAAGGATTCATTAGGTACGGACAACACAGAAAAAAAAAAAAAACGTTGCTAGTAAACTCAACTACTGAATTCTTCTTCCAAGTTCTATCTCAGACATTATACTGCTGTGGGTTTTTTATACTTTACAAAACTGATAAAGAACAAAAGTGGTTCATAAGCAGGAGATGTCCATACCAATCAAGAGAGCCAGAAAATGTTAGTTTCCTGAAGCTTTGACTCCCAAAAGTTTCCCACAAATCTCCCTGATTGACAGATCCATCTTTGAGCGGGAAAGGGGAACTCTGTATTACATGGAAAACTCCAGAAAGGAACTAAACTACTGCATAACTTTAGAAATACACAGCACATCATTACACTGATAACTCCTGTCTTGCAATTGCTAGTCGGAAGTCTACTTGAAACACTCAGCTTCCCAAGAAACTCGGATAATATTCAGAAAGGCATCAAATTGGCCTTGCCTTCAAAAACTCAGGCTCTACTTATTTTTCTTCTTTTACATAACTTACCATGCAGTTCTTAGATATTAAAAAAAATTATCACAATTCTCAAGTTAAAATATGTAACTGAATCAAATTGTAAGCCTGGAAGATGTCAAAGCTCACATGTTTTCTCAGTGCTGAGTGCTATTTTGCACAGTGCTTCGTTTAAATATTAAAGACAGTGATTGGGGATCTAATTATTTAAAATTTAAGCCTCCCTTCTTAGGAAGAACTTTTGGTCTTGCTGGTGATGCCAATTCCTCACTACAGCCTGAAACTGTAATTATATGAGAAGAGTGCCTAGATTATGATACCCTCTAGCCATGTAATTCTCTTTGGTTTTCCAAGGTGGAAATCCCTGTTTTGATATAGGTATAAGAACATAGTGGGGAAGATAAATTTGAGACTACCGGCACATTTCAAATTTATTATTTGAGGGGTTTGAAGACTAATACTCTTAATTTTTAAAACATCAGAATAAGCCCCTTTACTCTTTGCTGATGTGATAGTAAAGCTATTTTCTCACTGGTAAAGTGAATTTAACTTCTGTACTTCACAAGCATGATATAAGCCTAGGGTACTGATGAAAAATTACCCAGACTGGAGTGGGCACAAGTTCAAGATACCTTCAGTATGTCAATGCCACTCAGGATTATAACACTGGACAGTCCCACAGTCTTTATTTCAAAGCAGCTACTTTAGTTATTAAATCTCAGAATGGTCAATTCTAACTGAGCTCTTTCTCTCATAGAAATATTTTGTGTGGTATTAAGAAAAAATACATAGATAAAATTTTGATGAAAACCTTGAGAAATATGATCACGTACTGGTCAAAGGGACAGAAGCTGAGCATACATATTTTGTTCTGCTTACCACAACCACCCTCAAGCACAACACAACAAAACAAACCAAAACGATGTTTGGAGATTTGAGGAATCCAGGAGCTAGCAACAATAACCAAGAGGCACGTGAAAAGATGCTCAACATCGCTAATTATTAGAGAAATGCAAATCAAAACTGCAATGAGGTATCACCTCACACCGGTTAGAATGGCCGTCATCAAAAGACCTACAAATAGGGGGCTTCCCTGGTGGCGCAGTGGTTGAGAGTCCGCCTGCCGATGCAGGGGACACGAGTTCGTGCCCCGGTCTGGGAGGATTCCACATGCCGCGGAGCGGCTGGGCCCGTGAGCCATGGCCACTGAGCCTGCGCGTCTGGAGCCTGTGCTCCGCATTGGGAGAGGCCGTGGCAGTGAGAGGCCCGCGTACCACAAAAAAAAAAAAAAAAAAAAAAGACCTACAAATAAATGCTGAAGAGGGTGTGGAGAAAAGGGAACCCTCTTTGCACTGTTGGTGGACGTGTAAATTGATACAGTCACTATGGAGAACAGTATGGAGGTTCCTTGAAAAACTAAAAATAGAACTACCATATGACCCAGCAATCCCACTACTGGGCATATACCCTGAGAAAACCAAAATTCAAAGAGAGACATGTACCACAATGTTCACTGCAACACTATTTACAATAGCCAGGTCATGGAAGCAACCTAAATGTCCATCAAGAGAGGAATGGATAAAGATGTGGTACATATATACAATGGAATATTACTCAGCCATAAAAAGAAACTAAACTGGGTCATTTGTAGAGATGTGGATAGACCTAGAGTCTGTCCTAGAGTCTGTCATACAGAGTGAAGTAAGCCAGAAAGAGAAAAGCAAATAGCATACATTAATGCATATATGTGGAATCTAGAAAAATGGTACAGATGAACCTACTGCAGGGCAGGAATAGAGACGTAGATGTAGACAACGGACATGTGTACACAGGAGGGAAAGGGGAGGGTGGGACGAATTCGGAAATCAGGATTGACATGTATACACCACCATGTGTAAAATAGATAGCTAGCACGAACCTGCTGTATAGCACAGGAAGTTCAGCTTGATGGTCTGTGAAGACCTGGATGGGTGGGATGAGGCAGGGGTGGGAGGGAGTTCCAAGAGGGAGGGGAGATAGGTATACATACAGCTGATTCATTTCATTGTACAGCAGAAACTAACACAACACTGTAAAGCAATTATACTCCGATAAATAAATATCTCAAAAAAAAGAAAAAAACATGTACTGTATTTACCATGTACATAATATTCTGAAAGAAACAAAACAGTGAAACATCCACACTTCACCCTCAAGGAATTTGCACTCTAGTTGGAAGTGAGATATACCCACCAGGTAAGAAAATAACTGTAATGGAATGTTCATGTGTGTTCACTGGGTTAGATGTTTACTTATCTGAAGAATGTCTTTTATGCCCATTCTAAACATGAAGGAACTGTGGTTTTTTTCACCTAAAGTGATTCATTTATGGGTAAGGCACCAAGATTAGATTCTAAGTCAGCCTGGAACCAAATCCAATTATCTCCATTGTATCACACTGGTTCTGATGAGTAAAATCAGGTACTAAAAATATGTCACAAGGAAGGATACTATTAAGTTCCAAAGAAATAGTACATACTGTTCGTGCAAAAATTTCAGAAGGAAGAAAGATTACAGTGGGATAGAAGGCACTGCAGTCTCTTCATCAGAAATACACAGGGAAGAGTGCCAGCTGGCTGACAGGGTTACTTAAAATGTTAAATTAGAAAATGTTACAAATACCTAGCATGCTCTCTAATACACACTATATACTTAGTTTTATTTACTTTTTTTTTTTTTTTGGCCACACTGTGCAGCATGTGGGAACTTAGTTCCCCAACCAGGGATCGAACCCACGCCCCTTGCATTGGAAGGGTGGAGTCTCAACCACTGGACCACCAGGGAATTCCCTTATCTATTTACGTTTGTTGGTTCATTTGTTGCCACTCCCAGGGGGACACAAGAGTCGTGATAAGATAAAAGAGATAGTTTAAAGTAGTATTTAAGGCTAAAATGTAACCTCAATCTCAGTTCTTTAATTCATTAGCAGGAGAACTCTGAGACTTTTCAAATCTGTTTCTTCATCTATAAAAATGAGAGAAAAATAATTTACAAGGTTGTTTACAAGGGATATTGAACAAAATAAACGGTATCATGCATAGAGCTTACCCCACTGCCAGGCATACAATTAAGCATTCAGTAGATAGGAGCACTTATTTATAATCATTTTTGAAGTAGGAGCAGGATTTAGCTAAGTAGCAAAAGGAATATATTATCCTATAGGTCACAGGTATTCAATTTATTTTCATTGAAATCAGCATTAGTGAAATACAGATTCGAGCTTATACCCCCAATGCACATGAAGTTATTTATATATTGCATACATATGCTTCTGTCATGGGCGAATATCTCAAGGCATTCTCTTCCCAAGAGGTCATGTCATCATTAATAATACTGAATGTAAATCCACATTTTAAATTGTCTACTTGATAATTCTGAATTTTTTGGACTAATTCATATTGAATATGTGTATTATTGTTTATTATTATTCATGTCTTACAGTAAGGCTGACAAAGAGCTTGTACCCCAAAGAGCAGAAGGATGCTTACATAACGATACTACCGTCAAGTACTGTGGCTTAGAGATCTCTCGATGTCGCTTTTTATAGTTTAGAAAAAACTAAATTATATAATCTATAAATCTACTTAACAAAACTCCAATATCCTTCAGTAGCTCAAAATATTCTGAAAGCAAGTGAACCAGTGAGGGTGCCTCGTCTATAGACCCCCCGTGTACAATTCCCACCTTGAGTGATAGGTGACCATCAGATAAATGATCCAGTGAGAAAGCCATTGACAGTTGATATATAAAATATTAGTTATGTTTAATTTCTCATTGATATACAATTTCTAATAGTTTATTCATGTGCTCCGCTGGGCTATCCTGCCCACATCCTTCCACTTGGATATCACTACTATGGAAACTGAAAACTGTTAAAGATGTTTAAAAGGACTGAGACATAAAAAAGCAGGGGGGCGGGGGGTGAAGCGCACTATTTAGCAGCAATGTGCAGGGTAGTTTGGAAGGATGAAAGAAGAAACAAGCAGACCAGTGAGAAAACCAATTTAGACTCCAGGCTCTATATAAAAGTTTGACAAATAAAAGAAAGTCAACTTAAGTGTCCAACAAGAGATGAATGGATAAAGAAGATGTGGCACATATACAATGGAATATTACTCAGCCATAAAAAGGAATGAAATTGAGTTATTTGCAGTGAGGTGGATGGACCTAGAGACTGTCATACAGAGTGAAGTAAGTCAGAAAGAGAAAAATAAATACTGTATGCTAACACATGTACGTGGAATCTAAACAAAAAAATGGTTCTGAAGAACCTAGGGGCAGGACAGGAACAAAGATGCAGACGTAGAGAATGGACTTGAGGACACAGGGAGGGGGAAGGGTAAGCCAGGACAAAGTGAGAAAGTGGCATGACATATATACACTACCATATGTAAAACAGATAGCTAGTGGGAAGCAGCCGCATAGCACAGGGAGATCAGCTCGGTGCTTTTTGACCACCTAGAGGGGTGGGATAGCGAGGGTGGGAGGGAGAAGCAAGAGGAAGGGGATATGGCGATATATGTATATGTATAGCTGATTCACTTTGTTCTAAAGCAGAAACTAACACACCAGTGTAAAGCAATTATACTCTAACAAAGATGTCAAAAAAAAAAAGTCAAGGGCTTCCCTGGTGGCACAGTGGTTGAGAGTCCGCCTGCCGATGTAGGCGACACGGGTTCGTACCCAGGTCCGGAAAGATCCCACATGCCGCGGAGCGGCTGGACCCGTGAGCCATGGCCGTTGAGCCTGCGCGTCCGGAGCCTGTGCTCCGCAACGGGAGAGGCCACAACAATGAGAGGCCTGCGTATTGCCAAAAAAAAAAAAAAAAAAAGTCAAGACCCAGATGGCATCCATCTATCCCCCAGTCATCCTGTATAGTATTTCTTGCCTAGTATCAGGATGACTGTGGCAGTTCCGGGTGGACAGCAACATAAGTTTTTGTGTGGGCATATACGCTGTTGTCATTTCTCTTGGGTAGACACCCAGGAGTGGAATTGCTGGATTATCGGGTAACTCAATGTTAGCATTTTGAGGAACTTCTAAACTGCTTTCCAAAGTGAAATTTCCAAATTTCACCAAAGTTCTTGGTGAAAATGAAAAATACGTTTTTTTATTTTTACTTAAAAACTGAAGGAACATTTTGGCCAACCCAATAGATATGACAACTTCCAGTGAGAAAAACAATGGAAGTTTCTACTTATAAGTCTTTTTAAAATTAGGTTTCTACTTACAGGTCTTTTTTTATATAGTTTCTCATGATTCAGGTATTTTACATTATTTTATTTTATTTGTTTTTTATTGTACTTATTTTTAAATTTAATTTTTAAAGAGAAGAATACCTTTCCTAGAAATCTCCCACACATCTCAGAGGCAGGATTGCGTCCCATGACTCTCTTCTAGGCCCAGTGGGAATGTGAGTACAGGTGGACCTCGTTTTACCCTTCTTCACTTTACCACACTCTGCAGATACTGCGTTGTTTTTTTTCTTTACAGGTTGAAGGTTTGTGGCAACCCTGCATCAAGCAAGTCTGTCAGTGCAATTTTTCCAGCAGCATTTGTTCAGTTTGTGTCTCTGGGTCACATTTTGGTAATTCTCGCCATATTGCAGACTTTTTCTTGATTATTATACTTGTTATGGTGATCTGTAATCAGTGATCTTTGACGTTACTCTGATGACTCTCTGAAAGCTCAGATGATGGTTAGCATTTTTTACCAATAAAATATTTGTTAAGGTACGTACATCATTTTTTTGACATAAGGTTATTGCACACTTAATAGGCTAGAGTACACTGTAAACATAACTTTTATATGAACTGAGCAACCAAAAAATTCATGTGACTCGCTTTCATGTGATATTGGCTTTACCGGAGTCGTCTAGAACCAAACATGAAATATCTCCAAGGAATGCCTATGTATGGCATTTCAGTCTCCAAAGTGGGAAACATGCTCTGTGTGTACAAGGAAGGAGTGGGGACTACTAGTTGAGCAGTGTCTGAAGCACAGTGACATGAGAAAAGAAATTCCCAAAGGATAGAGTGTAGAGAAATTTGTGACCTAGGAGGACAGCCTGAGTGAGGATGACACAGGAAGAAAAATGACTCCCAGTTTTTGAGGCTGAGAAGTCAAGGAAAGATAATAACATGGATACAATAGAGAACACAGAAGGACCCACCATATCCAAGAATATTACTGCTCATCATAGCAACAACTAGGAACTTACACAGTGCCAAGCACTGTGCTAAAACCCTCGTGGTCTCATTTAATCCTCACTTGAATCCTTGTGACGAAATATTTTATGTAAATTCTTCCCAGAGAAGGTAATGAGCTCAGTTTGGAGGATACTAGATCTGAGATGATACCTGGACACCCAAGAGGAACATGAAGACAGCAGCTGTGTCTCGCTTGCCACCAGGATGGGGACTGCAGGGCAGTACCTACGAGGCATTCAGAAGAAGCTTAACCTAGGGAAGGCCAGCTAGCCTGTAGTGCTAAGGAGGGAAACAGAGTCATTTCAACACCATGGAGACCTTCTACAAGAGTCAGACTATTCATGAGAGAGTTTTAGTGAAAAGAAAACAAACCACCAATCTGAAGTGAGCTCCTGGTCAAAGCCCTTCCCTCCCCAAACACATCTTTTCTCTTTTGATTGCTGTGTGTTTTGAATTAAAGAAAGCCATCCTAAAATGTCTGTTTAGTTGACTTACATCACTGTGTCCTTCATTTGGAATATTTGTACAGAGAAGAGAAAGCGACTCTCTGAAAAGATTCACACTGACCTAAACAAAGGAGCTTTGCATTTCTAGATCATTCCTAAGATCTATCAATACTGAATTCACAAGTGCCACACTTCCCTTTGTCTGCACAGACAGTAGTGAAATAGTAATTTAATTGTGAAGTTACTGTACCAAATCTCATGAGATTTTCCCCAAATCTCATACTAATACCATTTTGTTCCATTAACTTTTATAATCTCCTGGCACTTGATAAATTCTACATTGTGCCATTATCTGAATATGACAGTCTTCTGTGAGTAGAAGCAAATGCAACTTTATTCCGCTAAGACTTCAATAACAGTAAAGATAAAGGGCAGGGATGCAAATTATCTGACAATTTTTTAGAAACAAAAACAAGGGCACTTTATTCTACCATTTATATATACAAGCTGCTTGGAAAAGTTTAAGTGAATTTTATATTTAAAAATAGTTAAAGGCACTTCTCTGGCAAGATGTGTGTGTGCAGACTTTGTTGTTTTACTTTCATCAACAGCACCTTGAATTTTCTACCTTATCTATCATAAAGTCCAGTAAGGCGTCAAGGGCTATGTGGAATGCTTAAGTCTAAAATAGATTGAATAAATTGGATTTGTGGTTGAGGTAAAATCTAGGGTCTGATAGCAGGTGGCCCCAAGTCTCATTCTGATAAGAAGGAAACAGAAAACACACATTTCTCTCCCTGGAGTACCACAATGAGATAAGCTGCACATAAGCTCTAGCCGTCCACAATATGAGATCACCCATCCACCAGGACCAATTACTTCATGGGACGAAGTTTTGATTGGGCCAAGTAGGAGGGTTCACAGGAGCAGAAAATCATGCAATGGAGAGAAAAAAAATATAGAAGAGCAATGGAAATAAACATAAGGCTATAGAAGCTATTCCCAACATGTAGGATGAGATATCCTACGTACATTTAAACAATCTTCAGAGTTCTTGCTCTGAAGTATCTGTGCTTTGTCTAAGAGGAAAAAAGCTTCAGTTTGGGGATCTTAATTTTCCCAGGTTTCATATCCCCATAGGATAGTTACGCACATTGTTATCAATAGAAATAGAACTAAATTAAGATATGTAAAATTTTAACGCAGCCTAATCTAAAAGGAATTGTTTTATTTCCACTTTCAAGTGTATGAAATCATATATAATGAATTGCCTGTAATTCATTTTCTATCACTCCAATCATTCAGATTCTATACAATAATGTCTTTTTATAGAATTTTTGATACAAATATAAATGATTTTTTATTGTATTTGGAATGTTTTATTGAGATGTGAGAATATTATAGCATTAAATCAACCACTCACTATAATCTACTATTATTTTTATATTTAATTAAAAACCCAAAACATCCTTCATTTATAATTGACCTAGTTTTAAACAAGCAGTACTGACTCAAAGAGCGTAGTATCAATCATAATTATCAAGTACAGCACATAAACAACTGTTTTTAAATGGTCTGAAAATATTATATATGAAATAATGATTGCATTAATAAATAAACAAATGCTGTAATACAGAAAAACAATGAATACTGGGTTTTTCCCCCTCCTTTGATTATCTTCTGGTATTCTCTCTTACCTATAAAAGACCTTAGGAAATCTAAATGCTGTATTCAATGGTATTATATAAAGACAAATATAGATATACCATGAAGATAAAGATAGCTTGTCTGAATATGCTATTTAATGTTAATTGTTCATTTCACTTTTCATGTACATCAGATTACTGATAAGTTCTCAAAGTTCTATAACTAATTATAGAAAAAGGTATGTGGGTTTTGAAAGATTTAGATTAGTTCATCATTAAGATTTTAAAATGATTTGACTTTTTAAAATATAAAAACACATTTAAACATGTTAATATTATTAGTTATTCCTTGGATCACTTTTTAAGTTTCTCTTGAAGTTTATATATTCTTTCTGAATTAGGGTTATGATCAGTTATTATTAAGAAATTTATATAGTTATTTAGAGGTTATTCATTCTGTTTCAACAGAGTTAGCAGTCCTTTTTCACCTTGGAATCAAGCATTATTATAGCTGTCTTCTTATGTAAACTTAGACTATGTTTTTCCTGAATTTTTAAAATGTAAATATCTAGTGACTTTATATTGCATATAAAATTATTTCAGTTTCCACCAATACTTCATAGGTGTATGAAGTATATCTAGGTGTTTTTTGATAATTTTCAAAATACAAAGATGAAAGTCTCTACTCAAAATATGTCTTGTTATTCGATTAAACCTTTTACTCCAATGAATTTTTGAGAACCTTCAAGTAAGCAAATAATCTTACTTGTTCCTTCAAAATTTTAAATAAAGTAAAATCTTTAGAATTCTTTCAATCATGTGATTTTCCTTGTATGTCAGATAATACATCTACAAATGAGTTTTCTGAAACATGCTAAATTTCATATATTTTTCTCATAGGCAGTGTTTTCTGGTTTCTCCAGCCTATCAGAATCACTCGAAAATTTGTCATTAAAACAGAAAACTTTTCGCATGGAAGTTACATTTTCAGTGGTATAAGCCCATGGCTTTTTTCTATGATGTAATACTTCAACAATAATTTTGCACAAATCTTTACCGAGATTCAGTGTGTAGAATCAAGTTACTACCAGTTGATTAATACAGCCAGACACAAATTGAGTTACAAATCTCAAGTACTCCCAATTCAATAGTCTTTAGAAAAATTGAGCAAAATAACAATAAAACAGCTTAACCATTAACTTGCTCACAAATAGCATTTTTAGAATTTTTTGAATGAAAAAATAAAGGCAAATGTTAAGAGAGCCTTTAAAATTTAATAATTTATCAAAGATATAAGGTTAATCCTTCACTTTTATTAAGCTACTGAAAAGCTTAAAGACTTTTATAAGTCTTTTTCTTCTTTAATTCTAATTACTACAGAAGTTTACTGCTATTATTATTAAAGATGAATGACTATGATTGAATATATGAAATAATTGATTATCTAAAATTTTGTGTGTGTTGCCTAAAATTTGCACTGGACCTTTTCTGTCTAAAATATAACTAAGAACGTAATTCCTTTAAATTTTTCTTGCAACAAAACATCATTAGTAAGTACGATCCCTCTTTAAAATGATAATAACATTAATAGCTTAATTGTCAGAAATATTTATTGGACACACGATTTCAATTGAGACAGACCCACTTCCTTCCAAATGCCAAAAAGCACTATTCCCTAGCTATAGACTGGGACTTAGCCTAGTGAAACAAATACAAAGAAATTTTTTAGAGCAGGTTTAGGTTCACATTAAAACTGAGGAGGGGACTTCCCTGGTGACGCAGCGGTTGGGAACCCACCTGCCAATGCAGGGGACACGGGTTCAATCCCTGGTCCGGGAAGATCCCACATGCCGCAGAGCAACTAAGCCCGTGCACAACAACTACTGAGCCTGCACTCTAGAGCCCGTGAGCCACAACTACTGAGCCCATGTGCCACAATTACTGAAGCCCGTGCCCTCTGGGACCTGCATGTCGCAACTACTGAGCCCTCGTGCCTAGAGCCCATGCTCCACAACAAGAGAGGCCACTGCAATGAGAAGCCTGTGCACCAAAATGAAGAGTAGCCCCTGCTCACTGCAACTAGAGAAAGCCCGCACGCAGCAACGAAGACCCAACGCAGTCAAAAAATAAAATTAAAATATATATATATATATAAAACTGAGGAGAACGCACAGATATTTCCTATATAACCTCTGCCCCCATACATGCATAACCTTCCTTATTACAAACATCCCCCTCCAGAGTGGTATATTTGTTGCAAATGACGAACCTACACTGACACATAATCATCCAAAATCTATAGTTTACATTAGGGTTCACTCTTAGTGTTGTACATTCTATGACTTTGGACAAATATATAAGAACATGTATTTATCATTATAGTATAATACAGAGTACTTTCACTGACCTAAAAATCCTCTGTGGTCTACCTGTTGATGTTTCCACTCCCATCCCCTTACAACTGCTGATCTTTTTACTGTCTCTATAGTTTTGCCTTTTCAAGAATGTCATATAGTTGGAATCATACAATATATAGCCTTTTTATATTGGCTTGAAGTACATTATTGCAAGCTCTATCGTCTGGCTACACCATGGCTGTGTTTCTTTGAGATCTCACAAGCTTAATTCCCTACTCCATGAAGTAAGGATGTCAATAGTATATATCTTTAAGTTTTGGAAAAGTATTAGATGAGGAAAAGCACATAAAATGCTTAGCACATTGCTGCTTTGCATATTTGTAATGATGGTCTGCCAGTCTTGAATTCTCTCAGCTTTTTATGTCTGAAAAAACTCTTTATTTCACCTTTATTTTTGAAAGAGATTTTTGCTAGGAATAGAATTTGAGGTTGATTGTTTCTCCTCTCAATATTTAAAATAGTTGCACCACTGTTTTCCCTCTTGCATTATTTTAGATGTCTGTTGTCTGCTGTCATTTATCTATTGTACCCTATTTGTAATGTGTCTTTTCTCCCAGGCACTTTTAAGATTTTTCTCGTAACACTAGTTTTAAGTAATTTGATGTGCTTTGGTGTACTTTTCTTTCTGTTTCTTGTGCTTGAAATTCACTGAACTTCTTTAACACATGGGTTTATACTTTTAATCAAATTTGGAAATTTCCAAAAAATTGGATTTCTAGCCATATTTCTTCAAATATATATTTTCTTCTGTCTCCCTACTTTTTCTACTTTTTCTGAGCCTCAGTTCTACATAAATTATACTGATTAAATTGTTCCACAACTCAAATGATGCTCTGTTGTTTTTTCCCCAGTTATTTTTTTCTCTGTTTTATTTTTGATAATATCTATTGCTATGTCTTCAGGGTCATTAATCTTTTCTTCTTCAGTGTTTAATATACTTTTAATCCCATTCAGTATAATTTTGTTCATCTCTGAAAGTTCAAATTTGTTCTTTTTTAGATCTTCCCTGTCTCTTTTTATGTGCATGCTTTCCTCAACCTTTTAGAACAAGAGAGTATAGATTTACTAGCTGTCTTGATGTTCTTGTCTACTGTTTCTGTTATTTGTGGCAATTCTGGGTCTATTTCTAATGACTGATTTTTTCCTATTTATTATCAATTGTCTTTTCTTGCTCCTTTGTGTGCCTGATAATTTTTTATTGGATGTCAGACATTGTCTTTTACATTGTTGAGTGCTGGACGAGTCTTTATTTCTAGAAATATTTTTCATTTTTGTTCTCGGACACAACTAAGTTATTTGGAAACAACTTGATTCTTTTTTGGCTTGCCTCTACACTTTGTTATGCTGAAGACTTACTCAACGCTCAATGTTTTAGGTCTTTTTACTCTGCCTGGTGGGAACATAAACTCTTTGTGGCCCTGTGTGAGCTCCAGGTATTGTTCTGCCTGTTTCTTTCTGGTAATTCTTCCTGGACTCTCATGGTTTTCTCACAGGTAGGCACTGAGCCATATTTAGCTGAATTCTTGACAGGAATCATTCACTCTGTGTGTAGTTCTCTTCTCCCCAGGACTCTGCCATAGGCATTCTATTTGTTTTGGCTTTCTTCATCTCTGAACTCTGTCTCCTAAACTCTGAGAGACTTCCAGGCTCTGTTTAGGTTTCCTCACCCTGCAATGAACTTTTAAAATCCTTCTAAGAAGCAAGCTAGGACAATCATTAGGCTCATCTTTTTCATTTTCTTTCTGTCAAGGATCACTGTCCTGCACTTCCTGTTGTTCAGTATCTAATTGTTGTTCCTTATGTTTGTCTAAATTTTTTTTTCAGCTGTTTAAAGTGGAAGGGTAACTCTGGTTCTTCTTATTCCATTATGGCTAGAATCAGAAGTCCTTTGTAATATATTTGATGGGGTAATACTAGTATTAGTGGTAATCATCATCATCAAATATGTACAATGATGCCAAAAATTAGTAAAACAGCTTTCATCCGTAACTGTCTTGCCATCATGACATAAACTACATGTACATGAAATACATATTTATGGGGTAACTGAATAATGAGAATAAATGAAAGATAATATATATCAAATGGAAAAACTGTTCAAAATTTGATAAGACATGGAAGAAGAAGGAATGGAAGGATAAAAACTCTGGTACAACTCTTTAGCCCTTCCAAGTGTCTCCTCAGAACATGAGAGACAACAACTGCAATGAACTTCGTGACTAAGTGCCATGGACGTCTGTACTGTCAAACCAAAAGAAAGTTTGTTGCCCCCCCAAGGAGAACGAGAAGTTTACATAACAATAGCCACCAACATTTATATAGTATTTACTAAGTTCTAGTAATTGTTCTAAGCACTTAACATTTAATAATCATTTAACCCACAAGGACACTGTGAGATACATACTGTTATTAACCAGTTAAAAGATGAGGAGAGTGCAAAGCAGAGTGGTTGAATAACTTACCCAAAGTCAGATAACTAATAAGTGGCATATCTGGGATGTGAAACTCATCATTTTGGGGCTATATTAAGAATCCCCACTAATTTGAAAATGTTCCAGTCTGAGGGTAGATAAGAAACACAAAATGACAGAAAAAAACAACAGAAGGTATGGAAGGGAGGGAGGGAGGGAGATGGAAAAGAAGAAAGAGGGAGGGAGGAGAGAGAGCACACATTAGAAATAAGATCACAAATTCACAGAATTCAGAAATGCTCTTCAACTGTACTGATCCCAAGAATATCAGGGTTGTGCTGAAATCAAATCAATTTTGCTAGGATACGGAGAAAGTTACCAGGAAAGTAAGAGTGAAAAGGTGATATACAAAAAAAAGAAAAAAAATGTGCTACAATCAACTGGACTGTAAATAGGTGAGGGAAAACAATTCAACAGAAAGGAAAATCTCTATATAGATCTAGAAGAAAGTAAACCAAAGTGACTGATCCCATACTTTAGGCCTATGCAGGCTATGACAAGGCAGCAATGGTAGCCTGGTCTTTTTGTGGAGACAGGACCTGAAAGCTAGAGTAGATGGTTACATGCTCTTGGTGGACCTTCAGTTATTTTTGCTAAAGTTATATGCCCACCATTCACTCATCCACCATGTCCTCTAGAGTCTGACTACTCGAAAGTATGGTTTGTAGAGCAGCAGCATGTCCATTACCTGGGACCTTGCTAGAAATACAGAATCTCAGGTCTATTCCAGACCTCCTGAATCAAAAATTACATTTCAACAGGATGCCCAGGTCATTCTGTAGGCATAAGAAATGTTGGGGCCTGGAGAGAAAGGGGTCACACGACAGGCAAGGTCTCTTTCCACCCCTTTCATCACTGTATTCCCAGAGCCTAGTTCAGGTCTACACATAATAAATGCTCATCACACTTTTTTTAATG
This sequence comes from Delphinus delphis, assembly GCF_949987515.2. NCBI lineage: Eukaryota > Metazoa > Chordata > Mammalia > Artiodactyla > Delphinidae > Delphinus > Delphinus delphis. The sequence goes on along the minus strand of NC_082692.2, from coordinate 83,970,784 downwards.
AATACATTATGGCTATTATTAGTAACACTTCAGGTCTGAAAACCAGCCTTGTTTTCTTCCTTGACTACCTCAACTCAGTGAGATGAACATGTTAACCACTACACTACGGAAACACGATTATCTCAGTTCCTAGTGAGTTCTTCCCTGCTAAAATCCTACAGTTACTGAATGTGCATCTCAGCTGGCACTAATTAATATCATGCCATGTTTTAGTCTCTACCTTTCCATATGTATGTGTCACTGTACATGTGACATCCCTCCAACTAGAGTGAAACCTCCCTGATGGTAGGGATTACATGTACTTCCCTTAGATTGCATATCCTTCCCTTAAATTACATATCCTTCCCTTAAATAACTGGTTATATTCAAAGCTATCTAGAACATGCATACTTATGTAGGACAGCCTATGAGGCAAACTAAAAACACCTGTACACTGTAGGGTATAGTAATAAAGTATAAGTTTAGATACTAAGATGACCTGGGGTCAATTCTGACTTCCACTAGTTCTCAGCATTAATCGCAGTAGATATTTCAGCCTTCTGAGCCTCAGGTTTTATCTTTAGGGTGGAGATAATGGCACATTTCAGAGTGCAGAGCTTCCTTAGATACATAGGGCTAGTGCTATAACTCATCAGCTACTCCTATTCTTCTATCTTTGGAGCTCTTAGTCCAAGATACAAAATAATAATGCATAAAGGGACTATTACACCAATAACCAAGCAAGAACACGAAATATTTTTGTTTTGGTCATGTGTAGGCAAGAAGGAAAAATCAGAAACTGCCACTTTGTCTCATTACCTATTTTTCATAGAGAGTTTAATAGTTCAGACAAGACTTCCTTTACTTGGACAGAGACATGTTTTATAATATGATATACCTACCAGTTCTCTCCAAGTACTGGCTGTTTGTTTTCATAAACATGTATTTACAAAGGTTATAGGCTGATGTCGTACAGGTGCAACATCAGCCACTCACAAATGATTTCTTGGAAAGGGAGTATTGTGAATAGAACGATAAAGAGAGAGAGTAGAATTGGAAATGAGCAAATTGCAAAGGAAGGAAGTGTCTCAAAATTGCTCTCCCTATAAGAGGACTACATTACTATTCCAATAAAATATTGTAATATATTTTTCCCTCTCGCAGCATCAATTAGTTAGAGACTCTTTGTAGTTGATTATTTCCTCTTTTGAAATGTAAATGAACACTTGAAAGTTGAGTCTTATTCAATCTTCCTGCAATAACTTTTATCAGCTAATCAGCTAGGTGTGGATCTCCACACCTAGTTGAGATACACACATAGTGAAATTGCTGAAATAGGAAAGGAGATAGACCCAGATGAAGTACTTTCCATGTATGTCAACAGAGAGGCAACTCATTTTGGGGAGGTCATTTCTTTATTGTGCGGGATCCTCCTTACATAACAGGATGTTCAGCATCCAAGGTTCCTGTCCTTGATATGCCAGTGACGTTCCCTAGTCATTCCAGGCACCCAAAGGACTCCTTTTGCGAACCACTTGCTTGCTTCACCGAGAGAAAACAAGTGCATAAAAAACTAACCTTGTCTATTTTACAGTTTTGCCTTGCTGGCCTTGCAGCAACTAGGGTGCCATGGAAATGTCTCATCTACATGTAAACAGCTGAGTTAAGATACAAATGAAGTGTGTGGTCTGCTCTGAGCCTGACTTTCCTCCATTTCACTCAAGGCTAACCTGGTTTCAGCTTTCAATATTCCATGCCTTCTGTTCATTATCTCATTGCCTTTTTTTGCCATTCACATATTCATCTTCTAACTCAACATTAAGAGGGAAAAAGAATGGAGAGAGGAGAAGAAGTATTCCCTCTATGACCTCTTTTTGTTGTCACGGTGCAGTGCACTGTGCCTTTCCTACACCAGCATGCATTTTCTGCCACCAGCCTTTCTCCTGTGGTTCAAGATCTCCTGAAAAGGGCTGGAAGGAGTTACATTGCATATCAGCAGGCATTGTTCTCCATTGCATTCTTATGATCACATCCCCTGGATGCATTGAATTTTGACTGCCTAAGTGGGATTTTAAGTTATATTAATTCTGTTCTTAGATAGCACTTAGAAATGATGAGTCAAATGTTAAATGACTGAGCTTATCAGAATGCATTCCAATATTTCTCAAAGTGTGTTTTGTAACCACTGGTTGCAGGGTTATGTTAACAGGAGCTACTTGGAAAATGATTCCATGGTCAAATAAGTTTGGAGAAGGATGGACTGAACAAATTGCTTTAGTGCGTGGATTTACAGAGCCTTTACTGTGTGAAGGTGGTAGGATCTCAGTACAGTGGTGAGGAATGAGTTCAGTGTTTTTCAAATGTATTTGGCTACGAAGTCAATTTTCCCACCTATTACTGGAGCAATAAATGAGAAACAAGTGATTCTAGTCTTTAATAAGCCACTTAAGCTATGGGAATACAGACTTTCAGAGCTGCTGATTCGGCCCCTAGGCAGTACACTACAGGACTATAGCAGTTGGCGCCATTTACATGGCGCAATGTGAATGGAGCACTTTATCAGTCAGAGTTCAATCAGAAAAGCAGAACCGCTGGCAGGTTTATATAGTAAGGGATCTGTTAACAGGGATTTGATCTTACACAATTTGCGAAGTCAATTAGTCTCTATAAAGTTGTAGTTTTGCTTCTGATGCCTGAGTTTCAAGTGGGTGGAGCAGGTTATCAGGAAGACAAGAAGGTATGTAAAGCAGAGGATAAAAAGGATAAACTGACACCCATGAGCTTGAGCTGGAAGCCATGAGTTTGGATTGGAAACTGCGTTGGTTGTCACTAGCTCCAATTCTGAGGAAGTAGATACCCTGCAGAGAAGCTGGATAAATTCCATCTAATTTGTGGAAGGAGAATTTCCCCTTTTATTATCTGTACCCTACTCCTTTCCCTTTTTCAATCATTCCTTCTTTTTAATCTCTGTCCACTAAAACTTTCTCATCTCTTCTCCAAGAAAACTCATTTTTTCCCCTTAGAGCTTCTAGAACATTAACAATTGTGTATTCTTAGATCACTGTGGCTTACCTATGTAGGTCTTGTGTGGTTTTAACTTTATTAAGTTCATAATTTAGGGATATACTGATATTCTTTTCCAATTAGTCTCTACAGCTCTTCAAAGAATTATTTTATCTCAGATAACATCAAATAAAACAGCTTACAACTTTTTATTTGCTTTATAGTTCTTTAAAGGATACAAAGACATCATTTGTGAATAGCTGATCAAATGTTAGAATTTCTCTTTGAATCCAAAAGTCCTATTAAACTGGGATTGTATTTGAAGTTCAATTTATTTAAATGTCCTGCTTTAAGACTGACCCATGAGAGGTGGTCTGGAGAAAAGACTGATCAAGATAACATATTTTTTTCTTTCTCTCCAAGGATTACAAAAAAAAACAGTATTCCTCACTGATGTAGGTAGAAAACCAGGTACTGTATGAAAGAAATCACGGTTGTCCATCCTACTTAATAATGACCACCATCTCCAAAGGAGATCTTGGAACTAAAAAAGCCAAGATACAACCAAGAATATGACAAAGAACTTGACAGTGACGAGACTCAAATAGGAGGGAAATAACTACATGTAGTCAAGAAATGTCTCTCCCTCAAAGAGACAGAAATTTCCAGATGTTAACATTTCAAGAGTACATTTGAATGACATAATGTACTGATTAAAGAGGACTTTGTTTTAAGCATTATCATATCTCCACCAATAATATCCACTAGTTTACATAATTATTTAAAATAATTATTAAGAATTTAGAAAAAGGTACTGTAATGTAAGAATCCAATGAATCAATCCCTTCTCATTAATAAATAATTTTTAAGTAATTTGTAATACAAACTCAGTAAGCAATGTTCTATATGGCTGTAATCGCTATCAGCCAAATATTTCAAAATATCTAGGTTTCCAGTGAGAAAGCAAAGTTGCTATTTCTGCAATTTACTTTTAAAATAAATTGCACTAAATGTTCTAACTGTATGAAAAGTTCAATTATCTTTTTAAAAAACAATAGTGCACATTTCTGGGAAGACAATACGCCTCTTCATTTCTATAATGCAATTTTGAGAGGTTAAGGGGCAGTGTCTGGTCTTATTGTCTTCAATTTTATAAGCCACCTTTTTCCTCTTAGAAGGTTTCCTAGCAGATGGTAGTTCAACAAAGACCTCACAGTAGTCAAATATAAAGATGAGACAGTTGTAAACTCCATTTGGATGTCAACTAGTCTCTTAAAAGTAAAGTTGTATATTCTAGGGTAAAATTAATTTGCAAGCTAATGAACGCTATTTTTAAAACTGTATTTTCTAATCACAATTTTATTTATTGAGGGGTTTTCTCATTTTCCCCTTAAAAGTTTTTAATTTGATAAATACTAAAACCAAACAAAAAGTAAAACCACAGACTTGTATCGATACATAAGTGTTTACAACAGTTTTATTTGTAATAGCTGTAACAGGAAACTACTCAAACACCCATCAACAGGTGAATAGATAAACAAATTATGGTATGCCCACACAATGGAATGCAATAAAAGTGCACTACTGACACAACAATATAGATGAATCTCAAGATCATTGTGCTGAATTCAAAAATCTAGCAAAACAAACCAAAAAAAAAAAAAACACACAAATCATAGTATATGATTCCATTTAGATTTAATTCTAGAAAATGCAAACTAATCTATAGAGAGTAACAAAAAGAGGATTTGTATTTGTCTGAGAATGTGGGTGGAGAGAAGGTTGGATTACCAAGGGATGAGGAGACTTTTGGAGTGATGGGGATGTTTGTTATCTTGATTACAGTGATTGTTTAATGGGTTCATACACATGTCAAATCTGACCAAACCACATGCTTTAAATATGTGTCACTTTTTGCGCTTCAACTATACCTCAATGGAGTTGAAAAATAATTCACTCATAATAAACAGAATTTCTAAGTCTTTACTGAGTGTTTAATGTATGTTCAGGCTCTTTTCCAAGCTCTTTACATTCATTAATATTTAACCACCCCCCCCCAACAACTTCAAAGTAGATACCATAATTATTACATCTACTTTAAAGATGAAGAAACTGGAACAAGTAAGTTGCCCACTTTGTTCTCCTGATTGCCCCATTTTTCCACTTTCTCACAACCCAAACAGGCCATCCTGTGTTAAATCCTAACGATTGGATCCCAATCCCTAACGACTGGATCCCAATTCCAAATTTTGGGAGAGAGGATATTGGATTGGTCAGCTTGAACCACCTATTTCTGATACCACCTGTTATGGCCAAGGAATAGGGTGCTGGACCCACCTCTGTGAGTGATGGTGGCCATTATCTAAGAAGGAAGCCTTTCTAAACAGACTCCTAAAAAGCACTTCTAAATGTTGCCTACATTGGTGAACTCATCTTTAGAGATCTCGGGAGAGTAGTGGGAATGGAAGTATAAAGCAAGGCTATGTCTTCAGATCAACAAAACATACGGTGTTTTTATTTCTCTTTAACTGATATTAACTTAGCATTTGTGCCAACATTCCTACTGATAGTTGAAAAAAACTTACAAATTCAAGTTAATTCAATCTCTTCCAGCTTCAAAGAGAGGCTTTCAGGCTATATACAATCCCCCCTTAACTTCCCCTTGGATAGCAAATCTAATACATGATAATCCTCTGTCATTGCTGGTCTTCACTTAGAGAGAACACTTCCTGATAGCCTTTGGGGATCATCTCTTTCCCCACAATTTCTTCTCCCCAAATCCATAACCCTTCCATTGCTGCTAGCGTGGATTGTCTACTATGCAGCACCCATGAATGGCATCTCTTATTGAGACCAAGAGCCCTGTTTCTGTTTACTGGCCCTCAGCACTTCTCTCAAACTTGGACGAAGTTTGGAATTCTCCCCAGGTGTTCTCAGAATACACTGTATTAATGGAAATACTCAAATCTTTTCACCTAGTCTTTCCATCTGCTATTGATATTTAGATGTCATGCTGGATGCAAAGATTTTTCTCTAAGTCTTGAAAACTACTAAGGTACTTCTAGGAAACTGGGCAAAGAACTATTCTGCCCTAGTAATCCCCAGATTATCCAGGGATCCTACTGTCCCAATCTTTCAAGAATTAACTAAAACAATAATGCACCAAACTCCTATTTAACGAACATCGAGCATCTAAACCACAGTCACACATCCCCTTCAAATTCCCTTCCTACTCACTTGTCAAAATTTAATTGGGTGGGGTGATTAGCTCAAACACTAAACTTTAAAGCAATTTTGTAGTCTTACCTAACATATGATTTATGGTTTAAATGTGATCTCAGTTCTTTGGTACTTATCATAAAAAGGACTTGCTTTCAAAACTACTGATTCTTCTATGAAGTTAAAATAAAATGAGATTTGAATCTCAAAAAGGAGCCACCCTTTGTTCTAGACTCATCTGCCCCACACCAGGGGATGTTGAAACCTGTCTCTGATGTCTGATTGACTGGAAGGATAGGGAAAAAGGAATGTGCAAAATTTCTTTAACTTTTGGTCTCAATGGAATAAATGATACTGGACTTGCATGTCTTCATTTATAGTTATAAAACCTGATAATTCTTGAGAGTAGGTAAAAACAAAAGACGAACTACATATTTGCTCCAGCTCTTGACTTGGCAACCCTTTCCCTACCAAAGTGCGAGTACTGAACAGATGGGGCCAAAGTAGAGTAGCAAAGTTGTTGAAGTGAAGAGGCACAGACCGGAGTCTGGGCTATTGAAGTGGCTAGAATGTTCAGTGCAGGGTTCTGGAGAAGAGGGAGCTGCACGAAGAAGGTAAGGGGCAGAGTTCACCCTAGCATTCCTGGCTAGGGGCTGGGTTGTGCATGCATAGGAAGAGACTTGAAGTATCTCGCAAAAATTAGCTTCTGCGGGACTGAGCAATGAATGCATGTATGAGGGTTAATACAGTGTTAGAGCACACTCTGGTCCAACTAGACTAGAGATATCTCACTGAGCACCTGGGCATTTAACTGAGCCCTGAAAAAGGACATGCCTCAGCCATAATAACCAGATATTTTAGCCTGAGCTACATAGTAACACTAAGAAAAAAACTGAAATTGACTCAACCCTAACAAAACATAAAACCAAGCCCGACAGGATCCAAAGTATATACCAGTAGTTTAACTGTTAGCTAGAACAAAATTCATTACCCTTTAAAAGAATGCGGTGTTGCCCAGAATCTCCATAATGTATCATCCAAAGTATTTAATATACAATAAAAGATTATCAGCCATTTGAATAACCAAGAAAGCAAGCAGTCAATAGAAGATCCAAATGTTGGGGTTACCAAATGCTGACTTTAAGCTAATATGATCAAGAAATTAAAGGAAAAAATGGTGATAATAAATGAGTATTATCAGCAAAAAAGTAGGAACTATTAGAAAGAACCAAATATAATGTAAATTCTAGAACTTAAAGTATGTTTAAAATGAAAAATATACAAGATTGCTTTAGTAGTAGTAGATTGGGGAGTATAGAAGAAAAGGCTAGTCACAGCAAAAGCAATTCTAGGGCTTCCCTGGTGGTGCAGTGGTTGAGAGTCCGTCTGCCGATGCAGGGGACACAGGTTCGTGCCCCGGTCCGGGAAGATCCCACATGCTGCGGAGCGGCTGGGCCCGTGAGCCATGGCCGCTGAGCCTGCGCGTCTGGAGCCTGTGCTCCGCAACGGGAGAGAGGCCACAACAGTGAGAGGCCCGTGTACCGCAAAAAAAAAAAGCAATTCTACAAAGATTATTCAATCTGAAGAAGAGAGACAAGAGGCTGGGGAAAAAATAAGTCGAGCCTCTGTGACCTTTGTGAAAATATTAAGTGGTCTAACACATGTGTAATTGTAATGCTGTTGGAAGAGAAGACAGAGAAGGGAAGAGAAAACATATTTGAAGAAATGATGGCCCCAAATGTCTTGAACTTGGAGAAAAACGTCAACTTGCAGAATCTAGAATCTCAGCAAAATCTAAGAAGAAAACATTTTTTTTTTAAACTACATCTAAACACATCATAGACAAGCTGTTGAAAACCAAAGATTAAAAAATAAAATTAAAGTGATCAGACAGGGAAAAAGGCATGTTAGATATAGGGGTACAATAACAGGAAGGATGTCAAAATTAAAATGAAGGAAGGAAGGGAGGGAGAAATGGAGGGAGGGAGGGAGGGAGGGAGGAAGGGAGGAAAGGACAAGGGAAGGAGAGAAGGAAACTAGCAAACAAGAATTCTACACTCAGGGTAAATATCCTTTACTAAGGAGAATGAACTCAAGACATTTTTAGAAAAACAAAAGCTGAAAGAGTTTGTCACCAGCAGACCCGAACTTCAAGAAATGGTAAAGAAAGTTCTTTAGGCTGAAGAGGAATGAAATCAAATGAAAATTCAGGTCTACTAGAAGGAATTGAAGAAAACCAGAAATGGCAACTGTGTGGGTAAATGTTTTTTAAAATATCTATTTTTTCTTCTCCTAATTTATTTAAAAGACAGTTGACTATTTAAATACACACACTCACACACACATGCACACACATACACACAGGAACACTGCCCATCAGATTATAACATTTTAAATGTACAGCACATAGAAATAATAGTACAAAGGTGAGTGTGTTAATTGCATTATATAGTTATAAAGTTACTAATTTAACATGAAGTGGAACAATATTTACACTAATGGGACAGTAGTAAATTAAAGGATTTATACTGTAATCCCGAGGAAACAAAAATCTTCATAACCCACTAGCATGTTTATTCTTATAGCATGTATATTCTTATAGCATGTTATTCTTATTCACATGTTTATTCTTATATCTTTTCTCAGTGCCAACCAAGGTCTATGTCAGTAACAGAAACTCTGTAAGGTATAAAAATAATTTGGTCAAGGTAAACAGCTTTTTTAATGGTTTGGCATGAAACGTGGATAAAACTTAATGCATTTTATATCCCTGAGTGCTATTTCTTAAACCTAAACTTTTGATGAGATCTAACATCTATTAAATCCTTGAATTGGTATGCCTTGTGGTGTTAGCTGTAACTTTCCGCTGGGAGAGCCTGTGTTACAAATAAGGAATTTTCTTCTTGTTTTATTTGTCTTTACCACAGATACTTTAGACCAATGTTTATTTACTCCATGTGTATTTTTGTATCAAGGCCACATAATCTCAAAGAGAATTTTAAAATGTAAAAAAACGTGATGGCATACATTGGTCATTAGAATGGCTACTGAAAACTTTTTCATTAACTATACTAAATAATATAGAGATTCCATTCTGTAGGAGAAAACATACTTTTGAAGGGTAAGCACTCATCCTATACCGTTTCCATCTGGACCCAATCCACCAATCCTTCAGAAAGATGTACTCTACAAGAGTCCTCAAATCCAATAATCCAAGTTGGTGACTTCTCTACACACTGATTAATACCATTTTGTGCATTATACATATAATGTCACTGTTATACAAACAATGGCAAGGGACAATGCAATGATTTTGAAGACAATCACAAAAGACTAATGTGATAGCACATAATTATTTGTTAAAGAAGGCTCTAGTTTCACACATTCAATTTTATTTTAAAAGAAACAAGAAGATGAAACATATGACGATCTTGCAGGGATTTTTTTTTTTTTTTTGGCAAAGATAGCTTTATGCTGGATAGTGTGCCCTTAAAGATTCTATTTCTGGATAGGATTTTGATTAGGAACTAGAAATACTGCTGCATGAGTCAAAATAAAGGGAATGGAATTATTACTGCTGCATGAGTCAAAATAAAGGGAAATGGGTAATTCAAATTATCTCCTTTTAGAAAAGAAAACAAAAAAAGAATTTAAAAAGAAAACTTGAGCCTGGAGACCACATTCCTGGGTCTGAATTATTTAGCTCGCTATTTGAAATGAGCACAACAAACATAATTTGGACAGGGGATCCTTTCAATAACATGTTTATTCTCCTTGGAGCTTAGTCAGACCAGTCTGACCTCTGAGGCTGGCCAGTCACTTCTGGGCTTTATTTTGAACCATGTATTTCCAAGTCTGCTCTGCCTGGGACCCACTGGACTTAACTCCTTTTTACTTCCTATCATCCACTGTGGTTTATCTTTTTCATCCCAAGGCCCAGTCTAGCTCAAGAGACTAAAACCCAGTCCAAATCAGACTCCATCACCCAAATGGAGAATTCTGTGACCCAAGTACATCTCTACGTGGGTGAATGAATGATTTAAAGGTTGGCATCAGTATGGAATACCCTTACTGCAATGTCCAACCAACAGGGACACTAGTGATATACAACTGGTTCAGGATAAAGTACTTGATGCTTACTTTTATCATCTTTCCTGATGAACTAGAAGAAAAAATGCAAATACCATGCTTATTAATGTCTACAGTTCTCATTTTAAATGATTGCTAAAACAAAGACAGGAAAGGAATTTAAAATGAGTTGTCTAACTTCAAAAAATGGCATCTTCAAAATGAAAATAAAAATTCCATATAGAAAATTCAAATAACGTCACCCACTCTTCAAGACAAAAGCCAATTCAAAGAGCAAAAGTGAAATCAAAGGGCAGTGAAAGTCTAAGCAGAGAAAAATGATAAAATAGAACAACAGAAAAATTTTAACTGTTAGGACATGTTTAAAATATATCAGTCAGTCTCCAAAGAAGATACACAGATTGCCAACAAACACATGAAAGAATGCTCAACATCATTAGAGAAATGCAAATCAAAACTACAATGAGATATCATCTCACACCAGTCACAATGGCCATCATCAAAAAATCTAGAAACAATAAATGCTGGAGAGGGTGTGGAGAAAAGGGAACACTCTCGCACTGCTGGTGGGAATGTGAATTGGTACAGCCACTATGGAGAACAGTATGGAGGTTCCTTAAAAAACTACAAATAGAACTACCATATGACCCAGCAATCCCACTACTGGGCATATACCCTGAGAAAACCATAATTCAACAAGAGTCATGTACCAAAATGTTCATTGCAGCTCTATTTACAATAGCCAGGAGATGGAAGCAACCTAAGTGTCCACCATCAGATGAATGGATAAAGAAGATGTGGCACAAATATACAATGGAATATTACTCAGCCATAAAAAGAAACAAAATTGAGTTATTTGTAGTGAGGTGGATGGACCCAGAGTCTGTCATACAGAGTGAAGTAAGTCAAAAAGAGAAAAACAAATACCATATGCTAACATATATATATGGAATCTAAGAAAAAAAAAAAAAAAGGTCATGAAGAACCTGGGGGTGAGACGGGAATAAATACACACACCTACTAGAGAATGGACTTGAGGACACGGGGAGGGGGAAGGGTAAGCTGTGACAAAGTGAGAGAGTGGCATGGACATATATACACTACCAAACATAAAATAGATAGCTAGTGGGAAGCAGCCGCATAGCACAGGGAGATCAGCTCGGTGCTTTGTGACCACCTAGAGGGGTGGGATAGAGAGGGTGGGAGGGAGATGCAAGAGGGAGGGGATATTGGGGTATATGTATAGCTGATTCACTTTGTTATAAAGCAGAAACTAACACAACATTGTAAAGCAATTATACTCCAATAAAGATGTAAAATAAATAAATAAATAAATAAAATAAAATATATCAGTCAAAACTGGATAATATTTCCAAATTAGAAATGAATGTTATCCTCATAAAAATTCCCTCAGAACTATTCTTCCAAAGGATTTTAAAGTTTGCAATTTACTTAACAAATACAAATAAGTGTATCACAGTAATTTCAAAAGTAAAACAAGTAGAAAAATATGTATAAAACAAGCGGAAAAATATGTATAAATCAAGAAAATCAAAGCATAAATCAAGAAAAATCAAGAGTAAACCATAACCTCCAAAGTAAGAAATGTGGACAGGATTTGAGTTATACGTTGCTCTGGGGACAGATAATTAGAAACTAGTTTAGTTGAACATAAATAAAATATGTAAACATAATCACAGAATCCAAGGAGAGGCTTCATCATCACACACTCAAGGTAGGAATGGATTCTCTGCCTTAGAAATTGCACGGAAGAACAGGTTATACAATTTGTAAACTTACAGAGAACTAAAACCATTTTGAATCTTAAAAAAAATAGTTTCTGTTGAGGAATAACATGGATACTCATATGGTCTATGATTAAAATACAACTGAAAATAAACTAGGAGGAATAATATGATCAGCAGTGTTCCAGCTCACTCATTCTCGCCTGAACACTTGACTACTTCTTCTCATCTGGACAGTGTTTGCATCTTAGGTTTCTTTAGCTCGGATGATGTCTCTATTGTTTTAAGATCACTGTGATTGTCATTTACCAAACATCTTCCTGACCCCAGGAATACATAAAATTTAGATAATTTGCTTTTCCAAAGGACAATGCCCGAACTCTTAAAGGCATTAGATTAAGTCTCCAATTTATGATGCAGGGACATAAAGTGCTATAACTAGAGAAAAGAGACAACCTAAGGAAACATCGTAATCAGGTGTTGCCTATGACTTTGGGACAAGGAAAACACCACTGGTTTTTGATATACTGGTTTTGTTTATCCAACCATTGTTAATCTGTAGGTGATCATGTCTTACACTGAGCAAGATGCAGAAAATGCAGAGACAGAGGTAGAGCCCTGGGGGGTTGGGGTGGAGGTGTTTCTAACCTTGCCAGGAAGATAAGACAGGTTTACAGAAGACCACAATGGAGATGATGATGCCAGGAGTCCCAAGGGGGACCAGAGAAGGGAATGATTGTTTCTAGACATTAAGAAGGCTTCAAGATGGGGGTGGAGGTGGGATTTTGAGGCAACATTCTGAAACGTTCATAACAAAAGCAGGTGAGTTCAAGAACAGCAGCATTGCAATTAGGTTAAAGGGAAAGGATAGGCACCTCGGAGAAATCTTAAAACTTTAAGCCACAGTTTGAAAATGATGCTATAGATTCTGACCAGTCAAGGTCTTCCTTGGCTATTTAAGGAATCTGAAATTTATCTTTTGCTCCCAGTTTTATTGTTTTTAAAAACTACGTTGATCAGTCAACTTTCACGCGAAACTGGGAGCAAAGTAGAAGAAGGAATGAAGTTGGGCAAAGAGGTGAAATGGATACAAGTCGATCAGATAACAGACAGTTTCCAGGTAAAGACATTGGAGGAGGCAAAACACTTTGGGTTAAAAAATAAAGATTATTTTTTATGATGAAAAGAGGGGATATGTGTATAGGTATAGCTGATTCACTTGGCTTTACAGTAGAAACTAACACAACATTGTAAAGCAACTGTACTCCAATAAAAATAAAATAAAATAAAAAACAACATTTAGGAATGTTGGACTATTTATTATCATGCATTCCTAAGGGTTATGGGTTATGCTCTCTGCTGTTAACCTTCTGTTGAAAACAGTACTATCTTTGCCTAAGAATCTAATGACAAATCCTCTTTGGAATGTGATTCCAAATTCTTTTGGGAATACCTGCAGACTCTCAAAAGAACGTGAAATGTTTTCTTGTTGTCTATAAAACGTTAGAAAAACTTGCCTTTTGAAACAGCAGCTGCAGGGTGAACTTCTAGAAAATAAACCCTGAGAGGTTTCTCTTCCTTTTCTTTTAACACAAATAGCCTACGTATATTTTTCAATCTCTTCTTTCCACATCCTTAATATTAACTGTAAGTGATGAATGGCGGGTGTGGAAAGAAGGAGACTGGAGAAACTCCGTCCATTTGAAAAGAGTTCATTCTTCTCACCCTATCTTGCAGAGTGTCATTTTAAATAAGTGCTGGCCTGGAGAAGGTTTTTATTGTTTTGAACCACAGGCTTTACATTACCTTAAAAAAAAAAACCCTCTCAGCCGCAAGTTGGATGCTTCTGGCAGCAATACAAATCTAGCACCACCCAGGGAGGGAGCGTATTTGCTTCTTCGCTCACTTCTGGCAGGGCAGAGGAATGCTGGACATTGAGAGACAAGAAGGGAGGCTGCCCAGAGCATCGGCACGCTGCTCCCCCGTCCCACGCCTTGGGCCTCCTCCCTTAGGAACAAACAGGTAAGTACATCGAGGTGCTGATGCAAGTGGGGCATCCTAGCTCACTGCAACCAAGCCATGGAGGAAGTCAAGTGCAATGTACTGAGAATACCTAATAGGTCTCAACACCTTCAGGAAGCTCAGCTTGGCCTGGCTGAGGTCATAAGGTTCTCATTCTACCCAGCACATTGCTGAAAAGTCCTTTGGTGTTTATTAGTCTTTCTAGCTTTGCACGTCACCTTGCAGCATGCTTTTCTCTAGGCTATTAAGAAATGCATTAAAACAGCCACTGAATGTTTGGGTTTTGACAAATCTGGGGCTACTTGTTCACCTGTTTTTCTTTCGTATTCAGAAATCAGAGCTCACAGCAAGCTAGACTGCTGAAAAGTGAAATATCATCTAAAGTTTCGTTTTCAATGTCAGTGTTGTAAAATACTATACATGGATAAAATGTAAGACTTAACGTTAGACAGGGAGCTGAAAAACTACAGAGATAAAATGTTCCTATAATATGAGAGTTGTCTCTAAATATAAGGCTCCATGTTATAAATTTGGGCTCTTAATGAATTTTTTATATAACCAATTCTGTTTCCACTTAGATGTCAGAAACTGAGCTGGAAAAGATAAAAGTCAGAACAGCTGAGCATTTTGAAAATGACAAAAATAACATTTCTTGGTTGAAGGAAGGTAAGTCCTCTTGCTGTTGATTTTCTATCAATGTGAGAATTGTGCTTTTGTTTATAAGCAAAAAAGAGTGTGGAAGAAAGAAGAAAAATGTCCCAGCATTTCAAATGACATTAATACTTCTGATTTTCTTTCTTTCTTTCTTTCTTTTTTTGACCTAAGTGGTAGTTTGAGGGTGTTTAGTATTGAAATGCTTTTTGTATTCCTTAGACTGCAGAGGTCACTCAGATGACTTTATGGGTAAGAGGATATACATTTTCAATTCAAATACACGTTACCTGTGAGGTTCTTGTTGTGCTGGAGAATTTTCTCCCTTGTAGCCAGGAAGATGAAATAATTTGAGGACAAGTATTTTTTAAATAATAATCACAGAAAGGAGTGCAGGCTGTAGGAAGTCATGTCTACAAATAGAATTGCCATTCACTGCAATTACAGAAGCCACCTTCCCCCGGGAGAGCACTGTCAGCCACAAGCACGACGTGCTTAAGATGCTTGCTTGAAATACACACACAAATCGATATGTCCTCCTAGGAGAAGTACAAATATGTGAACTTTCTAAAATACGTGTAAACTCATGATTATTTACTAGAAGGTTTGGTTTCATAATCTTTTCCTTTTATGAACATCTTTAATGTCTTTAATCTTCTTATGAACATCTTTAAAAGGAAACCAACTTGATATTCTATCTAAATAGATAAGTTGTGTCTTTTACTTCATTTCCTGAATCTATTCTGTTGTTAAAAGACGGCTCTTAAGTAGTTGCCATGCCTCAAAATTGTTTTCTAAGGTCACAGGAGACTTTAATATATATGTCAAGTAAGTTCTACAACACCAATAATAATAATAATAATCATGACATCAAACACGATGACAATGTGCATTAGTGATTATGCTGAATCATCACAACAACCCTAGGAAGCATTAATCGCTCCTAATATTCAGGTAAGAAAATAGAGTCTCAAAGAGTTTAAGTAAATTGCCTAAAATTACAAAATTAGGAAGTAACAGAGCGGGGATTTGATCCCAGACTATGTGACTCCATAGCAGATAAACTGAACTACCACCTTACACACTGTTTCATAGAAAAGATGTTTAAGTTACTTGTCAGGACATGATCTGTGCTCAGAAAGTTTTCCTAAAGTGTTTAAATCAACACCTCCACCTTCACACGTACTCTTCTATCCACTCTTATTCTTAATCCTGCTTTACCCCCATCCTCGTTTTTTAACTGTTCACTTTTTTAAAAAAAGATTATCCTTCTGCCCCAGGGCCCCATAATCAAATTTAATAGCTGGAACTCATCTCCAGTGAAGACTTTATTTCAGGATAAAAGTGGGTACAGACATGTATTCTCAGAATCATTCCCTTCAAAAAGCCACAGAGCTAAGAAATTCTCTAACTTCTTTTTATTAAACAATCTTTTAAATAGAATCTTTAAAAAAACAATATAGAAGTAAAAAAACTGAACTCAGGCCAAAGATCCCTCTGTGTTTTTCTTGAGAAGACCAAGCCCGCAAAGACAGAGAAGTTCTTCACTGTGACTTAGAGTGTCGTTTATCTTATTTCTTTTGCTTCAATTGCCCATGCTATAGATGTCTCATAGAGAAATAATGACAAAAATTGATATACCAGTCATTTGCTTCCTGAAGAATTTCCATTTTAAAAAATTGTCTCCATTAAGTACAATTTAGGATTAAATTTTTATAATCTACAAAATCTAACTTCCTAGGTGACCTGTTTTAGCCCATTTGGACACTTCACTTAAGCTACACTCAAATTATGTTTACTGTATCATAAAAGGGATTCCAGCCAGATGCAAGATGACAACATCTTAATTGGGAATTACCAGGATGAGTTAGTTTTTGAACATAAATGTCTTTTTTTGTTTGTTTTAATGTTAAGAAAAAGGATCTATGTTGGCTTTTTTTTCTTTTTTTTTGGGGTACGCGGGCCTCTCACTGTTGTGGCCTCTCCCGTTGTGGAGCACAGGCTCCGGATGCGCAGGCTCATTGGCCATGGCTCATGGGCCCAGCCGCTCCGTGGCACGTGGGATCTTCCCGGACCGGGGCACGAACCCGTGTCCCCTGCATCGGCAGGCAGACTCTCAACCACTGCGCCACCAGGGAAGCCCTTTTTTTCTTTTTAAAGCAACCTGGTGCAATGGAAAGAGCAGAGGATTTAAAGTCAGGCAGGTGAAGGTTTAAAACTTCAGCTCGGCTGTTTACTGGCTGTTTGGCTGTGCCGTGTTGCTCAACCTCTCTGAGCTGCAGATTCCTCAGCCAAGGACTGTAACACCTACTTGTGAAATTACGGGAGAGAGATCTCATTACTGTTGTGTCTTTTCTTTCTCTTTAAAGCATGATTCAAAATAATATAATGTTTTTTTTGAGATCCTGGTTCACACTTGGAACAATCTGCACTAGTACCAGCACTGTATATTTTAATAGCTTTGTCAACAGAAAGGACCTCTATAAAGACGCAAAGAGGCAGTTTATTTGGGATCTTAGAATTGCAATTTGGGGAATCACAGATTCCGGAGGAACCCAGAATAGTGTCTCAACAGAGGAAAACAGGCAGGGGGTTTTATGGAAAAAAGGAGGAAGTTCATGCAGGCTTAGGCAAGTTGTTTACCAAAGATTTGGATTGGAGGGTAAATATGTTCCATATATACAACTGGGTTATCAAGCACGTCTCATCCCTTACTAGGGAAAGGTAGGGTTTCCTTAGTCCAAAGAAAGTCCAGGTCTCAGCATTACTGTTTCCTTTTGGCAATTCAGCAACTACTCAGCAGCTTTATTTTTGAGTGTTCAGCCGAAGTTCAGCATGGACAGCAAACACGGAGGTCCTTCGTGACACTTCAGTCATTCCTGCCATTGTTTCTCTCACAGCATTTTATATAAATTCCTTCCCATGGTCCCTACAACCATTTGGTGTGCAGTAGTATTGTCTCATTTTACAGATTAAAAGACCGAGGCTCAGAGAAACTAGATCTTGCTCAAACTGACAGAGCTGTTAAGTGGCAAACTGAACCTTGAACCCAAATCTTCCAAATTCTGTTCTTTGCCTTAAACCACTTTGTCACAATGCCTTCTCCAACAGTTATCAGTATTTGAAATTTATCAAACCCCATCCCCCTTAAAAAAGAAAAAGAAATACAGTCATCCCTCGGTATCTGCAGGAGGATTGGTTCCAGGACCTTTTGCAGATACCAAAATCCAAGGATGCTCAAGTCTCTTACACAAAATGGCATGGTACAGTCAGCCCCCTGTATCCACAGCTGCAGAACCCATAGATAGGGAGGACTGACTGAAGACACTTGAAAGTGGTTCAAAAGGTTTTTTCATGAATAGCAAAAGTAATTGCTTCTCCCATCACAGTGCCTCTTGCCTCCCTCTGCAATTCCAGCTGAATACTGGCCATGTTTAAAACATAGGGAATCACAGCACTGCCCTATTAGGGTTGCAGCAAGCACTCACTGGCATAATCTACATAAACCACTGAGCACAGCACCTGACCTCAGAGTGAGCATGGGACCAACAGGAGTTAGCACCATCACTGCCAACCTGAGTACTGATACTCTAACTTCTCATCTTCAAACATTCAATTTATCCAGTTCGAGTCAACATTTATTAACAGCGGTATCACTGGAGACAAGGCATGAGCATAACACAGAACAATTTTAAAAAATGAAAGAAGGACAGAAACACAGTCCTGCACTCAGGAATTTTATCTAATTGTCCTGCTTTCCCCTGAAAGGTGAAGAGGTTCTTATTTGCCTTCTACTTTCTCTCCTATGCACCATGGGCCTGATGGCCTCGGCAATGGTGTCAAAGAGCTGCTTAAAGCAACATCCAGAGCTTTTACTAACAATTAGGGTAAATAGCGTTTAAGAAACACACCAATAAACCTGAAAATGCACTCGGAGTCAAGTTAACTGAATCCTATTTTACCTTCTATCAAACTACCTGGCAATCTTGTACCATTATTTGTCATCTTGCCTTTAAATTCCTGACTTCTCAAATTTTAGATTGATCAAATTCCTGGGTCCCAACTTAAGGAATTCAGGAGGATATAGGTGGAGGCCAGAAATAAATGCTTAAGAGCAAGTTAACATGAAGTAACATGTTCAGGGACCATACTTGGGGAAACCCTGTTTTAAGACAATCAGAGAAACAAAATATGATTGTGAAATATGCACCAGGCAAGATGAACTGTACTGTGTAACTGTGCACCAAAGTGGTCTAGAAAGGCCAGTCTTGAAGGTGGTCATCCTCTATTTGCACAGGTGAAGAGGAGTAATGCTGGGTGCAAATCACAGGCTGCGTGATTTAAATCTGCGTCATTTAAATCTGTAACTGGAGTGCAAAGTGGGATGAGGCAGGCAGAGGAAACTTTAAGGCAAGGGGGATGTTGATGGCTAAGAGAGCAATGCATTCAGTAGCCCTGAAGTGAGGACAACACGACCAGCATGAAAGTCATAACAAGGAGAAGAAAATAGGCCCAAACGTGAAAAAGGTTACAAAGGAAAAACTGATATAACATAGAAACTGGGGGGGAAATTACAGGTGGAGTAAGATGGCATGTAACACCCCATTAAACCAGGGAGCATTCTGGGTAAGCATTTCAGTGCTCGTTCCTTACACTATTTGATGGAGAAGAGAAACATCAGAATGAAGGGATGGAAGCCTTTAAATTGTTGCCATTTGCAGTTTAAAAATCACAGCATCACCAGTGTTTGAGCTGCACACGATTTCTTAGAGTGTCTCCTGAATTTTCAGGAGAAAGTGGATTTCTATATGAAATCTCCCGATTTCTAAAGGTTAAATAATAACAATTAACAACAACAAACAACACTTTCAAGAAAGAGCCATGCAGAACAAATGAAACCAGGTTCTGTGAGTCTATTTCAGCCCATGGGCTACCAGTGTGTAACTTCTGTTCTAAGAGCTTGTATCTCTTAACAAAATCTAGTACAATTTCCTAAAAACTGATTTTCCATAAATATATATATATATACACACAAAGTCAAAACATTGGTGTGACCTACAAAATGTGAAGTTAAGAAGATCGAAATAAAACTGTTTGCCCTTCAGAAGACTAGCTCTCTGTAACGGTTTTAGTGGAGCAGTCTCTTTATGAGTGTAATAAATAGAGGGAAGAATAAAATTATCCCAAGTTACAAGTGTGCCCTCAATGTATGAAGCATAGTTTTATAATCTTCTAACCTGATGCTGACTCGGTCCCATACCTGCTACACTGGGTGGGCCCCAGAGGGAAAATTCATATTATAGAAAATACTTGATTTTTAAAAAATGGCCAGGGGCTGGGCACAGGGAGAGGGCAATGAATAAGCTTTCTCTCACTTTCCAAAAATGCCAGGAAGAAAAGAGCCTGGGAGATGAGAATTCTGTAGTAACTCTGAACAAACTACAGATCCTTTTCTGTAAGCAGTCACATGGTGACTACCATGTTTGGTGATTTCAAAATTATTATTTAGAGATATTTTAAAGGAAACTTCCCTAAACTTATTTAGTATTGATGTAGAGGAGTCAAGTCACCAATGAGTTGGCATCTTGAATACAGTGGTTATTATTTAATCAAAATTCAGCAGTATTAGAGACTAATATTCCAAGATACTGGAAAACATCCGAGAGGTCCAAAAAGCCATGTTACACAAATTTCCTTCTCAATATAATGCAAAACCTCAAATCCATAACACAAAAATCCCAGCTCACTCTTTTTTTAAATTTTTTTTTGCGGTACGTGGGCCTCTCACTGCTGTGGCCTCTCCCGCCGCGGAGCAATAGGCTCCGGACGCGCAGGCTCAGCGGCCATGGCTCACGGGCCCAGCTGCTCCGCGGCATGTGGGATCTTCCCGGACCGGGGCACGAACCCGTGTCCCCTGCATCGGCAGGCGGACCCTCAACCACTGCGCCACCAGGGAAGCCCCCAGTTCATTCTTGATTAAGGTTTGTTTGCAAATGAGATAGAGAAAGTATAAATCTTACATTTATTGACATTCATAAATTCACGCAACTTCCCTTAATTCCAAGTGAAGACAGTTCACTTCATTTGCTCAGAAAAATAATTTCAGATCTTGAGCATTAAGACAATTCCAAAATGCATACTTTATACAATTCCACAAGCTTTTGATGAGGCTCCTCTTGAACTCACAGATAACATATTAGGCGAAGAAACAAAGATGTCAAAAAAATGAAAACGCCACAGGTTTTGCACTCAAGGAACTCATGTATTTCAGTGCTTTATTATAATGACTAAATATTAATCCATGCTAATTCGCTCATTCAGATAATTTTCATTTTTAGAAGGGCTACTTTTTTGTGTCTAGCTTAAAAATTAAGCCACATTAACGCCTATTTTAAATTGTTAATTTCCACCAATAGCATATCTTAGTTTCCTTTTACTATGTACACACAGGAAACAGAATCATTAGCTCTTGTTTCTGAGGTCTCCATGAACTTGTGAAAATGTGTTACCTAATAACCAAAATACAGGTAAGGAGAAGGTAATAGTCAAATAGAGTGTTGTGCTGTTTTTAACCAGAGCTGAAAGGAGAAATTATATGTGAAAATATGTCCTTGCAAGTCATATAAAGAAGTAAAATAAGCACAAGATAATTTCACAGGGTAATTGTTTTGAAGCTTTAAAACAAGATGATGTGATAGAAATTGCTGTGGGGAACTGTCCTTGAGAATCAGTGGTCAGAAAAGTTCTGAAGGAGAGAGATTTGAGTGGAGACTTAATTGACAAGAAGAAGCCAGCTGTGCAAAAATCTGGGAAGAGCATTCTGACAGGAAAAAGATCCTGTTTAAAGACAGTATGGCTCAGAATGGCTGGATGGGAAGGAAGGAAGGAGGAAGAAAGGGAAGGAAGAAAAAAAGGAAATGAGGGAGTAAGGAAGGGAAAGGGGGAAAAAAAGGGCTCAAGTTGCAAATAATGTAGAACCTTGCTGGTCGCAGTCAGGAATTCAGGTGTTTTTCCTTAATTTGAATTAGAAGCCACTGCAGATTCTAAGCAGGGGAATAAAAGGACTCATTTATATTGGATGTGGTAAAGAGTGTACTCGGAAATAAAACAGAAGACACTGCAGTTAACCAAGCAAAAGATAGTAAGTGGGATAGGATAAAACTGTGAAGGTGAGAGAGGTAGAATAGGATTCGGGACCTATTTTGGAGGTAGAGCCAACTGAACTGGCTGGTGCCCTGGTGTGGGCCGACAGAAAGAAAGGAGGCAAGGCTGACTCCTGGCTTGAGACACTGCATGATGGTAATGCTGCATGAAGAATAAGAGAAAAACTGGCTGGAGATGGGAGAATCAGAAGATCTGGGTGGGTCAAGTTAAGTGTGAAATGCTGAAGATAATCCCCATGAAGATTATCAATTGGGCAAGAGGATATATGAGATCAGTGCCCAGTTTAAGTAACGCTGACAGGGAAAGCTGGCTAGAGATTTTGCTTTAGACCCGAAGATTGAGAAAGCATCTACCGATGGGAGAGCACAGGAAATGAGATACAATTTCAAGTAGAAACACAATTTCTTTCAAGGCAGGAAAGAACACATCATGTTCCAGGAAGTGAACAAAAACAAGAAGGGCTGGAGCATCTTGACCCAAAGGAAGGTTGGCATTTGATGAGTGTGGGGAGTTTGCCCAGGAACCGAGCTTCAAGCCTTTCAGAGACCTTGGTCAGTCAGCATCTTGGATTCCAATGAACTCTTTACCCTGGAAATGCCTACTAGAGATATATTTTATCTTGTAGTAAAATATACCCACTGCATTTTATTCTCAAAAAAAATTAGGTAAAGGACTATGAAAGGATAACATACTACTTTCAAGATCTAACAATGATAAAATGAAGCTTTAATAGTTTGTATTAGTTCTCCAGAGAATCAGAACCAATAGGCTAGGTTGATAGATAGACAGATAGAAGAAAGGTGAATGGATGGATAGATAGATAATAAAGGATTTATTATGAGGCACTTGTTTATACAATTATGGAGGCTGAGCAGTCCCACGATCTGCTGTCTGGAAGCTGGAGGCTCAGGAAAGCAGGTGGAGTAGTTTCAGGCCAAGCCCCAAGTTCTGAGACCCAGTGGTGTAAATCCTGGTCCAAGTAAGAAGTTCAGAGAACTACGGGTGCAGATGTCCAAGGGCAGGAGGTGGATGTCCTAGCTCCAGTGGAGACAGAAAATATGCCCTTCCTCTTTCTTTTTGTTCTACTTATCCCTTAACCCACTCTGGAAAGAGATATTCTCTAATCAGACTATCAATTCAAGGGCCCATCTATTCCCTGAAATAACTTCATGTACACACCCATAAATAATGTTCTACCAGCTCCCTGGATATCCCTTAGCCCAGCCAAGTTGACACATAAAATTAATCATCACATAGTTTTTGAGAGGAAAGTAATAGATAATTTTTCTAGTTAAATTAATGAAAAGTGGTATTTATTGGAAGGCTGGGAGTCAGTTTGCAGTCTACAAGGAAAATTCAGGTCCAGGATGGACAGGAAGTAATCTAGCTCTGGTGATCCAGATAGCAAGATTTAACAATACATTCAGGTCACCACTCCTAAAACATTAGCTCCACATAATTTTTCTGTCCTCTCATCCCCCTGTACTCAAGACTCCAAATCTCAAGGAAGAAAGCTCAACAGATTTGTCCATGAGTCCCCATCCTGGCTAGGTAGGGCAGGAAACCGTGACTGACAGCACCTCAAGGCTACGCGTAACGGGGGAGAGATGCTTCTTCGGATGAAATTCAGTATGCTAGCACCAGAATGAAAGGAGAACAGATGCTGTGTGGCTTCCAAATAATGTCTACTCTAAGAGACAGTACCCACGATTTTCAGTGCTTTGCTCCACAGGGATAGTATTTTCTTAAGAACCTGACATGTGCTGCTGATGGAACACTGAACATTTCAGGAAGGAGAGTATTTACTTTAAATGTATTGGCCTTCTACCGAAGTTCAAAAGTCAGAATCATTTTGTTTCTCTGATAACCTTCTTTTATGTTGAGAAGGTCCAGTAAAAGATGAGATCTGTGTTCTCACAGGTCAACAAATTAAATTCACACGGCACATCCTACAGCTGACGGTTGAACTTTCTTTCCAACTAAGCCTATAAAGTGGTAAGTTCATTTCTTATAAAATGATGATGTTGATCCCAATGGAATGGAAGGCCTACAAGATGCCATGTCAGCCTTGAGACTATAACCAGATGAATTAATCAGTGCAAAGTCCCTATAAGTTATTAAATAGCAGATTTAAACACTCTCTTTCAATGATGATAGGGCAGTACATCAAATCCAGAATGATCTTAGCTCACCATTATTAACTGCAATTTTATGAACTAGGAGTGAAGCCATCTGTAGAAACTGTGAACCAATCTTTCCTGTCTCAACAGGAAAATGAAAGTTGTAGCTAACTAGAAAGTTCAAGAGATTTACATGTTTCAACTGAGATTTTTCAGGAGACTCCTTTTCCTCTATGTCACAGCTGTTGGTGTGATTCACTTAATCAACATTAGTATAAAGAGAAATCTTATAGGGAGAGAAAAAGTCCCCTATGTTCTATGGCTCAGGAATAAGGACATTCCATTTCTTGTAAATTCCACAAAGAGATACTTTATTTTTATATGATTATGGCCCATTTCTTTCAGCTCAGGAACAGCATTTAGAGGGAATATACTCTCTAATAAAACGTACCTGCGCTAGGTGTGCACCAGACCATTAGTACAAAAAGGAATGTGAAGAGAGGAAATGAAGACATCAGTCTACAGACATAAATCACTTCAACCATTTTAGCCATTATTTAAGCCTGTCGAAATGTAAATGAGCAGCAAAGACAAAAAGCAAGGGCAATGACAGTAGTTTTGCCAGCGTATAACTTCAAGAAAAAAGAGAAGGGATAACTCCTAGAGGTGTAGAATTAAATAAGGCATCAGGCAATTTCTCCTCTTGAGCTGAATTTCCACAGTACTATGGATTTGAAAAGAAACAGCTACCTTGCAGAAGGTAAGAAAGGTGCTTCATGATGTCTACTCTCAAACAACTGACAATAGGAGAGGAAAATCTGCATTTTACCTCCTTCATTTGCTGATTTTATTTTCTTTATTATATTTAGAATATTCAGCATTATAGACTGGAAACCAAATTTCTCCCAGAGTTGACAAAAGATATATGTCAACACTAAAACATCCTGAATGTAAATTTCATTAAAATATGTAAAGTTTCTATAAATAAACTCTTTGAAGAAAAAATTCATCAAAAATTATATTCCATCTACATTCAACAAAAAAAAGAAAGATTCCACTCTACAGTGTCTTAAAACTAATTTCTTAGACCACTATATGAAAACTCAGATTGATAAGACAAAGTATTCATACCATAAAAGAGGCATTTGTTTTATACAATAATATACAATTAAGTAAACCAAATCAACGAATGTTTTGATTTCCTGAAACGCAAAGACTTAACACAAATAATATGTCATGATTCTTGTGCCCAAGGAACTTATAATTCAGTTGGAGAAACAAAATATCAACAACACATCCTGTGTGCCAGAGGACTCAGACAAGAGCAAGCTTTTCAACTTTATATGAAATATAGTACAATGTGCACAACCAATTTGGATGGAACTTTTCAGTATCAATCTCTCACACACCAAACCATACGGGTATACCTAATTCCTTAGATAAAGATTTCTCTTAAGATTAAAACAGAGCTTGTTGGTTTGCTATATTTTTAATGGATTTAGCAGATTTCAGCTAAAACAACTGCACTGAAGATTCCCTTGAAAACAGGATTCATTTAAAAATATTAACTTAGATTTCTTACATAACCTCTTAAAAGAAAAGAACTTTTTGTAAATATTCTTTAATTTATTACCCAGCCTTTTTTCTTAAAAGAAAAAAGAAAAGAAAAACAACTGATGTCCATATTTTAAAATGAGGAAAAACTATAACATGAAGAGATAAAGATACTTAATAAATAGTAAGGGAGTTCATTTTTCCAGGGAAAATTCTAATGTGAATGACTTATTTAGTGAAGAGGGAAAACTGCATTAAGGACTTTAAAAGAAAAAATAACAACACAACTTGGAGGCAAAATATATTCATAGGTCATGAATACACTGGGGTGTCCAATATACTGTTAAACCTCTAAATTCTGTAGGCCAACAACCATTAATTAAGAAGCTACCCTCAGGCCTCTGGATTCTAGGACAAATTACGAAGTCTGAGTTCTAAACTCAATTCATCACTTCCTCTCTAATAGAAGAATGTACTCGTTGCTTCAGTTTTACTTAAGGACATCAGTCTTGTCTTGTAGGCCCCTAGCAGCTCAGAGAAATAACTTGTTCTCCTCACTTCACAGGTTAACAATGCTAATTGGAAATCAAATTTAATTTGTAAAAACCCTGAACAGGGAAAAGTTACATGGCTAAAAATTATATATATAATTATATATTACATACATATAATATACATAGTTATATATAACACATATGTATATGGAACAAAATATTTTATTCCATCCTTCTCTCTGGCCTTCTAACAATACATTTATTGACTTTCTTCTCTTTGTAAGACAACATAGTAGCTTCTTAGGAGAGAATCAGACATAAATAACACTCTAGGTGCCCACAATCAGTGTATATGGGATATTGCAGAGGCCGGTAGTAGTTAAGGAAACTTCACCATAAGCCACCAGATTTAATAAAGCAGAAATGTTAAGTATTAGGTTGCTAATTGCTCAAGGGCATGGGTGTATCCAGCTTACTTACTTCTATATTTGAGCATCCAGATAGCCCCTGGAACAGAGCAGATGCTCAAAAATGATATGAATAAATGAAAGAATACGTAAGTAAATTCCAAAGATGATATGATATTCAGAAGTGATATATGATATAAGAAAGAACACATCTACAATTCAGAAAAATCGGGGATGTGGCTGGGCTATAAATCATAAGTAGAGTAGGCAGTAGCATTACAAACTGCTGGAATACTGTGGTCTAAAGTGGAGACAGAGAAGTCTGGGGTGTTCAGAGAACAGTAGTTATGTTTTCCTGGGTAAAGGGTATGTGTGTGACAGTAGGAAATAAACATTGGCTCTATCATGAAGGACTGTTAATACTAGGCTGAAGAGCATATTTGGAAAGTTCTAGGACAAAGAGAAGCTATCAAATGTATCTGGGCTGGGGGTTGGGAAGGCGGACAGGACCTAAAGATGGCAGAAAACTCTGTGCTTTAGAAAACATTTGTGATTTGAGCATCTTTATTTAAATGGATTAGAAGCATATGAATTGAGGGGAAGGGTAGAAACAGAGTGTTGCATCCACAGATGAGAAAGAATGACTTCTGCATTGGGCTACTGGTTGCCAGGACAATGGGAACAAAGGGGCTGGCACCCAAGAGAGTGCTGGCCCCAACGCCTCGGCCATGGACTAGATGGTAGAGGGTAAGAGGAGGAGTTGTCAGAGATTCTAGAAAACCTCAGGGTTGAAACTGGAATGCCTCTGTGTGTGTGTGTGTGTGTCCCCTTATGTAAATAATCTGTTTCAGAAAATTAGAAAACGCAAATGGCAAAAAATTACTCCAAATCTTAACACTTAGGGGTAGTCACTGTACATCTTTCCTTATATGTTTTATATGTGTACCAAAGTGTATATACACACACTAGTAAATTTAATGAAATTTGATTATGCAATATAATTAATAATGTGCTTTTCTTACTCATAAATGAATGTCAATACCTTTTCAGCTTAACAAATACAGATTTATAGCACCATGTCAATGGCTATACACACAGTACTCCACTACTGAAGTCATAAAATATATGTCAACATTTCCTTACTTTCGGATATTTAGGTTGTTTCCAATTTCTTGCTTTGAAATCTCAAAAGAATACACTACAGCATCTATTGCGATTTCCTTTCAAACGGATTAACCAGAAGCACCTTGTGCATCCTCACACCTTATCTTTGGTCGTCAGGGAACCGTATGCAACGTACTGCACATCAGTGCTTCACTTTATGTTCATAACAGCCATGCTCAGGAAGAAAGTAAAGGTCAGAGAAATTTTAAAAATGAGGTCTAAAGTCACACAGGTAACAGATCACAGAACCAGATCTCAAGCCAGGCATGCTGATCCTAAATCCACGGCCTGTTCACCCTAGACTCTGCTCTGAAATATACTTGAAGGTAGATAACCAATAACCCCTCACCTGCACTCATTATGACAAATAAAATTAAAGGAAACTGAAAAAGTTTGGGGAAGCCTTGTGGATAATGTATATTTATTTTTTTATTTTTTAAATTTATTTATTTTATTTTTATTTATTTTATTTTTGGCTGCATTGGGTCTTCGCTGCGCGCGGGCTTTCTCTAGTTGCGGTGAGCGGGGGCTACTCTTCGTTGTGGGGCATGGGCTTCTCACTGCAGTGGCTTCTCTTCTTGTGGAGCACAGGCTCTAGGCGCGCGGCCTTCAGTAGTCGTGGCACACGGGCTCAGTAATTGTGGCTCATGGGCTCTAGAGCGCAGGCTCAGTAGTTGTGGCACACGGGCTTAGTTGCTCCACGGCATGTGGGATCTTCCTGGAACAGGGCTCGAACCCGTGTGCCCTGCATTGGCAGGCAGATTCTTAACCACTGTGCCACCAGGGAAGCCCGATAATGCATCTTTAAACCTCTAATTCATGTAGTTGGATTCTCTAAACACCTGTCTTCAGCAAAGACGTGGTGATTTAAGTGGGAAAGAGGACTTAGTTATGACATTAGGCAAAGATTCAGAAGCCAACTTATCTACAGATTGTAGTGATTAAATAGTTCAGAATGAATTACAACATTGTAATATTGCTGCATTCATATTTAAGAGATAAAAGTTGGAGTTCAGTTCCCATAATAGCCAGTCATTTAAGACACAAGAGAGTTAATCATGTTAATATCTTCCCACTGATGTTGGCTAACTAAAGAAAAAATATGGCTGATGGAGGAGGGAAGTGGGAATCTTATTTTGTTTGCTGATCTTTCTGAAACGAGCACTTGAAAATAAAACATATCACATCAAAGTGTGGGGGAAAAATAACTCCAGCGGCAGAATCAACCATGATCAGATTAAGAAACAGCAATATAGTTTTGCATGGCTAATAAACAGATCAAAAACCTGCAGACCTAAGGATATTTGGATGCCAAATCTAACTTTAATTTTCAAATAGCCTTATCTGGTCTTACCATCTCTCCAGCAAGAAAATTACATTACACATAGCCCTGCTTTCTCATATTCAGCAAGTAGCATCCCACGGTCAACCTTAGACGTGACCTTAATTTTCCTTGTTATATTCAGAACTTAAAAAAATTTGTCCCCTTAAATCTTTAAATAGTAGGATTTAGCAAAGAATAAAAGACACCATTCTGTAAAAGCTTGAAGCCAGAAACAAACACAACGTATTGCAGACATGATGGATACTTCATCCATTGTATTTTTCAACCATAAATTAAATTCAATTGTACTTTGGTGATCAGAAGCCTGCTAGTTTACAATAATAATATTTTTAGTTAAAATTATAAATAAAGCTATTTTTTTAGGTAATCAAATGACACTTAACAAATTACCTGAATTCTTACCATCTACCCCACCAACGGAAAACAACAACAATAACAAAATGCTTAGGGGAGAATTTTAATTTCTCATTTCACATAATGGAGGAAAGTGAGTCAAATATTTTTCCACCCTCTAAGAGGTTTAATGCAACTCCAAGAATTCTGATTACACAAATACACTTACTGCTCCACAAGGCACCCAGACATACGCAATGAAAAGCATTCCTATTTCTGTCTAACCAATTGAAACTACAGTGATTATATGAAATTGGCATTAGTAATAAGAGAAGCTAAATGAATAACTTGAGGGTTAAACAGAAGTAGAGTCTAATTACAGCCCTCTAGTGGCTCAAATATCTAAACTGTTCATTTTCACCAAGACATCTAGTCTCTGTGGTCTGAAGCAATTTTCTTACAACCTTTATCTAAACTTTGCCTACCATATTCAAGTAAACAGGTTGGCTCTTTGGTTCTTTTGCTTTGTTTCTGTAAGGACTCATTTTACAATAACCAATTACTCAGAGTCAGACAAAATAATTTGCACAATTATTTAAATTGTCCAATATTAAATTCAACAAGGAGAGAACTGTGCTTAAATGTAAATTTTATTTGTTCTCTTTTTTAAAATAAGCAGAGATCAGAGAGAAATAGGTTTGTATCATTTCAGATTTCCATAAGGAATAATATATACACTAATTAGTCAATCAAAAATCATTGGCAAAACCATAATATACTGGGGGGGGGGGGGTAGAGGTTGGAGAGGAGGGTATTGGACCAAAGCCTGGCAATAGGCTAGACCAGAGAGGCAGATCATAGTGTACTTATTAACCATGTGAAAGAAGTTACTTGAAGGGCAATGGAAAACATTAAACGGCCTTAAACACAGAGAGACCATTATTAGATTCGCCTTTTTTAAAGACCACTCTGGCAGCAGTGTGGATGGGAGAGGTGGAAAGCAGATAGAAGGGTTCTGCAGTAGCCGAAGGAGAAATTTTTTAAATGACAATATGAATGAGAAGAGAAAATGTGAGGATTCGTTGAAATTTACAATTGTCAGGACTTCCTGGTAACTTGGTTCTGGGGATGAAGGAGACAGATGTCAAAGACAGAATGCAACTTGCTGGGTCAATTACCAAGCTCTTTGCTCAGGTGGAAACACAGGAACTGTAGTGTATCCTTCACTTGCTGTGAGTTACATAACTAAATGGGTTTGTTTTTTTTTTAATTACCTTAATTGAAGAAGGATGTCAACCAATGTGGAGGTGTTAGAAGTGTTGGGTTCTAGAAATTGGAGTTGAGTATTTCTTGGACTTCGGTTAACTAACATGAATTCCATCATATTTTCTGGTGGGCTCTGGGTGCAGAAGTTAATAGGGAGGAAGCAGCATATTCAGAGTTCTTTCAGTCTCTTAGGGAGACAGTAAGCTGAAGATCTGGAGAGGGAAAACAAGCATAGGGTTTAAATGAAGCTTCATGGCCTTTTATGTTTTAAATTTCAAGTTGTTTGGGGGCTTATGGGGCAAGGAAATCTAAGGTTTGTAGTAGGTATAAACGACTCATTCATTTTCTCTTCACCTTATTACAAAGTAAAGAAAATGTTTTGATAAACAAGGCTTTCACCCTTTCCCCACGAGTAAAAATACTGCTGCTTGGAATGAAATGTAACATGTAAAACAGACCTAGAATTCTGCTGATGTCTTTAACAAGGTGATTCACACATTAAACACAGTCTTAAATGGGGTACACAGAGGCTGTGAGGTTTGCAAATCAAGCTTGTTTCTATTTTTACACATAATTTACCTTTGTTGTTTCCATAAAGGTGAAAGTATATAAGGAGCAGGCATGAGAAGCAAAGAGAAAATAAATAGGGGGCATGTGTTCTTTTATCAAACCATACTTCAGTTTCATTCAGTAAGGCCCGTATCAACAACAAAAATGCAACAACTGAGATATCCAACATGAATCAAGAGGTATCATGGATCAAAAATACAGCACTTTAAAATATTTCCATTGCAGTATTTATACCATTGGGAATGATACTGTCAAGAGCCAAGTCCTTGGAACCACACTGACCTGTATTTAAAATCTGGTTCTACTCCTAATTAAACAGTAATCTTAGCCAAATCACTTAACATCCTTGAGTTTCAGTTTCCAAAGTTATAAATCAAAAATAATAAAGGCTGCATATACAGTGGATTGCCTACCCAACATCCGTTTTCCCCTTGTTCTTAAGGAACCTCAATTTTGTTCAGAAACCCACCTATTTCATTACAGCCATGCATTTCCAGGGAGGCTGGCTGCATCAACAGTCCCAGGAGTGAAATGAATTCTGATTGGTTTAACCCAATCATGGTGGTTCCAATTGCCCTTACCGGTAATCGTTTTAGACAAGTTTGTGAAATAATTCAGGACAATGAGACGTGAATCTGCTGGAGACTTTTGGTACAGGTTTTCGTTTTGTTTTATTTTGTATAAGGAAAGGTGAGTTGATTGCTTTATTTATTTGTTTGTTTATTTATTTATTCACTTTTATTTAGGTTTTAGGTTTTGGGGGATCCTAAGGAAGTTTACAAGTAAAGTTCTTTCCACTTTTGGATGCTGTCGAGTCTTTATGTGACGCCTGAAAGTGGGAAGCCACCTTATGGTCCTAAAGGGAAGTTAGCCTAATAATAAAGTCATGCATCTGACCTAATAAATTAACACAGGGGAAAAAAAGGAAACAAAAATCTTATGAGTGTTGTCAAGCAGTTGATTTAATCAACCCTTGAGCCAACGTACCTCTGAAATTGATATGTGAGAAATAAATTACCTTTTTTTAGGCAAGTTTTAGTTGGAATTTTCTGTTATTTGCAGCTGAAGGCTACTTTGCAGAATGAATAATAATGAATGAAAAGTACTGAGCACCCAATAATAACTACTGTCATTATTACTTTAACCTTTTTTTCTCATAGTCACTTTTTAGGTCTTTTTCTCTCTTTTCTTGACCCTATGGAAACCATCAGGGAATGTGTAGTTTCTTATTCCTTTCTATATTCCCCTACATACCTACAACAGTGTTTATCAACAGTAACTGCTTACAAATATTGTCAAAATGAAATAGAATTGAATCAAAGCATTTTCACACATTGTACTGTAGGGTCTATTAATGAACTAGAGTAGACAGATTTCATTAGCAAAAGAGGGTGTATTTTATAAAGAACAGTATGAGAAACATCAATGTACTTTTTATTCTAAAGAATGATATATTTTTCATTCTAAAGAGAAAATATAAATTTCCATGAACCAAGTTTCAAATGCTAGAGCAATACTATTTTGAACAAGTGACATTTCTAAAGCACCGAGAAAAAGAAACTCAGATGAGAAAACTTAAAACATGACAATGTCTTTGTAAAACCAAGCCGTACTCTTAATAAAAATTGATAAATATTAAAGACTCATTCAACTGTTGCCCAAAGTACCATCCTTGATCTTATATTCATATTCCTGAGTGATAGCTTGTGCTTTTTATGTTTTTATGCTCCCTCTTTCATCAGATAACTCCACTCTTCCTTTCTGGCTCCAAGAGTCTCTTTAGGCCTCAATGTGTAACACAAAAGTAAATAAAGTGACGAGATAGAAAACAGCACAGTTAATTTTACCAATTAGCAAATATAAGCAAGCTCATAAGGAGGCCTTTTTTCCCTCTCTTTTCAGTAAGAGTCAGATATTCATTCATCTTTTTTTCTTTCTTAAGACTTTCTGGATGAATATTAGTGTCATAAAAAAAGAAATCCTGTTAACTTCTAGTGAAGTCTAGTGTTGTGCTGAAAAGAGAAAATGGGAAGAAAAGGATCAAGCCTACCAGAAAAATCTTATCTGGGGACAAATCCCAAGCTAACACAGTTTTATATCACTGTAACAGCCAACTAAAGCAGAAGTGTTTTGTTTTCACTAACCTCTAACTAAACTTTAGAATTCCCTTCAATCATAAAGGCAACATCACAATCATTGGCAACAACTGTGATTATGTGAACAACAGAAATCATGGATATTTTCACATCACCTTACAACTGTAACTGATATCTCAAAATGTTGTTTATTTTTATCCCATCATTAGTTATTCGATTTCTGTACTTATTGAATTTATGTGATAAAGATGCACATCTATTACTATATCAACAATTTTTAAATATTTTGATAACTATATGTAATTGATTTCCTTATAATCCTATGGATTTTATTTTGATGCATTTAAAACATGACTCTGAGAAGTGGTTTATAGCCTTCACCAGACTTCCATGGCTCAAAAAAAAATGTTAAGGACCCCTGAACTAAGGAAATGCAAATGAGCAGAACACTTCCAGAAATCTAAGAAGTAAAGGGGGTGGAAGCAGAATCAGCTAAGACTGAACCTCTGCCCCTCCCATCATACAATATGCTACTTATTTCTTCTCAAACAACAAAAATCAAAGTCGACTACACTTTCCACAAACAGCTTTTACTTATTTCAAAAAGATAAATTCTTAAATTTTCAGAAATCAATTGTGCATATGTTTCTCCTGCATATGTTTGATAATTTTGAATCAAAAATATTCTAAGCTTATTTTGGAAAAGTTAATTATATCAGACTTATACCCACCAGGGTAATTCTACCTTCAAAAGAAAATTTTTGAACAAAACTTCTATTTTTATTTATTTATTATTATTATTTTCTTTTGCGGTACCTGGGCCTCTCACTATTGTGGCCTCTCCCGTTGTGGAGCACAGGCTCCGGACGCACAGGCTCAGCGGCCATGGCTCACGGGCCTAGCCACTCCGTGGCATGTGGGATCTTCCCGGACCGGGGCACGAACCCGCATCCCCTGCATCGGCAGGCGGACACTCAACCACTGCGCCACCAGGGAAGCCCAAAACTTCTATTTTTAAATTACAATTCCAATGTGTAACCACGGAAAGGAAAGTAATGGTTTTTTATCTGCAAATTATAGATAGATAATACATATATCTATATGTAGATATATCTGTAGTATATACATCATCAAATATGTACTTTTAAACGTTTGCACATCATTAAAGAGGACATTTCATAGGCGAAAATACTGGAAATGAATTTTGATTTTGTCAAATTTTAAGG
Source organism: Delphinus delphis (assembly GCF_949987515.2). Classification (NCBI taxonomy): domain Eukaryota; kingdom Metazoa; phylum Chordata; class Mammalia; order Artiodactyla; family Delphinidae; genus Delphinus; species Delphinus delphis. Next base: position 83,936,337 of record NC_082692.2, on the reverse strand, counting down.
TGGTTTAAAAGTGCTATTGCTCAAAGAGAAGAAAAGTCATCCCAATACAAGATATTCCTACATAAAAAATACATAAAAATACATAACAGATATGAAAGACTCCTACATAAAAAAGAAATCGCAAGCTTGTGAACTTTCTTTTCTCAATGTCTCTCAAATTAAAGGAGCCAGGCAAACGTAGCTTGAACTCCATCTCTGCAATTGCTTCCAGATTCACCCTTATTATAGTTAATAGTGATTAACAGTAAAGTAAGAGTAATTGCATTTACAAGGTGTCAGGCACACTAGTTCAAACTGTAGCTATAAAAGGAAACAAGGCAGGCACAGTGACTACACCGAGAGACTCTGGTTTAGTAAGGCAGGTATTATGTAATGTAAATAATCGGTTAAATACAATTGTTAATATCATGAAGGAAAATCATATTGTGTATTATCTCACTTAATTCTTACAACAACTCTGTGAGATAGGTTATTATTATCTTCGTTTCATGAAAAGAAGCTTAAATTCAGAGACGTGGAGTAACTTTCCCCATGTCAAAAGAGGGCCACAAAGATACAAGCGTAACAGGAGAGCCTGAAACATACAAATTTAATTGTAGAGTAATAGCTTTATATTACAGTGGTGTTTAGCTTTCTGAAGGAACACAGTGATTATTTATTCAGCTTTGAAACCATCATGTCTTGTACGTGATAGGTAAAACTTAACTGAATGACAATAAAAATAAATCACTGGACAAAATTTAAGAGGTAAAGAATGGGAGAACACAAAGTATTACACTCCTACATTCTGCCAGGAAGCCAAAGACAAGATCTGCCAACTGTACATTTTGGAAGAAGGTTACGTTCACCTTCGGTCAAAAAACAGAAAAAAGGTACTATTCTAGTGAGCGAGGTTTGTAACGGAGCAAGCTATGCATGCGGAGGGACAGGGGTAGGCGGGAAATCTCTGTGCGCCCTCTCAATTTTGTTGTGAACCTAAAACTGCTCTAAAAAAGTCTCTTTACATTTTTTTTCCACAATAAACAATGAATAAATAAACAGACAAAGGAAATATTACGTATTATTTAATATCTGATGAGCATCTACTATACGGGTAACAAATACATTGATCTTGAACTCTTTGGTTCTAATCGGCTGCCAGTAACTCCTAGGAGGGCTGTGCTGAAGAGCATTCTGAGTGGGGTAAGGGTAGCAACGCTGTACTGGAGGAGGGGAGAATGACAGGATGCTTGCCAACGATTTGCCATTCCTGGCTACTGATGTTGTGATACTGTGCTAAGGGAACTGTCCTTTCTCAGGAGAATCTCAGAGTGTAGCGGGAGATAAGCTCAAAGAAAGAGAAAAAGCACAGGACACTCTGACAAGTGCAGGAACAGATCTATGTTCAAGATTCTAGGTCAGTCCCAAAAAGGGAGATAGGAGTTCTGCCTGTAGTTATTAGTAACTTGATTTATTAGTTATAATAACAATAACAGTGTAATATATTGCAAGCGAACAATCTGTCCAGCACTGTACTAACTACTTACATGTCTTAAGTCACCAAATTCTCTCAAAATTCATGTGAGATGGCTGCTATTATTATCCGCAAAAAACTGAGAAACAGTTGAGAAAACTGAACTCTAGATAATATAATTAACCTGCCTAAGATCAATACATGGTAGGTGGGGAACTGGAGTGCAAACCTCACATGGTCCAGAGCCCAAGACGTTACCCATTAAAATATGTGAAAAATACTTTTTTTTTTGGCACTGGGTGTGTTTCCTCCAGAGATAAGTAAAATTACTTCAAGGATATTCTTTTCCTTAGTAAGAAGCAAGTAATTTGGAACCACAGTGATTTAAGTTTAACCCACTTAACACTGTCAATGAAACTTCAAAAACATGGATCAGCTATACCAATTCATTAACTCTTGATGTTTGTCACTCTTCAAGGAATTCTTTTTTTGTTTGTTTTTGCTTTTGTTTTCACATAGGTTAACAGACTTTTGCAAGGAAACATACGAAAAGTCAAATACCGATTCTGATAGTTTACCAACTGGAATTGCAAATTCCAAATACAACTCTATAAAATTCTATAAAATTGTAGGGCAGGATTACGGAAATAAATCACAGGGATTAACAAGTACAGATATCCTGGCCTTGTCACTTTTCCTGCTGCTTAATGTTCATTAAGCCTGTCTAATGAAATAAAAACTATAAATGAAGCACAACATGACTCTAGCTTTCATGGAACTTTAACAAGAACAAGGTAACAGTTTTAAGAGTCAGACTCATGAAAACCAGTCTAATTGGGCTTTAAATCCAAGTTTTACTCAGGATTTTAAAAAGCCACTAGCCAGTATCACTGCCACCCAAAAACATGTAAAGGCCTTTTGTATGAGGGTAGGAAGACTACAGATCAGGGATCAGAAGCAGACTTGTTAATCTTGGAATCATCATGTAAGATTATTAACAGCACGTATATTAACTACTTGATTTTTGACATTTTACACATTCTCTTAAAAAGATATTATTTACTCACCACCCAGACTGAACAGATGTTAACATATGGCCATCTCTGCCTCAGACCCTTTTTCTTTTTTCTTTTAAAAACTAAGTACCACATACTCTTTAATCTCTCTTACTCTGTATGAAATCAGGATTCTAACTTGAATCCCCCTGGAGATTCAGACATTCAAACCCTAACTTTTATTATGATCATAGCTACAAAAGGTCTAACCCAAGCATCAATCCCGTGCAAACACCATGGAGATGGGTGACACAATCATGTCCATCGTACAGAAGAGGTAACCAGCAATAGGAGAGACTGAGATTTGCTAGCTAGTAAGTGACACATGTGGGATTTGAACTGAGCTCTGACTGTCTTCAAGGTCCCTATTCTTTGCATGTGCCTACAGTTCCCAGGGATAATAATGATATCCATCAGTCTCAACAGTAACCATTCCGTCCCAGCTTCTGCCAAATCTAGGCCTATTTATACTGTGGTTATTGAGCATTTACTATGCTCCAGGCACAGGGGATTAAAAACGCAGGCCAACCAAAAAAGAATCAGTCAGAGCACTGCTGATTTTACAAGGCTTCTGCAAATCTATTCCAGTGTCTTCCTTCCTTAATAAAGCTGGGATTCACGGGCATCTCCTGCCACAGGATCACTTATGCTCCCAGCCATCTAGTGCTACTCTCTGTGCCAGGCAAAATGGATTCTATTCCTTGATTATTAATCACCCCAAAAGCCACTGGTGGAGAGAATTCTACCGAGGTTCCCAAGCCATGAACCTCAAAAGCTTTGATGATCAGGATACAGTCAACTGTTTCTTCCATCTCCTGCTCCATTCTGTCTTGTTACCAGAATTAGTCTTGTCAACAGGCCTGTCCTGAACACCCAATTGTTATAAGACTCATCTTCTAATTCCCCCTTTCCCTATTTTGTACTGGTGAGACAATGTTGGCAGGTTCATTTATTTTACAAATATTTACTGAATGCCCTCCATTTCCCTGACACTATTCTAGGCACTGTGGAAGGAACAAACAAAATAGTCATGATGTTTGTATTTTAGTGGAGAATGGCAGACAATAAGCAAACAAGTATATGGTATTTCTGGTGATAAAATGGTTAAGGAGTAGAAGCAGGTAGGGTATAAATAGAGTAGTCAAGGAAGGACTCTCTGATTAGGTAACACCCCAGCAGGGACTAGAATGAAATGAGGGCAAGAGCCACATTTGTATTTGGAGGAAAAGAATTTCCATCATGGTAAATAACAAGTGCAAAGTCTCTGAGTCAAGAGAATTCTCAACGTGTTCAAGGCCAGTGAAGTAGGATGAGCCAGGCTGAGTGCTAAGAGCTAAGGTCAGAGAGGATCAGAGGTCAGATCATAGCAGCCTTTAAATTTTAGCTCAAAAAGAATGAGCAATCATTAGTATGTATAAGTATCATGATCTGACTTATAAAACTTCGGTTGTCAGGATAGGACGTGGGCATTTCGGAATTTGGTGGGAGAACATAACGGATTCCACGGGGTTGGACACATCTTCTTGAATGGTGTGTCTGTCCAAGAGGGCTTCCACACAAGCTGGGACTCGCCATGTGTGGTACACAGGGTGTTAAAGTAGGTCAAGGAGCCACACACGGTGAAATCAACCAAAGTGCTTTATAAAATTGAAGATTCCATGAGGCTAGCTCAGATATGATGAACCAGAATTTCTGTGGCCAGGGCTAAAGAATCTGCATTTCAAACAAGGTACCTTAGTGGCTTACATATACGAGAATTTTGGAAAGCTAATGGGGTCAGGGAAAGCTTGGCAGAGAAGATGATTCTTGAACTGAGTTCCAAAAACAAGAAAGAGTTAACTTATGGGGGAGGGGCAGAGAGCAATGGTGGTCAGGATCCCTCAGGGAGAGAAACCATTATGAATAAATACCTAGATACATAAAATATTATCTGACTTTTAGATTCCCACATGCAATATGACATAACCAAAGCAACTTTTTTTCAACATTTATCCTGTGCCAGGCATATATGTGATCTCATTTTATGACCCCAATCACCATGAAAGGAACTTTAAGAAAAGTGAGAACCAGAGAAATGAATGGACCTATTCAAGATTACTCAGTTAGTAAATGGTAAAGGCAGAATTGAGGCAAATGATGTTTAACTGAAGCATGTGATCTTAGCCATTAGACTGGGGAGACTCAAATAACAAAGTATGAGAGATAATAGAACAGATCAGGATGTCCGTGAATGCCTTTGTATAATAAGCCAAAGTGTTTGAATGTTGACACAAAATCCATGGAGGGTCGCCTTGAAGAAATTTATGCAAGGGAATGATGTAATCAGATGTGAGTTTTGGCGTGTGATTTTTGGCAGCAAGAATATAGGCAAGAAGTAGTGATGGCTGGAATCAAGTTAATGGCAAAGATAATGCCTTCACTCAAATGCTTTAGAAATCAGAGCTTGAGGCAAGGGTAAAGTGCTGATGGCTTACTTGAGAGGTGCATACCTATGGTGGTGAAGGTGAAGAAATAAGGTAAGTGTAGGAGACTGAATAATGACCACCCAACAATATCAGATCCTAATCCCTGAAACCTTGTAAATGTTACCTTGTAAGGAAAAAAGGATATTTTCAGATGTGATTAAGTTAAGGATATTAACCAGTAGAGATTATCTTGGATTACCTGAGTGGGCCCTAAACTCAATCATAAGTGTCTTTATAAGAGACAGGCAGAGGGAGATGTGACACATGCAGAAGAGAAGGAGGGGATGCAACCACAGAGACAGAGATGGGAGTGAAGCAGTCACAAGTTAAGGGCTACAGTCAGCCACCACAAGCTGAAAGAGGCAATAAACTGATGCTCCCCTAGAGCCTCCAGAGGGAGTAAAACCATGCTGACCCAACTCTGTTGCAGTGAAACTGATTTCAGACTTCTGGCCTCAAGAACGAGGAGGGAATAAATTTCTGTGGTTTTAAGCCACCAAGGTTGTAATTTGTTATAGCAGCCCTAGGAAACTAATCCAGTAAGCAAGGAAAGAAGGGATGCAAGGCAGTGTGATGTATTACGATGCCTTACTATGCTGGTCACCACTTCACAAACAACCACATCATGTCATAACAGGCGGGTTGCCATACAGCCCAGGGACTTCTGGAGAAGGTATACAAGGAGAAACAATACTCCAGAGCAGCCCACTAAAGGACAAAGGGTGAGGAATTTATCTGCCTGTATGCATAATCTAGCCCGTTGACAACTATTTGGAAACCCCCATTCCACACCTCATGGTGTGCATTTCATGTAAATGCAGAAACAGAAGAGCTGCTTAATGTAAATAGGACTCAGCATGCGGTGCAAGAGACCCATGCAAATCTCAGCCTCCAACTCTGATTCTGTCTGAATTGGGAGCTCAGCAGGCGGTACCAGTAAAGGTGACGGCACGGTGACTCATGTGGCAAGAAGAACATTGTCAACGGAAGCTGAGAATGTGTACAAAATCTGCACGGGATAAGGGGTATAAAGATGAAATTATATATTCGGGGATGTGTTGTAGATACAGTCAAGAGGACTTTCTAACTAGTTTGCTATATTGAATTGTAGTTAATCAAATGAGCATCTGAGTCAAGGAGATATGGTTTCAAATCCTAGTTCTACCACCTACTCAAATTATCTACCACCTACTCAAATTATTAAGGATAATTCGATCTTTCAAACTCTCAGTTTCTTCCCATCTGTGAAATGGAAAGAATAATATGCACTATGCAAGGTTCTAATGAAGCAAAATGTATAAAGCATTTACCACAGGGTTTGGCACAAAGCACTTGGTAAAGTAAAAAGTGGAATGATACTCGTTGTCATTATTGCATGGAGTGAGTGAGGCAGAGGAAAGAATATAGGAGGACATTCAGGAGTCTGGCTTGGGCAACTGAGGATATTAGGGAGGGGAGAAAGCTTGACAAGGTAGAAAATGAGAAGCTGACAGACAGCTATATACAGATGGATCTTCCTGGAGCAGCTTCACTGTTTTGCTTGACCACCCAGACCACTAAGAAGAGGGGAAAGGAACTATTCATTGAGTCCCAGCTATGTGTCGGGCACTATCTCACTACTTTACATGTGTTATTTCACTTGTCTTCATGACAACCCTTTGATTTAGGGTGTTTTGCTATGCTTTACAAAAAAAGAAATCTGAGGCATAGGGAACATAAGTTATTTTACCCCAGCCACTCATTTATAAATAGGTAGAGACAAAGATGTCAACCTAAATTCCTCTGATCCCAAAACTGGTGTTCTTACCACCTCCCCCATGCCCCATGATATTCCGCACACATGCTCAAGTATACTTAGAAAACATATTCCCAAGCCAAGTATATTTTTTCTTGAATTTTCTACACATGCAGCATATAAAGGCATTCACATCTATTAAAATATTGCAACTGACAATATCAAGTACTGACAACAACACAGAGCAACTAGCATTCTCATATGCCGCTGACGGATGTACAAACTGGAACTATTTTAGGAAAACTGCTAAGCTTTATTTACCTAAAGCTAAAAATATGCTCATTCTACAACGTAGCAACTCTACTCCTAGATTTATAACCAGTAGAACTGAGTGTTTACGTCCACCAAAATAATACACAAGAGTGTTCAAAGCAGCTTTATTCAAAACAACCAATCACTTGGAATAGCCTCCAAGTCCCCCAACAATAACATGGGTAAATAAATTCTGGTGTAGTCCTGCAATGGAACACTACACATCAGCAAAAAGAATGAACCGCTTGTACACATAAAAACATGAATGAATCTTACCAAACAGGATGGTGAGCAAATAAAGTTAGGTATAGAAGAATATACATCACATAATCCCATTTATAGGTAGAACAGGCAAAAGTAATCTATGGTGACAGAAGTCAGGATAACAGTTACTCTTGGGGGCAAAGGTGCCAACTGGGAGTGGGTCACATGGGAACTGTCTAGGGTGCTGAAAGTGTTCTTTATCTTGATGGACAGTGGTTACATGGGTGTACATAAAAACTTAAAACAATCTGTACACTTAAGATTTGTGTACTTTATTCTATACAAGTTATATCTCAATGAAATTTTAATTTAAAACATTAAGGAGGCCAATGAAACCAGCCAGCAGGCCCTCAATCATCAACCTCTGATCAAAACCAGTTCTGTATTAATCAGATCTGTCTCACCCTTTCATCCCCTACACCTGGCACACAGTAGTAGAACTCAACAAGCATTTATGTAACAAGTGAGCACATGCCTAGGGCAATAGGCAAGTTCCCACCCACCATTAAGTACATCCCTCTCGTTCCTCAGCTAAACCACAGACTGTGGTGGCATCACGCTCTGCAGCTCAGGAGGTGGTGGGACCAATCCCCAAACCTGGCCATACCTTCATTAGAAGAAATAAACCATAAAACCAAGCAGCAGTTTTGCAGTATGACACAGCAGTATTGCTTGCATTAGGCCAATTTTCCACTTATGACAGCAGTAATAGCACTAAAAGCTGATAAAAGCGGTCTGTTCATTCCGAGATCAGCTCTTATGGCTTATTCTAAATATTATCAAGTGAATCAAGAGCCGCCATTACAGTGTCTAAAAAGCCTTCATACCTTGTAAGCAATCTGACAAATAATCATCAGCGTGCTTGTGTGAGGCCAGGACTGAGGGAAAAAAGTCAGCAACTGACATTCCCGTTTACAGAAGTCATTAAGGTAATTTTGATTAGTTTCGGAATAAACAAAATGGATTTCATATGTAAAGTCATATACCACTGCTTTCAACAATTCCAGTATTTTTAAAAATCTTATTTCCAGGCACTTGAAGACATGGGCTACTTAAGTTGTTGAAGCCTTCTCAGGCCTTATGAGGACAGAAGGAAGTTCAATAAAACTGCTGAGGGCTCAGTCAGTCACAGTGGCTCAGCCAATATTTCTCACGTCTCATTTTAAGTAAATTTCAATATTTCTGATTCCACTAAATTTCAGATTTGGTGATTATTCACGCATGCTATGCTCAAAATAACTTGCTTCTAAGGAGTTTCTTAAGAGAAAATAAATAAGTCCAGTAAAAACCAAGCTATGTTTAGCTTGTTCATGTGAGAACTTCTGGATTACAGTTGAGGACATAAACTTTCTGGAGGATAATTTGACAAAATTACCATCTACCGGATCAGGGGTTGGTGAAATTTTTCCGTAATGGGCCAGACAGTCAATATTTTCAAATTTGCAGACCATATAGTCTATGTCACAGCTATTCAACTGCCATTATAGTGTGACAGCATAGACAATATATAAATTAGTGTCACCATGTTCCAATAAAACTTTATTTAAAAAAAAAAAAGAGGTTGCATTTGACCCCTGGTCCATAGTTTACCAACCTCTGCACTAGACTGTAAGATCCCTGTCATAGGGCTAAACCTGCTTTATTCACCATAGTATCTCCAAGTGGGTGTTGAGAAGAGCACAAATTAGATATTTGGTAAATATTTACTAAATAAATATTGAATGAATCATAAGCCTTAAAATTCCATATAATTCATTCACCAACCACCTCTAGACGTTACCCTAAGAAAATAATCAGAGGTGAGTATAAGTATTTTGCTATGCATACTTGTCACAATATTTGTTTACAATAACAAGATAACAGAATAACACAAATAACCAATAATAGGGGAGTGGATGGAAAAATATGTATATTAATAAGATGGAATGTTAATTACTCATTAAAAATGATGATTTGGAAGAACAATATTTAACATTTTTTAAATATCTTCAAATGCATGAAGTAAAAAAATTTATTAGAAAAAAGTATTTTTCATTAAATATTTATTGAACACCTACTATATACCAAACACTATTCTAGACACTGAAATACGAGAGGAGCAAAACCAGCAAAAATCCTGTCCACATAGAGGACATATTATCTTAAATAAGTATGGTTGTACTATCAAAAAAAAGTACATATAATATTTTTAAGTTTGAAATGTTCTTCATCAAAATATTTTTAGAAATTAATTGTCAGGGAATAAACTCCTGAGTAATTTTATCTATGACATTTTGATTAAGAATACTAAACAAAGTTGATTACTTAACATGAATGGTATCAATAATAAATAATCTGATTTCAAGTAATTATTGCCTAATTAAACACTGATGGGGTAAGACATAACTTCTAGAATTTTTTAGCAGAAAAGTACCTATTTTGAAAGAAATTTATTTTATTCACCAAGCCCTCATATAGCGTGCATATATATGTATATATACACACACACATACATATCTTATGCTAGACACTGCTCTAGGTACTTCACAAATATAAACTTATTTAATCCTTGTAACAACCCTATGAGGTAAGTATTATTATTATCCCTAATTGACAGATAAGGACACTGACGTATGGGAGGTGGGGTAAGCGACTTACCCAAGGTCACAAAACTAACCAATGGCAAGGCCAGGGTTTAAACGCAGCCTGTACCATTCCAAGGCCTGTAGTTTTAATCATCATGAATACTATTTGGAAACGCAATATATAAAATAAGTAATAATTTTTTTAATATCCACTTTCTTTGTAAGTTAAAATTTCTAACATTGATATAATAAGATCAGTTAGAATGATGAGGCATTTCTGTTAACTATGGGAATTTTTGTTTGGAAGTTATGAGTGACAGCTGCAGACTTATATCACCCTGAAGAGGCAGCTTATTTTTGCAGTTTGCTTTGGAAGACAAAGTACTGAGACTCTTCCTCCTTACAGACAAATGGTAATAGATTTTATTCTCCCTTTTTATATAACTTATATTGCAGAACAGGCAAAAATCTTGAACGAAACTAACCCAGAGCTTACAGGAGGAATAGTAAAAAATAATTGGGTTTTAAAGTTAAATCACTAGCAACGTCTAATAATTTTTATAACATTCCTTAATGCATATTCAATTTGGAAGTTCCTAAGTTCTTTACTCAGTTTAACATTAATTATTTCCAGAAAATACTTTGCAAATGTATCTTATAACACCAAGCTGATGAATAATCTCATTGAAAAATTATATATCAATGCTCATTTCTGTCAGATATTCACTGTTTTCCAAGAGTTAAATTTATTTTGTTGAATATGATGACTCTAAACCTTGTTTCACTTTCATCGATCATAATTTATCTGCAATCAAAAGCACCAAAATATTATAACCCGAATTGCCTAATTGAACTCCCTGAGATTTAAATAATCAGCTCTCTCTCTCTCTCTCACTACACACATATACACACCCCACATGCAGCTATTTCTTCATTTTAATTATAATATTTATACCAACCTCTTGCTCTGAAAAGGCCAATAAATTTTGGTATCAAAAAGCAAATTCTGGACCGCTCTGCAAATGTGACTACTAACCAACTCTGAAAAAGCTACCCTTTAAAAAACTATGATCAAAAAAAAAAAAAAAAAACTATGATCAATTCATAATGCCTGCCATTGGCACAATAAATGGAGAATGGCAACGTATGTGTGCCAAGTATTTCTAAGGCTTGCCTTTCTCCCCTGACACTAGCAAAATGCTCTTATAACCAAAAACAAGACACCTCACTTCTTTTTAAAAAAAAAAAAAGATCCTCCTAACACAGACTTTACACAAGGATTGACTTTTTCCCAATTAGATGATACTATTGTATTATCTGGAGTTCGCTGTTTTAGGGAGGATTTTTCTGGAGCATCTCCCGGGTGATGGCAATCATCCTAAAATACTCCTGGAGAGAAACAATTCTGTGATCTCATCCTGAAGCTTTTAAGACTTCCCTTCGGATTAAAGGTCTTAGCATCTCATCTTTAAGAAGAAAAGCGAGGTGATGAGTACTATATAAACACATATTTTCTTGAGAGTAATCTTCAGAGAAATTGTGGAGTCGAGTAAGTTTTAATGAACTCGCTGGGTTTAGCACACTTGTTATTCTACCTCTGGGACAAGCATTCACATCTGCATGAAACCTCATGCATACCTTTCATGTCTCCCTGATCACCAGGGTAAATCTTAGATTTGCCAGTTCTCTTAGGATTTTATTCATCTTCCTTTTACACATAACCTTTCTCATACAAAACTCAGGCTGGACTCCCTTTGGCAAAGGGAGCCAGGAGTGTGACAAAGAATCTATGAAGCTAAATGAGGAGGGAGGTTATTATGTGACCTGGATGGAGGCCTTCATGGCACCAATTAGAAGGCACGTGAGCAGGAAGGGCGCTTTGGAGAGCTATTGCAGAATGTTACCTGCTGGCTGTCTCTTTTAGTTATTTATTTGAGTGATCTCCTCTGATCTCTTTTGCATTTCCTTTCCTTCCCAAAATCTTGCTGAAAGAAAATTCTAAGCCGGTGACCCAGGAAACATTCATTTGTGCTTTTCAGTGAAAACTTGGAGGAAAGCATGGAAGAATTTAGAGGAAGGATAATAGGGTTTTGGTATTTCAGCATTGCTACATAGTCTATCTAAACTCACAATGTGCTGAGAAGTTTTTTTACAAAGTTGAACATAAACTCACCATACAACCCAGCAATTCCACCCCTAGATATTTACCCAAGAGAAGAAATGAAGATATATGCCCACAGAAAGGCCTGCACATGAGTGTTCACAGTAACTTTCTTCATATTAGCTCCAAACAGGAAACATTCAAGTGACCATCAGAGTAGAATAGATAAATGAATTGTGGTTTATTCATACAATGGACTACACACCTCAGCATTACAAATGAATGAACTCAGCAAAATGGATCAATCTCAGAAACATTATGGTGAGCAAAAGAAAACAGCCACAAAAGAGTACACACTGTACGGCTCCACTTACATTAAGTTCAAGAAAAGGCAGATTTAATCTATACAGACAGAAAACAGATTAGTGGTTCCCTGGGGCTGGCTGGTGGGGGGCACGGAACTACAAAGGGGAATGGGGGAGCTTTGGGGGAGGTGGAAATGTTCTGCATCTTGATCATGGCGGTGTTTTCATTTGCCAAGATCCCAACACACACATAGAAGAGGTACCCTGTATTACATGTAAATTATACTTAAACAAACTTGACCAAAATAAATGTGCTGAACAACCCTTGGCTTGTGATGGGGATTGTCATTCTTCCTTTAAAAAATGTGATCAAACCATTACAATTTTAACCAATGTCGTGCAGAGGTAGCATGGCACTCTTTTGTGCCTTTTGATAGGATTCTCATTACAACACAGCTTCGGCGAGTGTGAGTCAAGAGGCTGAGATTCAAGGGTCACCCCTGCCCCCAACTCTCTGTGAGGCCTCCTTAGATGGGTCAGTTACTTACAAAGGTCTCAGTTTTCTCAGCTGTAAAATGAAGGTAATGGACTAGGCCAGAATTTGCAAAATGATGGGCTATGGGCCACATTTGATCAAATTTGCAGGTCCAGTGCAATGTAATTTTTGCAGTGTAATTCTTGTTAAATATTTGAATTAATTACCAATATTTAAACATCAGAAACTTTTCATAGAAAGTTCAGACTTCTGGCTTCTTTGAAAAGCAAGTATCTGATGACACTTAATCTGCACCCCAAACGGCACCAGTTAGCTGGAAAGGATTAACCACAACTCCATTTAGCCATGCGTAATACTCTCCAGTTCGCCTTGCCTTCTCCCAGGCCCTTTTCATGTCCCCTGGTCATGTTGAGTATGGAAATCCTAAGCTAGATTAATGATGAATAACTGGTGCCCTCAAGGTGTGAACAACTTCCCAGCTCTGAGAAATGACCTACGATCTAATTTTAGGAATAAAATTGCAATGTATGAAAAATTAGCCCTGCAAAGCCACTCACTCAGGTATACACAAAGAGAAAACATTCACAAGCTGTGAAATTCCAGGCAACCTTTTCCAAACACTGGAGTAGGACTAAGGTAGCAGCCTACATGTACCAGAGAAAGTTTCAATAATTAAAACAGCCCAAGACCTACAGTATGATAATCAGCCACTGATCTACTAGTGACTGAAACAAACATTTAGCCCTGAAACAGATCCTGCATTCATATGGGACTGCTCTGCGTTTTTCCTTTTTTGGTTTGTTTTCTTGTTTAATTTATCATTTGGGGTTCAGGACTATATATTCTTTTTTTTTTTTTTAGGACTATATATTCTTTATAAAATTATTGGAAGCTGTGCTTATTTATTTTCCCTGCTTTAAATATTTTATAAAGCGCTGGAATTAATAGTTGTCCCTTAGAAATTTGAAAGGAATCATCCTTAAAATCAACTAATAGTTGAGACTTCAACCACTTTTTCCAAAGCTCTTAGTCTATTCTGTTTGTCTATGTTTTCCAAATTTTAAAATAATCTAAAATTTCTAATTTATTTGTATAACTGTGTGGTTTGCATTACTATATTTCTCAGAAATTTGTGTTCTCGGTGTCTTTCCTTCCCTGGAGGAAAAATAAACTCTCGGATTCATTTATCCTTGCATTCTTGTCCAATTCTTATTTCTCATTCAACCTGTTTCCCGTTTCTTCTCTTTCCCTTAGGATCATTTTCTTTTTAAATTGTCTTGAGTTGTATACTTACATAAGTAACTGTCACTTAAGCGTAGTAATTTTCCTTAAGTTTATATTTGACTCATGCTTTAAACTGGGATATTTAGTATCACTGCCTTTGTTTCTGAACACAATATAATTGTGTTTTGATTTCTTCTTTGTCCTAATAACAATTTGGAGAATAATATTTAAACTTCCAATTGGCTAGGCATATCTTTTTAAAATTGTCATTAATTCCTAATTTTATTTCACTATAGTAAAATATGACCTGTATGTTTTCTACTTGAGGAATTTATTGGTATTTTCTTATGACCTACCATGTGATAGGGGACTACCTTTTAATTTTTTGAAATACCAAATGTGGATATTTCAAACAAATATTCCACAAATGTTTAAAAAGAATACGTAAGTTTTATTACTCCATCCTTTATTTCCTTTTTATGCAAAAATATATGTATTTTTTAACCTGTGACAGACTGATAAAAGGATATTACGATCTCCCACTATAAAAGTAGTTTTCTCAATTTCTCTTTATCTTTGAGCTTTGTAATATACAGGAAGCTGAAGTCTTCTTCTGGTTCAAAAGAGAGCACCATGTTTTAATCACTTCCATCGTAAATTATTAATAGTAGGCATACATGATATGTGCTTCAGAAAAAAATAATTCTCATATATTGAGAGTTTATAAATTCACTGATACTAAATATTTGGTAATAATACCTTAATTTCTTTGGTAAATGAGAGAAAAACATTTCTGAAGCAAATTATCACATGTAAAGTGGATACTACATTGAGATATTCTCTAAAGGAGTTACTAGAATCAATAACTTTTTTTATCAATTGGCTGCAGAGGAGCTGGGACAGACACTGAGAATTTAATCGTTTGAAAAAGAATGCTTAGAAATTAGAACCAAAGCTCAAATTCCCAAGTCTACTTTTCAGAAGTTGAACTAAAATCTATTGTTTAGATTATCAAAACAATAGATTGTCTTGATAGTCTAAAATTATTATCAAAAATCTATTGTTTTGTAGATTTTAGTGTACAGGTCATACACATACGTCCTTAACTTCATTCCTCAGTATTCTATGGTTTTTGATGCTATTGTAAGTGGTATTTTCTTCATATTCATTTTCCAATTCTCTCTCTCTCTCCACTCCTTCCTTCTCTCTCCCCCCGCTCTGCCTCTACCTCCCTACCTCCATTTTACAGCTCGTCTACGATTCCTTTTTCCTCTTAGCGATACTCTCTCCTGCCACAAACAGGTTCTCTCTAGGAGGGAAAATGGCCACTGGCATTGCTAAACCTAATTCCTTAAAGGTCATGGTCCCAAAGGAAAAGATTCTTCCCTGTTGATTCCATCAAGAAATTCCCCAGGAAGTCTATTCTTGAACTGCCCTGAGTGACCAAACGCAACAGGTTTTAAGAGATTAGGAAGAGTCTGCCAAGGAAACCCCTTTCCAATACTGAGTGGGCGGGGGCACGGGGGGAGGGGTATTCAGAAGACAAAAAGCAGAGTTAACCAATTCCTAACAATAATCATAACGTATGTTATCAAATTACCTTCAAGGAAAGTTGTGCTGGTTTACCCTACCATAAACACTGTACAAATATCCTCTTTCCTTTTTCATTCTATGCTTTAATGTTGATTTTTCACCATCATATCTGTGAATTTTATAATACTGACCAGATACTCTCCCCACCACTGGCCATG